>NW_027526407.1:20142061-20617661 GCF_048455015.1 Haemaphysalis longicornis | reverse complement strand
TGGCAGCTATGTTCATGGCTCTCTTTATGTATTTTAAAAATTGTTGTGCCTTTGTCCATTGTATGGTAGTTCCAAGGCCTACCGGCTGCCCCTGGGAACATTAATAAAATAAACTCTTGGATGATTGCTTGGTTGCTTGGATGAGTGCTTTTCCCCTCCGTTGTGATCTGGATCTTGTACTTCAGGTATTTCTATGCTATTACACGTGTTTCCTCCCGACAACTCTGCGTTACTGATTTAGTCACTTTAACATGTTCCTCTACGTATGTTAAGCTTTGTTCGGTTCATTGCAGTCTTTCATCTTACGTGCACCAGAAAAAGTGTGTTCCTGACTTCCTGGGCACGCAGAGCAGCCATTTCGATTGATTGTAATTGTTAAGTTTGTTGGAGTTAGTACATTTAATATTGTTATGAATTACATTACATCCATACTGTTGTTATTGTTGATACTAAATTATAATTTTTGGCATTGTGAGCCAAATATAAAAACAAATCGAGAAGGCTGGTTCTTTTTCTAAACCCTGCGAACAGCTTGAGTATGCTTGCGTAATCTGGAGGGGTGCATGCGAAGCAAACTGCAAGCTCATTGAAGGCCTATAAATTGTGGGTACCTACTTTTACTAATCCCTTCGCCCGTAATAACAAATCGAGTTCTGTCTCGTGAAGAGTACCAACTGTACCAAGCTTAACCGGAATGCGTAATAATTCAGGATTTCTCTTTCTCTGCAAACTCATTCACGGTGCATTTGTTTTCTTTTATTTGTTTGTTTGCTCATTCGTTTTCTTTCTGCAGCGACGGCAAACCATGCTCAACTACACATGTCACGAACGTCTTCCAAAAAGCACGGAGTTTTTCATAACCCGAACGGCCTGATTTGCTTCTGTACTGCATGGAGATTTCAATGAACGTGCAGTCGGTACCGTGAGCCCTACAAATGCTAAAATGTTACCAGATTATTTGTTCCAACACATATTCATGAATTTATACTGACGTAACTTGACTTCTTATCTTTGTCAGTAAACTACGGCATGCAATCAACTGGTACACGAAGCTCAGCGCTCAAGGAGAATGACAGCGCTTGGCATGTCGTTAAGTTCAACCTTTAGGTTACCTAACGTTAAGCTTAAACATTTCATGTTAACCCAACGCTACGCTTTGAGGTCTAGCTTCGTCAACCGGTACCCATTGAAAAAATTATTCATTGTAATCGTCGTACTTCAAGCCGCGGGTGCTGGTTGACGTAGTAGTACGCACATCAAAGCTTAACGTAAGGTGTGAACTCGTGAACTCCCGGAAATTGCCGGCAGTCGCTTCGGTTAGTCTAGTAGTCTTAGTCACAGGGCCGCACATATCCGCAGGGGCGTATTGGCCTGTGATTACTAAAAAAATATGTGACTGCACTCTGAATAGACGCAAAGGAAAAACGATAATGATGATAACTAAGGTTTGAACTAATTAAGGTTTCTTGTCATGTTATGATAATTATCATAATTAGAGAACACTAAGGGACAGATTAAAAATACTCCCACCTCCCCTCGCGGCAACCCCTGTGTAGATGCGACGCATAGGGGGTTCCGTTGTTGTTTCCGTTAGGTTGATTCTCCCATCGCGTGAAACGTGCCGTGAACCCCCTGCCGCGGCTATGACGCAACGTGGCGCGGCTATGACCCAACACAATCCAACACAATCCACTTTAAACCAATCCAATCCAAATCCAATCCAATCCAATCCAAGCCAATCCAATCCAATCCAATCCAATCGAATCCAATCCAATGCCCCTCGCGAGAGAGTGTTTGCTATCGGAGAGGAGAGGGGGTGAGCAGCGGAGAGCTCAGCTCGCGCGGCGAGGAGAATGGGGGAGGGGTGTGGACGGACAACAACGCCGTATGGAGGGACAAGGCGAGTGAATGAGATGCAGTCGCATCTAAAAGATTGTCGCCTTCGCCTCCTTGGTACCTACTACTACAGCACGCTACTAGTGATACTCTAGTACCGCTACCCTATTATTGCTGCTACTACACGACACTAAGGAAACAGAGAGTGAGGACAGACATTGTCATTAACGCGTGCTTAGAACGTTTTTTGAATTACTAAAGAACTTCTACGGGTAACTTTGACGGCAACTACAGCACTTAGGCGTGTGCGAGCAAGTGGTGAGCGAGTCAGAATTATGAAGAGGATATTGTTGATAATGGCGATGCGGTGATCACGGTCAAAGACTCTAAAGCTATCAGCATCCGCCACGGCACGGCACATGTTTCCGCGAAGGACTGGGAAGAAGTGTATACTCACTTCAGATAAAAATAGTTCGCGTTTATCAGATGTACCTCTATACCACAGTACGAGCCCTGGCTATGAAGCGACACTGCTTGTAGAGCAGCTTGACTGGGAGGCGATAAATTGCCACCAGGTCTTCTCAGGCTTCTTGTCGACCACACCTTAAGGTAAAAGTTGCCCGTATCTGCTGTCGTCGAACGACAATAGTCTTGTTCCGTCTCTGCCGCGTTGCACCCTTTCCTCTCTCTCTCTCTTCCTACTCCTCTTGCTGTTTCCCTACCATCTCTCTCGTCCCAATGAAAGTTGAAGTTTTCTCCATTGGATTGGGTTTTCTATTGTGTGCACTGTTCGCACGCCATATGCACATACCTTTCCTTTCCGTTGTTCATAGAACAGTTCGAAGAAACATTTTTTTTTTCGAGGAGGCACTTTTTTTTAGTGTTTACTTTCATCTCTCCCCTCTTCGGCACCGTTTTTAATGGGCTTTCTTCATTGATCCCGCAAAAACCAATTCCCTGTCTATTTTTAATTAAATGATTGCTGCTACTGTCAGTTATTAACTCTTGAGTGACCCCAAGTCTGCCTAGTGTTTTCTTTTTGCTGAACAGTATTGACATGAACCGCGCATGCCACCACTTTTAGTGCATTCAAAACTCGATTGTACGAAGTTGAGATGAGTCGGGAATTATTTCGTTAAATCGAGAACTTCAGTAAATCGAGTTGGGCATCTCTTGGTCACTTCATACGGTACATTCGATTATATATACTGTAGCGGCATCCAGCAAAGCTTGTGCGGCGTCGTATTTGTGAAGGGTAAATGCTCCGAAAATAAAATTGCGGCCCGCGCGTATGAAAATATGCCACGAGAACTGTTACCTGAACAAGGACGGCCCACAGGGACTACAGATTTGTTGTCCATCAAAGAAGTCGGTGATAATTTCCTGCGTGCGGTTTGTAAGCAGCGCCAGCAACGGATTTCGTGTAGGTTTGTAGTGAGTATAATGAGTACTGGCTAAAATGCCATGTTCTGCAGCAACAGCAACGTCACATTTCTTTTGTTCAATTGTTACTGCACGAAATATGCCCGCCTTCCTGTCCATGTCTGACACGCTCCATGTCTGACACGCTCGTCACAAGGTTTAGCGGTGCGCTTGGTTGAACATACCACTTCCGCACACTTGAGTAGCACGGTTACACGAAGAACGCGAACTTCACAAAAACAACTTTAGTTGTAACAGGGAACGATGTAGAAGAAGGGCGAAAGCACAGAAACTACCCGCCCAACGATGGCGAACGAACAACACAAATGAAGGATCCGTCCGCCGAAGGCCGAATCGGAACAGCGCCAGCGCCATGTGTGACGTGCGAAGGAAACTTTTACCGCTGGCGCCATCTAGTGAATCCAACTCAAATCACAACTCCTGTTTTGCGCCACGCAGTTTCGTAAAAGCTGGGCAAAGACGCTCCGCGATCTTACCTTTTGCCCGCAATGAACCAATTTTTGCGGGGTTCTCTACAAAACACCTCGAAAGTTCAGTTCTTGAGCTGCACTTTTGAGAAATGGTTCATAAAAACGGGATAGATCATGATATTGGTCTGGCTATTTCGAGTTAGTCAAAGAATTGGGCTATATAGGCGTCTGAGGGGTGGATCGGGATATTTTCGTTAAATCGAGACTTCCGTTAAATCGGGTTTCGTTAAATATGGTTTTGACGTAGTTTGGAAGGGTATTCCCTATATATATATATATGTCATGATCAAACGTTCTTCCAACCATTGGCCGGTCGGGTGAATCGAGTGACAGACAGACAGACAGACAGACCTTTATTTTCGAATTTAGGTGACCGGAGAAACACTATCGTCTTTAAAATAAGGCTCGCACGATTAAATAACGGAAGTTAATTAAACTTTCGCTCGATACGTTCTGTGCTTCCCAGTTTCTGAATATCCTAAGGCTCTCTTTCAGACGTTTCCCAGTTTGAGAGCATATGTTTGAGTCCGCAGCGAATCCTGACTCCGCAGCGTCACCAGAAGGAGTGGCTGAATAATTACCTGGGACAAATTTATGACAGTGCGTCTTGGCTGGCGCAGTTCGATTCCTCATAAATGGCGCGCTCTCATGTTTGGATAAAAGTTTCCGATGAGGTCTAGAGATGGCGCCACCGACTCGTGAACCAATCTGAAAGGGAATGCTTACGGATTCCGCCGTACGTAGGGGATACTGCGGGCTTTCTTCCCGCCAGTGACGGAATGCCCACGTCTTAACAATTAATTGCGTATGTGCAGTCTTCAAACTGCATCTTTAAACACCATATTGCGGTAGTTTAAAAATTATTTAAAAATTAAAAATTTTTCAAGGATAGTTTCTGATGTAGGGCAAAATGTGGAAGCTCGAGATCCCGATCAGTTTCGAGCAGAAAATTAATCCGGATCATTTTTTATTGCTGACCTCAGAATGCGCCCACTGAAAATGTGTCTTATTTGTAGGAAAATTCAGCATGGTTAAAGTAGTATTTATGAGTATTGCGCCGAGACCCCCATTTCGATCGTTTTATTTATCAATAATTTAAAAAGAACCATGAAGTTTGTGTTGTTGAACACACTGCTTCGTTCAATAACGATGACATCAATTTTAACGCAAACTTGAAATAAATAATCTAAATAATAAAAAAAATTAAGCAGAGGTGACTTACCACCACCTTTCTTGCCGTCACCTTTTGACCCCTCAGGTCACAGGTTCGTGCTGTTTCCGGCCGCTGCCCAAATCCACCGCCAAGAACATGGCAGTGCAAGTCTCACCTGTAGTGGTGCCTCCGCTGCGTTAGATGAACAGTGACTGAAATTTATAATTCGAACCAGTGCTTAATTTTGAATATGTCGCATAGGAGAAAACTAATAATTGTACTACGTGTTTTATGCCATACGCTATGTGACGGTGTAATTATGCATAGTAAACAGGGATAAGGACGCCGTCACTGCAGAGAAGCGAACTGCTTTATTTATGTGTTTATTTGTCAATGTATTGAAGCACCTACGGTTGCCTTTTTTCCTGTTGCTTGTTCCGTGTGGTACTAAGTGCCTAGTCAGGCCGCTATTAAAGCGGCATTTTGCCTCAGCAGCATGGCAATTTCTGATTGCAAAAAGTTCACTAAAAATCGTCATAAAGCACTTTTAATCGGTTTTATTACCTGAGCTGTTATAGGTCGAGCCCTTTTGTAGGTCAGCTGAAGTTCGTGCATCACGCAGGAGTAGGAGCATGTTCCCAGACCTGCGGGCGGCACCGTAGAAACCGATTCCCAGACCCACCGATAGAGGGCGCAGTGATTTCACTGGGGCTAGAACCACTAAATAAGCTACGCTTAAGAGTAACGACACTGACGCACGCCGGCAGCCATTTTGGTGCCTGACGCCAGGGTGGTTAGCTTTATGCGTCCTATTGCGGCTAACATTGACGGGCGGTATTGGTCCGGGCCCCGCTTGGCAACCATGACAGCTGTGTTTACTCGGTGCGATAGGGTCAGGCTCGGTTACACTAGCCCAGCTTATTTAGTGGCTCTAGGTTACGCTGAGCAACTAATTAGGCTGCGCTTTTTAGGTGGCTGTAGTTTACGCTGGGCCACTGCCATTCTTTCCCAGCGGGAATCCATGGAGGCGTTTTCCACCTTTCCGCCGGTTGAAACGGCTTAGTACAGAGCAGCACGGCATCGCTACTCTGTCTGGGGGCTTGAAAACTCACTGTCAACGTGTCATGTATACAGCCGCACTGCGCTCCGAAAATACGACTTATCGAAGAGCGCGCGCGCGGCAACACAGAGGCACAGAAACGTCAGCACCCATGGGTCTTCCCGGGTTAAACAAATGTCACGTGACGCGGTTAGACCAATGGCCGCTGTCAGCGGCATAGAACAATGACAGAAAAGAGTTCCGATATTCTGAAACCTTATCTAGTGGCTCTAGCTGGGGTGGGTTCTTCTTCCTCCGACTAGGGAAAGGAGAGAGGAGGGAGCTTCCAAACGCTTACGTTCAGCATTCCTTTTCGCGAACCGTAGAATTTGCGCGGCGACGGCGCTGCCGTTCGCGGTCGAGCGCCCGCTAACGTTCGAGCCGACACAAGGGAACCGAGGGTGTTTCAGCAATTCCCACTGGGTGGAACTGGGTTTACTTTTTTTTCTTGATAGTGATGCTATGTGAACATCAAATTTTAGATTCTTGTCAATTTCAACCCAAGGAATCTTATATGGTCCCGAAGAAAATGTGCACTGGTTTCAAGGCGAAGGAAAAGACGTACAGGAAGGGTGCTAGTTTGTGACGTAAAGATCGGGAATTTTGACTTGGTAGCGTTATTACTTCGCATGTTAGTTTTGAGGCCGTCCCTAAATTCGGTGCATCTGTTTTAAGTTTACCTACAAATTAATCAAGGCACTTATCCCTTGTGATAATTGTGTCATCAGCGTAAAGTATGCTAGTGGAACAGTTAAGACAAAAAGGAAGATTAAGAATGTATACTATGAACAATAATGGGCGAAGAACGGAGTGCTGCGGGACACGCGGTTCCGTTCCCGTGAGGGTGCAAGCCAGACACTTCCTGTGCGTACACAGCGCCATCTGCTAGTTTGATTAGAACACCCATTCTGTTCTTCTAAGTAACTGTGAAAAGAACTACGCTGAGCATCCTCAGTAGATTTTGGAGAAAACGCCCTTGGTTTGAGCCCAACTGTGAAATATTTTAAAGCAAAGCTTTCTACCAGCCAACAGTTCTTCCATGGCGTCCGGGACAATAAACTCCCAATGCAACGGAGGTGGCGGGGGGGGGGGGGGGGGGGGAGAGGAAGGGTTTCAATTACGGCGCACTCTGTAGATGGCGCGGCGAATTTACCCAGTGGCCCCGTGCGAAAGTGCCTGCTCGCCGGCGAGAACGTCGGCGGTACGTCTTTGTCGTCTGCTTTAGCGACGGTTGTTTTGGGGTTGTTTTGGCGCAGCTTCACGTCCATTGCGCGCTGTAGGTATATTTGAGGCAAAATATACGTAATTAACCGGCAGCGTCCGTGTTCATTTAGTTAGGAACGATGTCTGGGTTGGTTTTTATGATAGTAAGCAAAAAAAAGTGGCACTGCAACGCCGGCACGTGCCGCAGGAAAAGCAAGCACAAAAAGAATAGAACTTTTGCTGGCGAAGTTTCAGGCAGGGGGCGCGCGAGCACTGCGAAGGCGGGAAATTTGTATTGCATCAGACAAACCTCCGTTCCATTCATCAAGAGAGAAGTGAAACAGGGCGGCGAAGAGCGTGATGGGTGGTAGCCGTGAGCCGATAACGGCGCTACAGCCCATTATGGCGATTCACTTTTTCTGCACTTCCGACAGCTTTTTTTTTTTTCACATTGAGTGGAACGGCTTTAATTTTTGTTCTTTCACTTCACCCACGATCATTCATCATCATCGTCAGAGAAAGTTGGCTTTCCTGCAGGGCGTACTGGCGTACAACAGCACCAGTTAGGATTCTACACTTCTTGACAGCCACGTTGTAAGAAATAAGCCATTTGAACAATAAGAACAACATGAAAAAAGAAAAAAAGAAAAAGATGCGATGGTACGACCTCGATATCGAGCGAATACGAAGGGAAAGAAAGAATCTCGAAAGAGAGCGACTCCAACGGGAGAACAAGTACCTAGAGCATGAAATTCAACTCGAGCAGGAAGAAGTGAAGCCCGAGTTAGAATTGTTGCTCGAAAAACATCCCCCTCGCGAGGGGCACGATCAAATGCAGAGCATTTCCGGGGGCTCACGACGTTAAGTAGTTTGCGTTGCGTTAATGTTGTTGCACTTGCGGCAACTGCTGACGAGAGAGCGCTCGTCAGCAGTAAAAGGGGACTCGAGTAAATGCGTCGCATAGGGGGTGGGTGTATTGCGTTAACGTTTAGTGTTTGGGGAGTTGGTGGCAGTGAATGCGTTGTATCAGCAGCTTCTTGACGTAGTTTGAATGAGTCAAGGATATAAGGCGCGTTCGTAGCCTTTCATTCTGTGTCGGTTTTGTGGCACAGTGGGAAGAGCACCATGTACCTCGCGTTACACAGGTAGTGAATGCGTTGTATCAGCAGCTTCTTGACGTAGTTTGAATGAGTCAAGGATATAAGGCGTGTTCGTAGCCTTCCATTCTGTGTCGGCTTTGTGGCGCAGTGGGTAAAGCACCATGTACCTTGCGTTCCGCCCGCAGGGTCGTGGGATCGAAACCAGGCGCCGGTAAGTATTATTTTTTTATATAGTGTAGGGGGAGGCTGGCTGCTGCGGACGCCGACGCACGGGTGAAATCGTGAGTTTACAAATGCTCTGCATTTAAAAACATTGGACACAAGCGTCTAAACAGCATTTCGTCGATATGAAAGTATAGCTAAAAATCTTTGCCTGCCAAGGAAAACACAAATGTCCGAGAACAAGCAAGCACGTCAGTTGTGAATATAAAAGCATTACTTCCCGATTCGACGCCGCAGTGTGCTTCTTCGTGTGGGCATGTTGACGTCGCTGCCGACAGGAATTGGTCCACTGAACGTACTCTGATGGCAGCTGTCACGGTCACTGGCTAAAACCGCTGCGAAGTATGTGAGAATAGTGCGTGGTTATGCTGACGTCTCAGCGAAGTGGAATCTAATGAAACGGCCGTAGGCTCCTAACGGCCGCCATCATCACCAGTGCCCAATCCATCTAAGTGGTGGTGGTGGTTTAAGTGGTTTATTGAGTGGAGAGGTTGGAAGCGAATGTGCTCCCGGCTACTCCATTTCACCAATACAGGGCCATACACCCGGCTATACTAGTCCACTGTTTGGTCGTGTTGTTGGTAGGGTTACGAACCGTCCCAAATTTTGAGGGGCTGGCCCAACTTTTCATACAACGTCCCAAGACCCGAGCGGTCACTTTCGGGACAGCTATATGTGCCGAATTCGTTCCGGAACGTCCAGTTAGAAAATTTTGTGCGATCCAACGCACGCGCGTCACGCTACGCAACACAAAGTTGGCACGAACGTGTCCAGGCAGACCTGCAGGTAAAGCTAAACTTCCGCGTCAGGAGCGGCAACTTTAACGAGTACATTCTCAAGCAAGAGGAAGTGCTGCGAACAGCATGTAACCATCTGAAGTACCAGTTCAAGAGAATGCAGTAAAAAAGAAACAATGGATTTATCTGGAAAATACCGCCATAAAAAAGTGATTTAGTAGTGATTTCGTTGCATCCCTATGCAAGGGTACGCTACCCCCCCCCCCCCCCCCCCCGTATCCCCTTGGTCCCGACTTCCTTAATTGAAGAGTTGTAACCCTAGTTGCTAGGCATTTATTAAGCCTAAAAGTGTTATTAACTTAGCCCTGTCAAATACATGGTACGTTGAGCCGAGTGTACCGTTTGTCGGTGTTTTCGAAGTCGAAGGCCACAATGCATTCGCTAGGTTGTTGGAACCGCGCCCGAAAGGTCGGCTGGGGCAGTAACTGGCGGGAGGGGGGAACTCCCAGGGAAACCCTAGTTCCTGCGTGTATCACGGTCATTGCAATTGGATACGGTGGCGTGATTGCCAGAGACGTTGAGACTGTCAAAGTTTACTCTCATTTTTCTACGCTCTCGCCCCGGCTCCCCGTTCTAACAAATCATCCACTACGCCAAACGCGAAAACAACAAAAAAGGCCACACGCCAGTTCATTTCAGCCCCAGATAGCCAGGACGAAAGCTTCGCATTACGACAATTCCCAGCTCTGCGTGGGACCCACCAATTTTTATTGGAAGAAATTGCACTGAAATTGGCCGCTGAGACGACTCTGTTAACAAGGTGCAGCTTTCTGTGGGTCACTGATAATGATTTTACGCGAGAACGCACTGCAGGAAAGCCAACTGTACACACTGAAAGGGAACATGAAGATAATGATGATGATGATGAAACGCACTGCAGGGAAGTAAACTTTATAGAATGGGAGGATATATGATTATGACGATAATGATGAAGAAACGCGAAGTTTTCTCCTATACAAATGCAAAGTTCCCAATCCAATCAGCCAAATCACAAATCAACCACAACGCTGAGATAACCGAATCAGCCCATTCAGATGTCCCAATCACAAACTAATCGACGCAGAATCATAACATCACAATCGGTTAGCTAATAGGTAGATTTTAGACTTTGGCTGATCGGATTGGGGTACTTGCATTTGTATCAGAGAAAGCTTCTCGTTTCAACCATCTCTCTTCCAGAAAAGTGCGTTTACTTGGCGTAATAAGTTAGTTCACCGTGAAGTTCTAGACAGTACAGAATTCCCTCCTGTTATCAATACACGAACCTCTGCGCAGGGGCTACATAACGTACAGCGAACGGATGTAACTCTTGCTTCATCGAAACTATCCCGAAGCAAAATGACACGACAAATTATGTCAAAAATACAAACGCGCAGTGATCGAAGCTCAGAGAATAGAGAAGCGAATGAAAATGTGAATTTCGAGCCGCAAGAGGCCATGGAGCATGCAAGCCGGGTCAAGTAAGAATTTAACCCTTCTTAGTGGTCAGGGGACAGAACTTTAGAGCTTTCCATCTTCAACATTATAGAAAGAAAATATTAGACATACCAACTGCGTCATCCATTAGCTCGATGTTTCCAAAAGTCACACAATATTGATTCACCAATCCAGAATTTACACCGAGTTACCCGAATGCCATCAATTATTGTCCTTGCCGCGGCAAGCCGCCGGTGGTTGGGTCTCCCGTCTCTGTCAACTGGAACCTCCTTCTTAAGCATTTGGAAGAGCCGGTAGTGTTCTCCTGGGTGCGAGGTGGGCAAGGGAAAAGGGATCGTTGCGCTTGTTGCTACCTTTTTCATTGACAGCGCCGGCCTTTGCTTCGGCGCAGGCGCCGGGGCGGGTCGAATCAGGAGGCGATGGTCGAATTCCGCACCGTTCCTTGTTTTGTTGCGTAAGCTACACTGGCCGAGGTTGAGCAGTTTCGCATGGACCTTGAACGGCCGTGCTGCTGCGCAAGCGCGAGGAGCATTGGGTCGGAATGAATTGGATTGAATTGGATTGGATTGAATTGGATTTGGACTGGATCGAATTAAATTGGATTGTATTGGACTGGAAATCCAATCCAATTGGAGTGCGGGTGTGTAGAGAATTGGGACTGCACATTCGTCGGTTTGCGCATTCAAGAGGAATTACGTCATGGCCACGGCAGACGCACTGGCGCCGGCGCGTGCCCAGCTGTGCGCCTCCGTTGCGCAGTAGCCAAGTCTGACGCTGCGCCGGAGCCGCTTGATAGCCGTTTCGCGTGGCTCCTGGAGAGGCGTGCTGCGCATGCGCGAGGAGCCGTGCCTGGTCTGGATTAGACTTAAGTGGATTTGACTGGACTGGACTGGACACCGCGTTCGCCGTGAATGAAAGCGAGGCGGACCTGCTTGTGTGAGCGTTGCACGGGACCGAACGGCGTTGAACCGTGGTCGGCAATAGAGCTACATCAAAGGTTAACCAAGTGAAACCAAGACTCAACTAGACTTAGCCAAGCTTTTGCTTTGCATATCCAAGGTTAGCTGAGCCAAGCCGCCGCCATTTTTTATTTTGATACAAATGTTTTAACCGATCCATTACATTTGTTGTTATTGTAAATAAGGGTTGTTTGCTATCTTTTAGGTCGGTTTACGTCGGGAGCGCAGCTTATCCCTACACTTTACTTTATGGCACGTGCAAGAAGTGCCGTGCTCGTATCTGCACGGGAACGGAGTGTCACCTCGTCTGCTCCCTCGTTAATGTCGTTAACGCTCGAAGCTCTGTGAAAGCGCCGCGTAAACTGTCCATGGCTTTTGGCCAAATTTAGCTGCCATAGCTGTGAAAAATAAAGCATCATTCTCCGTGGACCTCCTTAAAGTGATGTCACTTTCATCACATTTTTTTAATGCTTTTTAGATATTAGGGGCCCCCTCGTGAGTTTTTATTCAACCATGATGTCTGCAATTCAGCTGTAGTTCTCACTCAAGTTGTTAGGACGATAGCCCTAAGTGCCCCATTCTGTGAAAAACCGCCGTTGCAGCCCGGTCACGAAAATGGCTGGTCCTGTAAACAGAAAATAAACAAAAACACGTTAGTGGTCGCAGGCGATTTCAACCTGGGCCCCCATAGTAGAAGCCCGATGCGAAGCCCGAAGTAGAATCTGCACGCTCTCCCCACTTGTTTTCTTTATTACATAGAAAACTTCCCCTCAACGATATAAAATCACAAGCTAACTACAGGCAGCACATTCACTAACATACGTAAAAAAACAACAGTAGGATCACCTGTACCCTAATGCTCCTGCTACACTGATGTTCGAATGTCATTCGAACCGAGTGTCATTCGACTCAAATGAGGGGGTTCGAATGCCATTAGGAATCCGCCGTGCTCCACTACAATTTTGATGGCATTGGACAGCTTTAACAATCGCTCACCGTGAAGCGTGGCGCTACTGCTGTGAAGTTCTGTTTTTACACAGTACCGCAAAAATAAAATTTAGCAGCAGTTTTTGGCATTAAACTGATATCGCATTATAAATATGTAAGCTTCGGCATGGTTTCTGCCTAATTCTGAATCGCAATCCAGGTTTTTTGTGCTGCCTGGCCACACTGGTTTGTCGCTTGCTCGTACTAGTTCTGAGAGTATGGATTTGTTACATCTTGATATCATGATTTAAGTGAATGCGAAGTAAACAAAATCCCATAATTAAGAATATTTTGTTTGTTTTAAGTACGCCAGTCATGTGTTTGTTTATGCTGACTTGGAACGCTGTGTGCGAGAGTGCTAAAAATGGCATTCGAGAGCCCGAAATGTCTCTCTGGGTGCTCATTTGGCTGGAATGTCATTTAAGCCGAATGGCATTTCAAAACCCAGTGGAGCAGCAAAACTTCGGATTTGAGTGAAATGACATTTGGTTCAAATGACATTCGGTCGCTAGTGTAGCGGGGGTATAAAAGTTGGGCAGACATGCAGGCGCTTGAAGAAGATTTAACCAGTCGCTGGTTGGGGTTGAGTGGCATAGACACTAAGAAAAGGCGCACACTCTTCGCGGAATCGTTGTCAGCAAAGAGCGAAGGTGCCCTTTTCTTCGTGACCCATACCCACATGGGGGACTGACCAAGCATAGCGAGCTTTGAGGGGTGAACGTGCCCGCTTCACAAAATCCGCAAAACTCTGAATTGGAAAAAAAACTGAACGCTGTTCCACTCAACGTGAAAGCTGTCGGAAGTGCGTAGCACTAATTCGCCAGTGTTATTGTTATAGTTATTGCGTTATCCTGTGCTATTGTTCTGAGTAGCTTGTTTTTATGTTCTCTTTGTTAGTACATGTTGTGCGTTTGTTCTTCCGTGGTTTTCTTTTCTTGTTTTGTGTTTTGCTTTTTTGTGTGTTACCTATCGTTCTTGTTGTTTAGGTTTTGTTTTTCTGTGTTTTGCTCTTGATTATGTTTTAATCAACTCGGCCACAATAACCCCTGAAATTTCTTGATTTCAGGCCAGTAACCCACATGGGTATGCGCCGCGAAGCGAGGAGAAGGCTGCTAGATACTCGCCTATAGGCGCCTAGGACTGCCATTGTCTCTTTTAGTGTTTTTTTTCATTCGGGGCACAAAGAAGCTGGGCCACTGCCATAGGGATGTGTGTCACGTCATCTACGCATCTGTTGCAGAGATGGCTTGCCTGCTGCGCTAGAACTCTCGGATCAGGTTGATTTTTATTTTGTTTTCCTATTCCTCTTTGTTGTTTCTCCTCTTTAACTTACTGACTAAATTATTGACACGAAAGTGTTTATTATGGTAGATACCAAGATTTCACTGACGTCATATCCGCCACGGAAATGACACCAGCACAACGAACACAAAAGAAACGGCGGAAAATGTTTTATTGACGCGGATGGTGCTGCCGTCTAGGAGAGTTGAAGCGAAGTAGTGCATCATGACGCTAACAAATGCCGACAGTTGGCGCCTCGATCGGCCAGCGTAAGCTGTGTCGTTTCTCAGCGCAATGTACCCGCGTAAGATTACGCGCCGCAAAAAGACAATGGCGCCGACGGGCGAACGCCGCGAGCGTTACTTATTCGGTGCGAAGAGAAACGCCAGCGAGAAGCGGAATGCGTTCGCGCGTTCGCGGTCCAAGCTACGAACTCTGCCTCTTGCAACGCAATGCAACCGTCTGCTGTACAAGCCACGAAGCCGGACGAAAGTGGTCGCACCTTTGCCGTAGCGACCCGCTAGTAGGACGTCGCTCGCCAAGCCCACTCACCAGATAGTGGCCGACCCGCAAATCATGCTTTTTCGTTGCACATTTCGCTGCACATTACTCTTTCGTGTTTCACCGATTCCTATGACAGAGGAATCAACCACAGTTTTTAACACGAAAGTGGTTTATTCCCGGATTCACGAAGATTTCACTTACGTCATATCCGTCACGAAAGTGACGCCAGTACAACGAAGCAAGCGGCCTGTAAAGGGTGCACCCCTGCACACAGGCTCTTCTTGCGAGGAAGCAACCTTCAGTACTAAAGAGTACGTTACACTTCGGGTTGTTCGTTGTCGGGTTGTATGTTTTAATTTTTAACACGAAAGTATTTATGCCGGGATACACCACGATTTCACTGACGTCATATCTGTCACGGAAATGATGCCAGTACACATTTGCCTCAGCGACCCGCCAGCAGGACGTCGCTCGCAAAGCACACACAGAAGACAGCCGCCGACGCGCAAATCATGCTCTGCTGCAGATTTCGCTTTTCACTTTTATTTCACTTTCGTATTTTACCGATTCGTATGACGGAGAAATCAACCAGTTTTTTCTTTTGCGCCCCCATTTTCTCGTACCTAATTGGTTTTTACGACTAAAATAGTTTCGTTTTGGCCAATCCCCCTAAGTGGGTATGTGTCATTTGACTTGCGTGACACCCGATGACATTGGACGGACAACATCCCGTGCCCCTAAAGTACGGCGCACTTAAAAGTTGTAGAATAGCGTTCACAGCGTGACACCCTTAAGTGACGCCTCCTGAGTAGAAGAAGCAAAGGAGTTGGTGGTAGTAATTTGCGCCAAAAGAGAAAAAAATGACCGCGTCGAAAGAAGCGGGAATATGATGTATAGGATACTTTAAAAGGAGCTGTTAATAACTGCTTCCAGGCTTTCATCTTCAAAGCGCGTAAGCAGACTTAACTGGCCCCAGGAATTTTATTGTTGCGGTGATGATGCGTTTGCACAGATTGTTCTCGGCTCTCCACTGCTGGGCGTTCAGCCGGCCGGTGGTCCCCATAGCTCCCATACTTACCGTCGAATGACCCCACGCGATGTGATTGCGTCGGACATTCACCCAAAACGGGCACGCGCCTCCCTCGCGTTCCGGGTCGGGGATTATCGATGAGGGCGCCAGATCTTCGATCACCCAAGAAACGAGCCCACCACTCCAGAATATACCCGCTCAACTCCTTGAGAGCACCAGCCGAACCAGGGAAGAGCTAGCCTGCGAGGTTTTCCAGAAATGAAAGACAAGCGGCGCGTCTATACGCGGCAAATGCATTATTTTCCATTGGTCACTCGATAACGCTCCTGTGGAGCTTAAGCACAGCGCTTTCAATTATCGAAGCATCGGTTGGGGTGGCCATAGCTATTTCAGTTGTCTATTTTCAGAATTTCTTCTTCTGTCTGCAGCTGGGGCTTCATCTAGATCCGCGCAGATTTTTCAACTCGATAACGACCGTCTTTCGAACAGTTCGTCAAGAGAAGCAAGGAATCGGTTAAGCTGGTAGACGCATTTTTTGTTTGATTTTATTTCTTGGCGAAACAAAGGGGAGGCTAAAACGTAAAACCCTGCTGGAACAGGGTAGCATTGGTGAGGAAGCACCGATTACCGATCAGTATTTATCGCTGCTCATACTCTGCGAAGGAGAATCACCAGGGAAGCGTTAGCCCACAACTTAAGGGTTGAAACAGAATTTATGTACAAATGGGCCGTGGTTCAACGGGGCCTTAACCAAATTTTCCGAGTGATACGTCGTTTTTCCCGCCGATAGCGCACTGTGAACGAGCACGAAATTACACTGGAGGAGAAAACACAGACGCTGCTCGACGCAGTCGCTGTAGTGGTGAAAACGCAGTGAACTTAGATAGTGCCTTTTCTATAATTTTCTGGTGGCACGTTCCCTCAGCACGTTCCTCTCGCGTATAGGCGTTTCCGAGTCAGTACAGCCAAGCGACGTATGGCGCCATCTAGGGGTATGTTTAAAGACATGTCCACGTGCATGTGGCCCTCAATTTAATCGCTCAGAACGCCTTGGTATCGTAGTGTAGTAGTTCCGCTCCTGCGAGGCGAACACCCAAACCCGGGTTCAAATCCGATTATCGCTTCTTTTTTCTTTCATCTTCAAGGGCTTCTCATGTTTGAATATTAACATTTGTTATCACGCATATAATCTATTCATGACATCTTTATGCATTATAAGTAGAATTTCGGGTATTTTCGTTGCATTTTTGTCAGTTTCAGCTACTGCTTCTTGTACGTTTTTGTGGGTTTTGCCCTTTTAGGTCGGTTTCGGCTATTTTTGTTGAATATTTTTCTACATCGTGGTTTTCAACCATTGCACATCCGTTTTGGCTACTATTTATTTATTTATTTATTTACAAGTACCCTCAGGGCCGAAGCATTCTGGTGGTTTTGTATGCTTTAGGTACGTTTATGCTGTGATATAACCCCCATAAGCAAGCTCAGGTGACGGCTGCCTGTACAGACCAGAAAACGCATATACGCGTCCCCCTCACCCCCTGTAAATGAACGAGTTCTTAGACACTTTCACTGCGCAGCCGCACGAAGTGATGGCTTGTCCTTGGCTGAATTTGAAGGTGAAAGGGACGCTACGAGGAGCGAGAGGTTTTCTGGGTTTGACCTGGAGCAATAAGCTTCAGTTAAAAGAACCGCTATAGCTACAGCAAAGTGTGTCGTATTGTTGGTAACAACACAAACAAAACCACGAGACTCGCGGGCAGCCGATAAAAGCAGACTCTTTCGCGTGAAAGGCTACCGAAGCCAGGCTGACACACTTGTCTCCTCGCATGTTAATCTGGCACACCTCCGCTATTTCCCTCGTGACTTGGTGCGCATGCCTGAAAGCAACTTTTGCGCCACAGAATATCAGGTGAGGAAGGCACAAGCTGCAGTACGCTTCCAGGCAAGGCGGACAATCCGTGTTTTCTGAGCCACAGATTGACGCATCTGTCGGTCTGTCCCACCTATTCCTCACCAGAGTTACTGGATATAGACAGTTGCGAAACTCCCCATAGGCTCCATGTATCGAAAGCCGGTCTTCGGATGCCCTCCTGCGCCGGGGAACGCACGGGGCAAGTTGACTAGCCTGTCGTCTGTCGGCAGGACGTTGAAGCAGTACTCAAGTGCTTGCGGCTGCTGCCGTAAGTCATAAAAAGAAAAGCCGCAAAAACACAAGTAAATTTTACGTAATTGTTGTGTTTTAATTTAAAAAGCAATCCTTATTTTACAGAAGAATTTTGAATAATAATAGTTTAGCGAAGTTCCGTTTTCATCTCCTAGGTGCCGCGCGCGTCGACTTGCCCCTCAGCTTCCACGGAGTGGGGGGGCTAGCGCCGCCCGGATTCTGAAGCGAAGTTTCGCAACTGTCTATATTGAGTAACTCTGATTCCTCACTACTTGATATACACGGCCGACATTGCACGAGACATACTTTGGATCACGCGACCTTTCCGCATGAAAGCGGGAGCACACGTACACAGTGGCACAGTGGACGTTGCCCGTGACATACTTTGTACCATGTTGAACACGAATACTTTGCATTCTCGTTCCCAAATTGTAACTGACCGGCGAAGTGCCCGTGGCATTTGATTACCGCTGAATGACCGATGCTAAAGAGCGTTGTGTTTGTTTCCGTATAGGTCGCCTCGAACCACGACCGCTTCTGTTAACTTACTTCTCCTCTTTTTCCTTTTTTTCTTTCTCGGTTCGTTTGTTTCAGTTTTCCTTCGTCTTCCAGCATGACAAAAATGTTTGCTTTTTCCTTTCTTTCATTTTATCTTCCTATCCTCTACAATTCCCGCCGTGATACCTGACATTGCACCACTGTTAAGAACGCACCGCACTTCAACGACGTCGCGGGTGTTGAGGTCATTGAACATTGTGTGACGCAATAACATAAACAAAATGTTCTATAATAAAATCTATGATGACGTCCATGTTGAAACGCTACCTAAACATTTAGATATATGTTTTAGGCCTACAGTACACGCCGGGCGCCCACTTATCAAACTAGAGACCCTGCGATGTCCTGACAGGGACTTGTAGGCCCTCTTTATCACATCATCCCAGTGAGGTACACTGGAGGACAGGGCTATGTCGAGTACAGAAACGCCGAAAGCGAAGTGCAAACGTTACATCTTTATGTAAATCAGCGGACAATGGTCGCTGTTTCCAAATTTAGATTTCGCTGTGAATTAAGTTACCCTTCTTTAGAAAGCTGGCTCGACCGGAAAACATTCCGCGCGCTCCGCAAGCGAGCTTTCTCAGGGCTTGCCGGTTTTTTGTGTCTCTTACCATCTAAAAATTCTTGCGACTCTCCACAGCCGGAAAACCTGATGGTACCAATTATATTCTCATACTGGCCGGATACCATTGCCAAGCGAAGTAAATACATATGGAACACCTTAGGTTTACGAGAAGGAAATACCCGCCTCCACATCCAAAGCTCATCAAAGAAGAATCAACACAACTACGAACACTTCAGACAAATTCTTTCCAACATGCCAAACAGTTGCACATGATGTACCTCACATTATACAGCTTCGAATGCCAATTACGCAGCGGAACGCCAAACACCCTATACCACATGGTGTGGGAGTGTAAGGGCGTCAAGGAACTACCGGAGGTCCTGGCGCCATCACCGGAGCAGTGGGAGGACGCGTGCTGACCAGCGTGGTCCTGGAGAACCAGTGTGGCCTGGTGACCCGGGCCCTTCGATCGTGCTGGGGCAGGCTATGGAATCCCGGACTAGGGACGCCAACCATTGTGGACGATCACCTCAAGGCCAACGCAGATCATCCCTCGCTCATTTACCATTTGTGGCAAATAAACGTTTACACTACAATAGTACTACTGGCCGGATAATCTATAACTACATCGACCATGATGCCGTCAGTGACAAAGTTTTTCTTTTCGCACATAGACAGCGGACGACGAATGCGAAGTACCGCAGAATCCGCCCTACAGCAGCTTCGCTTTATAAAAAAATACTCGTACACGTTAGCAGGTACTCGATCAAAACAGTCTGTACTGCACCACGCTGAGAGGCGTGTGTTATTCGGGAATAAAGCTGGCCAGATCTGAGCCCTCAGAGAGGCTCCATACACACAAACAAACGTCGAGAATTCCCCTGCGCCGAGTTGAAGCCTAATACGCTATCTTGATGCATTCCTGTGCTTCTCGTGTTTTACTTCCTTCGGTGATGTTCACGGCAAGGACACCTTGTCCAGAGCTGATTCCATAAGCCGCGCTATCTTCCATATACGTTTATTATACCGCACGCCCGACAGGTACACCTTGCACGAAGCCCCTGTGACATGCCGACAGAAACCATTCGGTGCGATAAAATTTTTTCTGCGAACGAAGTGATAGCCAAAACAAAGATAAAAGCGGGCTCGACGCCAGAATAGCACTGCGAACCAGGCCAGCTCGTTTTTTTTTTCTTTTCGTCGCTGGCAAACAAATTATTAAATGTGAGGGGACCGGAGGGTCACGCTCGTATGTGGAGACGCTGCGTGATAGAAATAATAAACGGCACCGACTTATTTTGTCATTTTTTCTCTCCCAGCCTTCTCTCCAGGCCCCTCTCTCGGAAGGAGCTGAGAACAAATTGAGATCCGCACCGCGATTGAAGTAAACCGCGAGTAGATTATTGGAAGATGGAATGGTCGAACGCCTCTGCCCAAATGCGACGAACACGCGCCTGCTCCGGGAACACTCCAAGAAGTGGCGCGCGGCGAAAAACAAAACAGCAAAAAGGCGCGAATGTTGGCCGGGGAGAATCAAGAAAGGAACGAAGCAGAGAAAAAAGAAAGACAGAAAAAAAGCAAGCGCGATGAACCGGCTTATTATAAGTCGCCCAAGCTCCGCGCGGCGGTTCCTCTTCGGCCCGGACACACCAGCGGCCCAACGCACGCACAAACGCACATAAATACGCGCACCTCAACCGCAAGTTTGGCGCGAAAGGCACGGCGAATTCGCGCGGTATTTCTTTCTCCCTCGCGAACGTTTCCCTCGCCTTTTTGTTTAGTTTTACCATAAGCCCGGACCGGGAGGAGGCATGGCGAGCGGCTCCGTTTGACAATGTGATTCATCAATAACCCGCCAGGGGTTCCGAGCATCGCTCGCGCGCCCCGTAGCGTCCCCAAGCGGCGGCGGTTGGCGCGACGCGAGTGCCTTGGTCGCCGCGCCCCTCTGCGTTCGTCTGTGGGAAAAACTGGCCGCGTGATTTTCAGAGCAGGTTGGTGCCGTGCGCTGTCCGCGGCGGATTTTCTCTGCGACTAGATGGAAAGCCTTTATTTTCCTGTTCTCGTGGAGCGCTGCACGAGGTAAGACAGGATGGGACGGCCTGATCTTGGGAGTAAGAAAAATAAGTGCGGAGAGGGGTGGCCGCGCAGATCTTTCGATGTTGTTCTGCGGACGCCGGGAATAACCGGGCTTGAGGTGTTAGTGCCTCCCTCCGTTTGCATCGATTTGCGTTATTTTTCTCTTGGGGGTTTACTTGGGGGCACTTCAGTCGCGTGTCTTGTCGCGTTTGCCGGGAGCCGTAACTGACTTAGCCGTTAGGGAGTCTGACTTTCTTCATTTCTTGTTGCTTCTGACTTTTGCTGCAGGGACATGAGGCTGTGGACGTGCGTCTGGCAGGCACTTTGCGCAATGGACTTCAGGTGAACTATAGAAGGAGTGTTTTATGTACAAATACAAAACAGCTACATTTTCGAACTCCAGTTCACCTATTGGGCTGCGAACACAGTTGCTTCCCCTGGACGCCGTCTTTCGCTGTCCTGTGGGACCTTGTTATGCTTTCAAACTCGCAGTTTTAGCATTTTTCGCCCTGAGAATTTCGGCGTTGGTGTTTGCGTCCAGAAAAGCCGTAGCGCGATATTGCGAAACCATAGGTGCTAGCAGTACTGGTTTCTTCCAACTGTAGGAACAAATGAGTAATGTCCTTCAGAAAAAGACTATTTTGCAACACGACCAAAAACAGCTTTTTTTGCAATGCAGTCGGGAAAGTTTTCTCCTCTCAAGGCACCACGGCTGTTGAGGTTGGGACGTAATAAAACGGTTGTGCCGGCAATAACACGTTTGGTACCAAAGTCGAGATGTTTTCAGTGCGAATCACATCACACCGGATCACTCACTCACCCACTCCCTCCCTCCCTCCCTCACTCACTCACTTACTCACCCGCTCACTTATTTACTCACTCACCTATTCACTCATTCACCCACTCACTCACTCACGCACCCTGCCTCTCAGTCACTCACTCACCCACTCACTCACCCACTCCCTCACTCGCTCTCTCACTAACCCACTTCACCCTCTCACTCACTCACCGACTTATACCCGTGCCACACGTACACAAAAAATGACATTAAGTGTTTAAGGCCTTAAGATACCGAATGACATTAATTGCGCGGGCCGTGCTACACGCGAAAACGCAAAGGCATTAAATGTGTTAGGCATGATGGTGCTCATGACCAAAAAGAGAAATTCACTCATATTTTATAAGTCTTTAATGTAGAGAAAAACGCCTTAGAAGCGTTAAAACTGTTTTTTGCGAAATAAAATTTTATGAGAAACAGTGTTTTCTTAAAAATGGTGGGAGCCATTTCTCAAAGTGGCTTCAGCATGACGTCGCCGGCCAGCGGTAGCCAAATCCGAAAAATTTAACACGAAAGAGTAACGCGATGTTCTTACTTTTGCCTCTGTTCTAGTGAACTTCATCTTCTTCAAAACTTCGCCACCAATTGTGCCCAAAAAAGTGTCATATTTCGAAGTTTAGCTACATTTCCGCATCAACACTTTGGTGCTGAGAGTTTCGGTGGCTTCATTTGGTGCTCATCGCATTCGAGAGTAGGCAGATTTAAGGCGTTCGCGAAGGTAAATGAGTTGTGCGGAACTCCTTAAACCAAAATGACATTAAAGCGAATGGCATTAGATTTTTGCGTGTAGCAGCAAATTAATGGCATTAAAACTTAAGGCATTAAGCATTTAATGTCATTTTTCGTGTACGTGTGGCACGGGTATGACTCACTCACCCACTCCCTCCCTCCCTCCCTCACTCACTCACTCACCCGCTCACTTATTTACTCACTCACCTATTCACTCACTCATCCACTCCCTCACTCACGCACCCTGCCTCTCAGTCACTCACCGACTCGCTCACTCGCCCACTCCCTCACTCGCTCTCTCACTAACCCACTTCACCCTCTCACTCACTCACCGACTTACTCACTCACCCACTTACTCACGCACTCAACCAGTGCCACTCACCCGCTCCCTCACTCGCTCTCTCTCACCCACTCCCTGACCCTCTCACTCACTCACTCACTAGAAACCGTACATGGGACCACTACCGCAGGAGCGTGCAGCGCGACCCATGCACACCGTAACAAGAAGCCACAAGGAAACACTGCAAACGCGCACAGTGCGCACGTTCGATCACAGCTTGCAGTTCCGTTCCGCGCTCCTTTGACAACACAGATCCAGAGGGTCATCACTCAAAACACCGCCATCATTGCCGTTGCCAAACACGCACTTGCTCCTCCTGCTTCAAGCCAGTTTCCCCGCCACCAAAGAGCAAACGCTGCGCTCAGTCGGCGCACGACGCCGCAACACATGTATGCAACGCGCAGTGTACGCATGCAACGTGGAAATTCCAGCGTGCGTTGCGCACCTTGCCGTCGACTCCAGGGGTGCCTTCTGCCTTGGCGCAGCAGCCGGACTTAGGGCACGCGAGGAAGGAGCGGTCCTCGTCCATATTTCAACGTCAAGAAGTGCGAAGCCGAATGTCGGCGCTCATTTTTCAACTCACCGGCCGATTCATACATACGCGTTCCGCCGGCGGCGACTGGGCGGCTGCACTCAACGAGCAAGAGATGGAGGCCGCGCGTGAGCTCGCCGAGACGTGTGAAAGGTTGTGTCCTCTAGCGCAAACTATACAAGCCCATGCTGTGCTCGAGTTCGACGTTTGGCGTTGCTGGTTCCTTTGACAACGTGCGAACTTTTATTTTAGGGTGGGTTGTTTCATACCACGTGAAAAAGGCGGGTTTGGATTGGCTTGTTAGCAAAATAACGTTCACAGGGTCTTGAACCACTGAATGAGCTAAGTTCGGTGCCATGGTTCCGCCAAGGACACTCATGAAAACAATTAAGTTACGGTCTTCAATGAGTTATCGGTACGCTCGACCAAAAATAACGGCGTTTGTGGGAAGGAAAGCTCCCGGGGCGACACCTAGCACCTATCCGCTTGGAAGTAACCTCCGCCGGACGCTGCGATGCTTTATTGAGTCTTGGAAGTCAGAGGGGGAAGTGGGGAGGACTTCGAATGCTGCAACTAAGTGAACACGTGTACCGCGCGCTATGATGCCATTTGAAAATGCAAATCTGGAAAAGGGGATCTGGAAGTATTCCAAATAAAACCATGGGTGAGCGAAGTTATAGAAAAAAGATGACCTCTTGAGGTTATAACACGGTTCAGTATAAAATTGGGAAATTCCCACACCAAAGATGCTCGGAGGTCGTTACAACGAGCGTGTCTCAACACAAAAAACCTGAGGAAAAAAAGGAACGAGTCCACTCTGTGACAGTGAATGACCAGGGAGCGTGATTCCAAACGCTTCGCTGCACAGAGCACCCACGTGACATTTTTGATGTCACTGCGCGTGCTGTTCTTTTGAGCTCCTGCTAAAACGAGCCGTCCGTTCAGGCTCTGTGGCCTTGCTGTGGAGCACTGAGTTCTGGCGCTAAAGGCTTGGGTTCAAGCCCCAGCAGGTATATCTCTTAGTTTTTTTTCCATTGCGTACCTTTTTTTCCTCAACTCAATTTTTGTTCTAAACTCAAATTTAGAGGTTGCTTTTGTTAATAATACGATTTAATATATTTTAGGTCGCTTTAGGTTTGGGGCGCAGCCAATTACGACGTTTAGTTACCGTTCTGCACCGCACAGAGACATGTCACGTGGGTGCTCTGTGCAGCAAAGCGTTTGGAAATACGCGACCAGGGAAGCTGTACCGGATCACACAGGCTCAGAGAATGTTAAATACATTTTGTCATGTGAACACATTCACATGACAGAATGCATGACATGACATGATATTTTGTCATGTGTCCCCACAAGACCAAAATCTTGGCGCAGTGAAGAGCAGATGGGCCCGAAATTCCACGCGCGTTCAATTAAAAAAGAAAAAAATGCATACACGAACAGTAATGGAACCCAGGGACGTTTTCTTTTTAAATGAAACCAACAAGGACGCGTGGTGGCAAGCTAATGTACCACTGCTCTACTATTAAGGGAGAAAAAGTACAGCTTTCGAGTTACTCTTAAATATACGTACGTGACTAGAATGCGGGAGTTTTATGGATCACTTTGGCAATACTTTACTGCTCAAGAAGTTAGATAAAAAGTTTGCGGGGATAAATTGTCGAAGTTAGCACAGGACCGGTATAATTGGAGATGTATGGGAGAGGCCTTTGCCCTGCAGTGGGCCTAGATACTAGGCTGCTGCTGCTGATGATGATGACGGCGATGACTTTACTGCTACATCACGTGTGTGCCATGTTGGTGCGATCAATATATCATAACACAGATTCGTAGCGTCTAAGGTCATACCATTGAACAGTCTTAGGAACGACCGCATATCTGCTAGAGGGAATTGGCCAATGGCGGTGACAGCTGCTTTCAGAACCTGACGGCCAATTCACCAATCTCCATTTGGTAACAACATGCCCACTCACTATCTCTTCATACCCACTTGGAGGCATTGGTCAATGAAAATGACAGCTGCCGTCCGAAGCCCATGGTCAAAATCAATTCCAATGCCACAACGCTTCTGCATTGAAATAACGTATGCTTACTTAAAGGGACTATGCAACCCTACCCACATACTATTTCGCTCTGTCCTTCGCGTCTGGAAGCAAATATGTTGTCAGAGCTATAGTTATCAACAGCACGGAGCGGCACTTAGTGATTTCGTCGTCACAGCAGAACTATCCGCCGTCCGCTTCTGCTTTGCTTTGTGACTTTTTTCTGATGTGGTTATCGAATGCATTTGTTGCTGCAACAGAATGGAAGTGGCCAATAGCCGCTACAGTGCTGTAATGACGCAATCTGAGCGGTCGTAGAACGCTAAAAATCTTTTGGGCAGTGAGAAAAGTCTTTTGGGTAGGTTTTCAATTTATCGGTTACGTGGTTCCTGCAGTACTTGATCTGGTTAGAACTTTAAACATATTCTTGGCCCACGTTACTTCTATACGGGGTTATTTTTCAGTAGTTGAAGTACTAGGTTCGGTGTGGGACTTCATACCAAACCCTTTTAGCACATAGTTTCTGAATTGAAGTATTTTTAGTCCGGTTTTTAGGTGTCCACATTACAGTCTCAAGCGATGGACACAGTGGTAGTACCATTACAGTTAAGCTTACGCAGAGTTTTTCATGAACTTAAGGATATTCCTCTTGGGTGCACCTGGAGATGTATACAGAGTAGATGTCGCAATTTCGCGTGTCGCGTCTACAGCACGACACCTTCCACAGTCGGTGTCACTATCCCCTGGCGAGTCAAGAAGTTCAAACATTTTTTTTTCGAAAAATAATGTCTATACGCGACTTTTGTACAGTAGCCGGTTTAGTAGAATCATGGCGGTTTTGCCGTCCCAAACTTTCAAATGTAAACTCGGGGATCCACTTCTTGTTTCGTTTGGAGATATTGATATTGCAACTTAAGATAGATGTTTAGCAAAAGTTAAGTTTCCACATGACCCATGTTACGAAATTGATTGATGTGAATAATTACGGCACAGCCGAAACTATTTCAGCATAAATTGGATTAACCCATGCTTGCTTGGCTTTCAGACATCCACGTTGAAGTCACCCAAGAGCATCCCTGAAGTGTGTAACGCCTGCTGTTCAATTTTCTGCTCCCTTTTCAAACAGTGCCGATCAATCACACTGCCTTTTCTGTTCTTTTCGTCACTTTTTGTATGCGCGTAACGATTAGGGAGTCCTAACGGTGTCACCCGAGTGCCAATAAAGTTCCACGTGTACGTTCCTCTTGGGGGGTCACACGAGAGGGGGACACCGTCGTGCATTTTATACCACAACCCACTGTTTTTCCCCGCGCTATTTGTTACGCATGCCCATGCTAAACCTTGTCTCCTTGATACCCCTAGGAAGTTTTGATGGGTTAGGGAGAGAGCACCACGTTTGCATTATTGAATTCTTGCTAAAAGCAACGCTACTGCGTTGTTTGTTCACCGCAGCAGATGCTCTTTTAGACTTTGCTTTATTCTGGTAGTATTTTAACAGCGGAGCTGTTTCAGTTTGAGCTTGGTCCGGTGGCGTTAGCAAGTAAAAACCAAAGAAAAAAATTCCGCCATCTCCACGAAGTGAATGATGATGAGAGGGGCGAAGCAAAAATGCTTATCGGTAAAACCGTGAAACATTCGCCCGCACATCATATAAAGACTCGACACGTCAAGCTTTCCACCGCTCCGTTGACAAGCCCGTCGACGACGTCGATGTTTGTGGTGGTTATGTAGGGCTTGTTTTGGACGATGAGAATCTCCATGGGTAAGTTGGCGAATTCGGTAGGTGACATTTTAGCCACCTTGGCCGTCGCCTTCTGCAGAACGTCTTGTGTCCTGTACCCCCGGTACGAGTCTTGAGCTCGCACGCGACGAACGACAACCTCTTCTTCTTCCGCTTCTCCTTGTTGGGTAGCAACGAACGCGTTGAACCTTTTGTCCTCTTCGGCCAATCTTTGGTTGGCCAGTCCCTAGGGGGATCCTGCCACAATCACCATTAATGTGCCGTACCGTATACAGCAGCACCGAGGGACGGGACAGGGCCCGAGCAAGAAGAGCTTCGCCCCTAAAAGCACCTCAGGCGCGAGGCGTCCGGCACGACCTTCGCGCAGCTGCGTAGGCGGAGCGAAGCCTCGCCTAGCTATGACGTCACGGCACCGACGCGCGGCTTCGTGTCGCTGCATCGGCGGCAGACAACGCCTTGTGACTCCACGCCGAGCACATCGTTCACACTCCCGCAAATTATGGGTTGGCCCAAGAAGTATATAACTCCCGAGGAAGAAGTGCAGCGCGAAGGCCTTCGTGTCCCTGCTCGAGAACATGTGCGACGGCGGCGATCCAACCCCGACTCTCGCGCCGAAGCCTTGCAAAATCTAGGAAAACTTAGCAAGACCGCAAGAAGCTAGGTCGACCCCCGGCTTTGCTGTTTGTCCAGCTTTACGCCACTAGTGCAAGCTGTGAGAATTTGTTTTAAGCGCAATGGAATTGTTTTAATGTGTAATTGTGTACCTCGAAGCCGGCCGATAGCTGTAAAAGAATACCAAATAAGTGTGGCGGATTCCTTCTTCGTAGGAATCACTAGAACACGAAAGTAAAATGTGCATCGAAATCTGCAGCTGAGCATGATTAGCGGGTCGGCGGCTGTCTTGTGGATGTGCTTGAAGAGCCACGTCCTGCTGGCGGGTCGCTTCGGCAAAGGTGTACTGGCGTCATTTCCGTGGCGGATATGACGTCAGTGAAATGTTGGGGTATCCCGACATAAGACACTTTCGTGTTAAAATGTAAAACCCTAAAATAACCAACCCTAAGTATAACGTACTCTATAGTACTAAAGGTTGCTTCTCCGCAGGAAGACCCTGTGTGCAGTAGTGCACCCTTTACAGGCCGCTTGCTTCGTTGTACAGGCGTCACTTCCGTGACGGATATGACGTCAGCGAACTCTTCGTGTATACGGGAATAAAATACTTTCGTGTTAAAAAAGCAAAATTCTTTTGAGCGAGTGTAAGTTATCAGGTGTGCTCTGAGCATTAGCGTTTGGCTCGAGTGTTTCGGGGGCACCTAATCGCAAGACTGAATGCAACTGTGGAACATGTGCAGAAAGATTGCACATTTAAAAAAAAAGCTTTAAAAGAGGGCTGCAGGGGTCTTTCAACAACAGTGTAAAAGTAGATAACAGTATTGCGGAATCACACAGGTAAATTGCCACGTCTCAGGTGTGTAGCCCTACCACCGGTTAAGGGCCCGCGCAGCAAAGACTGTGGTCACATTGTAGACATAGGAGAACAACAACATCTTCACGCAGAAGGCGTCGTCGAAACGAACTCTCGTCGACAAAGGTCGACGGCACGTGCAGCTGTTTTCGTGGTTCGTACCACTGAGAAGGAAAAGAAATGATCGCGGAAGTCGTAGCAGCGACAAATGATTTTCGAGATTGATGACAATGGCGCACACCCCGCGCCTAGGCGCGCGCGTGTACGCGTAGCGAAAGACAACCTTCATCCGTTTGTTTAAGGACAGGTGCGTTTCTGCTGGGAAGTCCACTTTGAGAAAAACATAAACGAGTGCGTCTTCTGTTCACATATACTCTGACGCCCCTGAAGCTAGGGAGCGCCACGGAACCTGTTGTGTGTCGCCACGGGTCGAGACAAGGTGGGACAGGGGCGAAGAATAGCAGGAACAAAGCACAAAAACTTTCGCAGCCGTTAATGTCTGGATGATTAAATGGTTCGGCGTTGTTCCGTAGCAGGTGGTTCCGTACGCTGCATTTGCTTCAGACTTCTTTTTTGTATCTCAATTTTTTCTGGTTCAAAATAACGGTACGAAACACAGTGCTGGCTTTCTTACTCTTCCCAGCCTAAAATGACAAGGAATATTCCTGTAGTTTGTCGTATTTTTGCGTGTCGTACTGTCGTCTTGTCTTATTCTTGTCGTGTCGTGATTCTGATGTTCTGTAGTGTGTCGTATTCCTGTCCTGATTTTGATCTTACGTCGTGCCGAATTCCTGTCTTGTCGTAATCCTGATATTCCATGCGTAGTTGCACACGGTTTGAATGTTTTTGCCCATTGTGAAGAGTCGCGTTAATGTCAGTTCTGTTGTGTCTACAGGAATGTTTGTCGAATTGCTTGGGTTTGGGCGAGTTGGTTCATATCGACTTGAAACTTCAGCTTGAACGATAACCACAGGACTTCGGAAGGAAACACGTGTTGTGTCCGTGTGTCCGTGTCCTTGTGTCTGTGTCCGCGTGTACTCATTTGTGTTCGAGCATTGTGTCCGTGTTTCTTTTTTCCTATGTCCTGTGGTTTTTGTTCAAGCTGAATTTTCAAGTCGAACGTTTTCGTTGAGAAAATTGACTTGGTTGTTGCGACAGAATTGTGTGTCGTAACAACAGATGTCTTTGTTGTAGCAACAGGACTTCTGTTGTCACAACAAAGTTTTTTGTCGTACGACAGGAATTCTTGTTTGGTTTCTGCAGTATTCCTGTTGTGGTTTTAGTTTGGATGGGGTAAAAGGATAGGCCCTTAAGCTGTGAGAATGGAGGGACGTTAGGAGGATGAACTTGGATAGGCATGTGTTCGTTATATTTCTGAACTAAAGGATTTTCATTTGCACCAAAAGCCAGGTTGCAACTACACTATACCAGTAGCGTGGTTTACGGACAGTCCGATGGTTCTACGAACCTGAATGCCTTGAGACATAAGTTGTATGACGGAAAAAAACTTTAGTCAGTGTGTTCTTGCAAAGTCCACGGAGTATTTGCACTGAGTGCGATTTTCCATTGTTTCCACTAGCGGAGGTAAACAAGTAACAGATGAATTTCGGCAACGAAGATACGTCACCAGACCCAGCTCGAGACACGCCTAGTTATATGGAGAAGCTTTTCAAGTCCGGCATATTAGACTGTTAGAGAACATTCTTCAGTTCTGTCACTGATTTTGCCGCATGTGCGACATACGGTGGTGCGGGGACTGCAATCTGTCATGTGAGAGATGTGGTAATCATCGCACCATGTCGTATCCCGTGAATTTTATTGCCATTTGGGAGTGTTGGAGAGTGGAAGGTGACGACCTCCCTCTTTGACAAGCCGTATCTCTGCACAATGACCACTTCAGACTGCTTGGAGCGCAGCAGTTTTCAGGTGTCCTTATTTGACTCGTTGTATTCAACTTCGGCGACTCCATGTGTCTTGTTGTGACGGTAATAGGAGTCTTTGATCGCGACAGGTCTGGGAGAATATTGCGCCATTGTGTTTATCTTGTGTGGTTGCCGTTTCGTCTGTTCGCCTAGCATGTTCGCTGCTTCACAGCATGATGCGTATGCATATAGTTCCCACTAGTTGGTATATGTGTACCAAGCCAGTTTTGGTAAGTACGTTTGTGGTGCGTGGTGACTATGGCAATGATATGTCGGCATGTGTGTTCTGGTATGTCACGATTGGTAGTTTTAGTAAGTTGCCCGAACGAGAGTACGAACAAGATTGATATAACTTGTCTGTTATTGGGATTGTTGCTGCTGCGGCCGTTTGGTTGCATTGCCAGGCAAAGAGGGGAATCACTGGGGGAAGGGGCTGCACCTGGTACAGTACCGTTGCTGGTCGTGGTTTACCAAGATTTCTTGTGCGATTACTTCTAGAGAAGCTTGGCTACGGGTCATGATGTGACTCCCTAAGATCTTTGGTTGCCGGAGTGTGTGTTTGCTGCTTGTGAACCGAACTGCACCGCTTCAAGGCTGGGTCGAGGCACAGGTGTCGGCGTTTGGCAATACATAGCGGCGGTGGATTCTAGGCACGGTCACATCTGTAGACCAAAAATCGTATGTTGCAGCAGCGAAGGAGGCAGTGATGGTGTAGTGGTTATTAGGACTCGCGGCCCAGACGATTTTCCTTCACTCTCAAAACCTTCGCCAGATGATTGATCAAGGTCGGGTTGAAGGTATTCAAGTTGTCAAAATGCTGGAGAATCCGGCCTTCAATACACTGCGTTCATGGTCGAAGGACTGCAAACATTTTAAAAGGCGCGGTTTATGGTACACGTCTCGTTCGCGTAACCCAGAAAGAGCGAGGGACAACATACTTTATTGTCCAGACGAGCTAGGTTAAACCCAGACGACGCTTGGCTGTATACCGAAATCGGCACGCCAATGGAAGCACCGTTGGAAACGGAAGATGGAACGGCCCTTGACGGCCGTTATGGAAATGCCATGTGCATGGACACGGAGCTAAGATTATAAGATTACTGGAGTAGCATGAACCCTCCCAAGCGGTTAGCACGCGGCCAGGAAGTTCCATATAAAGAGAAAGGAATAGGAAGCAGGCAGCGCAGCAATCATCATTAGGAAATACCAGTCGTATCGTAAATCCTTTATACTCGGCTCAGGATAAGATGACATCGGGAGCCTGGCATCTTCTCCTGGCACACGTAATTTAGAAATCATTTGTTTGTTAAGCTGCATGGTTTACCGCTCTGACATTGATGTTAGTTTTATGTTTCAATTCGTACGGGAGTGTTGCAATTTAGTTTTCATAGCAAACGTCATATCGTGTTTGTAATTTCACATTACTACTCCTGTCTTATAATTGTATTGTATGTTGGTCGCTTCACTCTTTCTGTGTAGTCTTCTGGGCCTTGAGGGCATGTAAATAAAGGGATAAATAAATGGTGCTTGGTGCACGACAATTCTTCCAGTTTTTGTCTTTACCTCACCCCCAGCACAAAAATTGCGAATTCCGTGTCTATGCAAGGGAAACCAGAGCCGTGAAATACGTCTCCACTCTGCCTTCGAGTCAACCACGTGCGACATGTTGCCTGGGGCACAGAACGTCCTTGTTTCGCTCAGTCGCAAAGACCATCTGTGCGTACGTGTGCGCCTCCTTCGATTGGAGCATGCGGTCGTCGTCGAATCGTCCGGTCGCTCTCGTTTCTTCGCTCTTTGTCGCTTCCATTCCACGTCGGGGATTACGTTATCTGTCGAGACGCCCGAGGAAGCTCTAGGAAGAGCGTAAATCTGGCGGCTGGGAGACGCGGCCGTCGGTGCGACATTACTGGAGCATGGCACGCAGAGGCCATTAAGAGGGCATCACCTTGACGGAGGCGCGCTCGAAAGCGTTGGGGAAGGGTTTCGGGTGCCGCAGAAAAATCTCTTCTGCAAAGGTGACCCCGCCAGTTCCGCTCGCTAAAACGCCGAGATCTGCGTTTTGAAGGGGATGTTGCCGAGTGTTTGATCACTAGTTGATATCCAGATTGTTGACACGCGTTGGGCAGATTCAATACTTGAAAAGAACACATTTTTCAGGCACGAGGCAAGTCCGAACGCTCACCAGGTTGCAGCAAGCAAGCAATCAGGCAAGCACGCGCGCGCGCGCGCGCGCGCACGCACACGCACACACACACACACACACACACACACACACACACACACACACACACACACACACACACATATATATATATATATATATATATATATATATATATATATATATATATATATATATATATATATATATATATATACAGTAAAAGCTCGTTAATTCGACACTCGTTATTCGGAAATTCGGATAATTCGGACGGCTCTATTGGACCCGGCCAAAGCGCATGTTAGTCTATGGGACCAAACCTTCGTTAATTCGTCAGAATTCGGCCCCGCACCGCTTAATTCGGACAAAGGCTGGTCTCCTGACCGATGACGAAATTATTAATGATGTCACGGGCGCCCAGGAAGACCATGATTCTGACGAAGAGTCATGCGAGGAGGTGCAGCCGCGACCTCATCGCACCTAACGAGAAGTCTCGGAGGCGCTTTTGATATTGGAGGACGTTTGCCTGAGCAGTTTCGACAGTTTGCGGGCTGTTGGCCACTTGTAAGAGTTAAGAAAAATTGTAATGTCAGCCGGAATCTGCTTGAAAAAGCAGACGACTATTACAAAATACTTCAACAAATAAAGGTATGCTTCTCCAACGTGATTTTAATGTTCTTTTTCCTGTTCATTCATTAATTCGGCATTCGGATAATTCGGACATTTTTCCCGGTCCCGTGAGATCCGAATTAACGAGCTTTTACTGTATGTATATATATATATATATATATATATATATATATATATATATATATATATATATATATATATATATATATATATATATATATATATATATATATATATATATATATAATGGGGCTAAGGACACCACCTTGTGGAAAACCTCGTCTTATAGCGTGGTAGGTAGTCTCGCCGCTAGCAGTGATCATATACACCGTTCTATCTTGAAGATAGCCCCATAGCCAGGCTAATATTTGCCCCCTGATACCTACTTCCGCCATTTCTTTGTAAACTGAATCATAGGCGACGCTGTCAAATTCGGTCTTGACGTCCAGAAAGACGCCTATGGCAATGTTCCTCAGCGTCATCTGCTGGGTTATGTCCTGTGATAGCATAAGGACATTACCTACGCTACGATCCTTCCACGCATAAAACCCGACATTTGTGATGGATACACTGCCCTGTTTCCAAAATTACAGACCAGCCACTTTAACACCATCTTCCCCATGACCTTGCCAATGCAGTTCAAAAGTATTATTTTTCGGTGCGAGTTCATGTCCGCTAGTGACTTTCCAGGCTTCGTAACTCCATGGTCTCAGAAGCGCGATATTACAGGTAGCTACTAGTCGTCCCGAACTCCAGGAAGTATTGTAGATGGAAAGTAAATGCTGACAGACCTTCTCAAGAAGATGCGTGAAGGTGGAGTAAATAACCTTGTCGGCGCCTGGTCCTGACTATATCGGTTCACACGCGCTGATGCATGAATATTTATTAACGGTATTTGACAGAGCCAATGCGTCCCACGAGACTTGGACTAATATTAGCTTAGATGATCACGGCCTATTCCTCACAGTGCAGTTATTGTGCCCCAATTCTTAAATTTTTCATATGCAATGAACTTGCACTCAAGAAATGTTTGCCCCAAGGCAGTTTTCGAAAACAAAATTACAGGAAACAATGACTTAGGCAGCGCATCGCTCGCCCATCGTTTACAGTGTTCTTAGTCACGTTTTCATTTCAGAGATGCTAAAGGAAATTGGATTACTTGGACAATGCATAACACTGGCTTTTTGTTTGGATGTGCATTTCACTTACCTTTATAATTTTATTTACCTACCAAAACTAAACAATATGAGATCAGCCATTAAAGATCTTCGCGCCGAATAAATCACTAATCTTAAAATGTCTCTCGGGGTTTTACACTATGCTACAAGATGTCTTCCCTTTCTCTTACGCATTCTTTGTTGTGTTACTACTGCTTGTTTCGCGTTCGTACACGTGTGCATCTTGAGGACACAGACACGAAGACCACCTTTCCTCTATTTACGATGTCTCACACCCAAGGACTTCGAATAAAGATAGCTTCCTGTATCATTGAGGACAAGCTCATTATATCAACAGCTAAAAGAGCCCGACTGCGCAGCCCCGGCGTGCACACAAACGATTTCTACTACCAGCAATAAAACTACAGGCAACCAGCCGAGGAAGAGGCTTCCCATCTACGCAACGCGCACCCTCCTTACCTCGCTTCCCAACCTTTCCGACATTCTGGCCGTAGCTCACCAAATAAGCGAAGCAAACAGCGAGACCGGCAGGTATACGGCGACACCGCGGTGGGCACTACACGCACACACACCCAGACGTCGCAGGATGCTGTGTCACGTTGTTACTGAGTTCTATCTTCTACTTCGTTCTTTCCTGTGGCTTCTCTTTTTTCCTCTTATAGGCGATTTCGAGGCGCCTGCCTGCGTTTGAGGCGAGTCCGTTTACGGCTCGCAAACTCGCGGGGCTCCCACAGCGGGGGGGTTCGGCACGTCTCCTTTGTCAAGCTCAAGAATGCTGTCGGGGCCACCGGGAACCATCCCGACTGAGCCGAGCATCGAGGAGGGAACCGTACAGCCACGGGGCCTTCTGCCGCGCTTGCAATGGAGGCGGCTGGCCGGACGTTTTGTGGCATATAGTAGCGTCAACTGGTGTGGGCCTTACCACGTACGACACCGGAACGTCCTTACTCTCCACTTTCCGCGACGATCCCTCTCTCCCCCCGTAACTTGGCGATTATGTATTTTGTTACGTCCGTGGTGCCGCGTTGTAAACGCTTCGGAGCTCGTGTGTAACCAAGCGCGTACCTTGCCCACCTCCTGCGGTGAAGGGCGGTAGACGCAGTCTGGCTGAAAGAGAAAGGAAAATAAAGAGACAACCGAAGAGCCAGAGATGCTCGCGCCGATGCGAGCTTTCGGAAGACGTGTGTCGTCTACCTCAGCCCATTTCTCCGTCACCCAAAAGAGCTGGCCAGGGGTAAAAAAGTTGAACAAAAAATTGTCGACAAAGTATAAGCTCGCGAATGCCGGAGAAATAGATCTCACTGTCACGCCTCGAGGGATCGCCGACTCGTCTCCGCTGCCGACCCGACTCTTACTCTCCCCTCCAACCTCTACGCTCTCCATCTTTTTGTTCACTCAGTGCTCCCTCTCGGGGCCGTACGAGCTTCCCCTCGCGTCCCGTCGCATCGCAGCATCAAATGTGGTAGGATTCCGGAGGTGCGGCTGCAGCGTATTCCTCGCACCGGTCCGAAAACGAACGAGCCGACAGGGCCGTCGCGGCGGTGGCGGCGGCACAACAATGGCGACCTAATCAAACAGACCAATGAGGGAACGCCTTCCGAACCAACCGACCGGACCTCCGACGCGGTCGCCGCTGCTGGTGCCACGAGGGGTCACTACAGTCGATGTGGGCGGCGGGACTCTCTCTCTCTCTCTCTTCGAACTCTCTCTTGAACCGTCGAATCGCACACAGTCCGGAATCACGTCTCCCGCTGTTGCCTGATCCCAGTCCGCCACGCTGCTGATCCCGTAATTTAATAGAATAAAGAATGCGGTTTTCTCCCGCCCCGGCCGACCAGCGTCCACTCCTCTCCTTATCTCCGGCTGGAAATCGCCGCGCAGGGCCCTCGAGGTGACAGTCGATGCTTATCTCTCCCAGTGGGTATATGAACTGCCCGTGCCCGCTTCACACACACACGTATAGCCGGGAACGACTGGAACAGAAGTTAGGCCTCGTCGTACGCTTCATTCGCTGTGGCGAGACTCCAGGAGGGGGACTTCCCACCACGAACAAGACACTTAGTGGTACACCCGTGTACTTCTCGCGCTTGGAAATGTCCCGAGCGCAGCGGGCCCCCGGATAAGTCGTGTGAAGACAGCGAGCCGCAACGCGTTTCACGCGCTCCTGATCGCGACTCGCTGCGGGCAGAGCTTAATTATCGGAGTCCCTGCTGATCGGGACACTATATTTCCACCTTGCGGTCGCAAGTGTGGGTAGAAAGAAATGAATGCGCGCTCCTCCGTCTGGAATTGGCGGCGGAGTTCCCAGGTGACCGTTTCAGACGTGAAGGAGCACGTCAAGCTTTACGTGAGGGAAACTTGCTCGTCCGGTCGAGCACCTATTCCTTTTTGGGGTTTTTATCTGTAAGATCAGGTATACTACGTGGCCAATCACCGTGTTAGCTTGGTTCGGCCCTCGTTCACAGGATTGTAAAACTTGTGGTTTGATTGCATGGGCTGTTTTTCGTTTGCCAGTTAAATCGACAGCGACTCCCTCCGCATAGTTAGAAGGATGCTAGTGATGATATCGAGTGTTTAATCTTTACTTGCAGATTAACATATGTTAGTTCACAAACAACCGCCATCCGGCTAAAGGCACTATTTGATAAAGTAGGGAATGACCAAGACACAAATAAATCTTCACAAAAGACCATTTTTATCTACTCGATCTATCACGCCACCAATAACGACAACAAGTTTTCAGGATTTGCAAAAAGGGCCGTGGTGATAAAATTCTCTTCAGCATATTTTTAAAGCGCGAAAAAAAGCGTATTATTCAGAAAGGTTAACTTAACGGGGGATACTTGAAATTCAAGGTCCTGTGCCCATGACCGCTTATTTGAGGAGGAAAATTAATGGAGCGTATTGTGCCGATAGTTGCTTAAAGTACTTGAAACACTTCCACGTAAAAGACAGACTTTTCGTTGCTTGACCAAGACAGTAAGGGGAAGTTAATGGTAAATATACAAGTTTAATTACCAGTCTAGTTTGCCGTTAGTGCGACTTCGAGCTTTCACCCAATGTAATTTCGTCCATTGCCGATGCGGGTCGTCTTTGGTTCTCTGGTGGATCAGGGTTCTTTACGTGGCAGCTTTTGTCGCAGCATGTCACAAGGAGCTTGTCAAACGTACCTGAAAATGCATGTATCCCCGTTTGATTTCCATCTTTGAGTTGTTTTGAGAAATGATCCAAGAAATCAGCCGAACTTACCGTATCTGCGCGGAGTTAGCGAGTAGCAGATGAAAATGATGTGCCGTAAAAACCGCACTGATATGTCTGTGGACGTGTGTCGACCTGCACGCACACGGGAGCATCGTTTGATAATAGTGTTGCTCTTTCGCCTTTTCTCACCGTTTTCTAATACGCCTAAATTATACAGGCCTTGATATGAACAGGGATTGCATGCATAAACAGAAATTGTAAACATTCTGCCAGCGATGCTGTGCCAACGAGAATGTTATGCTTTACTTACGTCAGTTAGCAAGCTTGTTTCCAGCAAGAGATGTGTACGTATGCAATTGCCGACGCGATAAACACGTGCTGAAGTGAGAATAAGAAATGCTGAGGGGGAAAAGGTTTCGACTGTCCGTCGCCAGGATGTCACCAAATGCGTATTTTGTTCACTCATTTGAGACAAAGCACTACAACAGGATGGGATGAAGTCTGGCAACGTTGGGTTTCGTTTGAAAGGTTACAGCTATATGAAATAAGAACTCGAAAGGGTTTCTTTTTGCTCAATTCGTCGAGGAGCCTTCTGTCGATGTCGACGCTAAGTCTACTGCCCGACATCGGTCTCGCTGCACCAACTTGTTGCAGAATCAAATCAAATCAAATAAAGTGTTTATTCAATATCCATGCTGCTGCAACCTTGCCTCCACAAAACCGGAAGGCCAGCTTAGACTGCGGGCGAAATGCTGCGCCAGTGGGCACATGTTCTGTTTAATTTCTGATTCTATGATGCACGAATTGTGGGGAGGCCCTTTTTCGTTTTCATTCTGATTCACACGCTATGGAACTCGTTGCAGTCAATGGGAATAGTAGAATGGCTTTTGGGGACGCCCTGTGTGGACGCCATCCGGGTGCGCACTTCTGCCAGCTTGTTCAAGAAACGTTTTCGCTGTAAACAAAGTTTAAAAGAGAATTTTTAAAACCCCGAACTTGAGAACACGAGAATGTGAACCGGAGCACGCCAAATAATAAAAGAAATATGGATAGTGGAGATAAAATATTGGGTCGCTGGTGGTGTGTTTGCAGATACATTTTCAATCTTCTTTACTGCAATAAAGCCACGGGACAATTTCACTTGCACGGAAAAAATGCACTATTTGTGTTTTCTCCTTCATTCTTTCGTGTTCGCGTTTACGTTGTCCATAACTATGCATGTTTGACTACATATATGCTTCTCATTCTTTGAGCAACCGTCAGTAGGGTGCCTTCTAACATTTTTGACCCCACACTTAACGCAGATCTGGCCTACGTACAAACTGGTTTGCCTATACATTATTTGCCTTTACCTCTGCGTGGGTAATATGTCGCTGCAAGACAGTGTTCCCACTGCTGATGAATATCCAGATGCATGTCGCAAAAGTCTGTACCTTTTTTGGTACCGGTGCAAACTCAGGCAGAGTCTACACATCATAATGGCCTGCTATTTTGCCACGTAGAATAATCGCAGCTAACAAAACATATATGAGGTAAGACCGCTGCAATTTCACAACGACATAGACGTCGGGCACTTGGGAAGCTATGGGGCGACTACTCAGCCTTCATTAGTGGCAAGAGCGCACAGTCGACACTCCGCTTTGTCCACAAACAGAATTTCCCGCGCCTCGCATGGGGGTAATTTAATGTGGTTTTGGGATGTACTTCTCAGCTACACCGACATAAGAGATGCCATGCCACCCTGTAATAAAAAAAATCAGTTTGTCAAATCCAGAATATCTAAACTATAAAATTGCAGCTTTGAGAACAAACTGACGTACGCGTATGTGTACTGTTGATCTAAGCAAAAAATTCGACAATAAAATACTCATAGGAGTTGCGGAAAAAGGACGAACACTACCTCTAGGCCATGGAGCCCGACCAGCGAGCACCTTTCAGTAGCAGTGTGTGAGAACAAGAAGATTTTAATTGTTTTAATGGTGGTGGTAGGAATAGGTGCCCCGCGATTGTTGCTTCGACCAATTTAGAGATTCATGTTTGTCGCTAAACGAAGGAACTTTTTATTAATATATTCCTGCAAATTGTTTCGCGAAAACACCCACGCATTTTGTTCTTTCTCCCAACGTACGTGGTTGTAACAGCTTTTAGAGGTTATTCCCACAAAGCAGTTCAATTGTTGGTATTCGTGTGCGCGGTTCTGGCCCAAATGTTTTGTTAAGGTTTAAAGAAAACACCCGCTGTATGACACATCGCAGGCCCATGGCACGATATACTGAGTCGGGTCAAACATTATTGTTGTGCGATATAATTGTGCACGTGCGAGATTCTCTTCTTTATAACTTTATTCAGGATGCTTTCCGGGGAAAACGTAGCCGGATAAAAAAAGGCGGCTCGTGTAATAGACATCTGTTCGTTGTTTGTATTGAACCGACCCCGTTTCCATAGACTGCTTGAGCGCCATATGTTTTTAGGTCGTCCTTCAGCGGGCTCAGAAAGGCTTGCCTGTGGCCCCTCATAGAATTTGTCTTGTTATACCAGATGAACAACACTTGCTACCGTATGATCTAATTATACTATAACGCCTACACGCCAAATGACAATGTCGTTTAGCGGTGCGCCTCTGTGATATTCACGCAATGTCCGGCAGCACGTAGTTTTCCCGAGATGGGAATATGTTAGAAGTTGTGCTTTATATGGAACGCACCCAGCCAGAGTGATTACCGATGCTCGAGAATGTATCAGGTGTCCACGTTTATAATAATTCTCGCCCTTCAAGGTGTAGTAGGCGGTTTTTAAACCTACACTGACAACGTAGCTTTGTACAAAGGCAATAAAAAATGTGTTGCCATAGAGTAGCGGTTAGGTCACTTGCCTGCCACCGCGCGTCAGGAGCTCGATTGCCACGCCTGCCAGACATGAAAAAAATCAGCAGTGGCTTAGCTCGGCTTTGTCAGGATATACATAGCGTGAGCTAAGATTCAGCAATACAATCCAATCCAATCTAGTCCAATCCAATTCAATCCAGTCCAGTCCGGTCCAGTCCAGTCAGTCCAGTCCAGTCCAGTCCAGTCCAGTACAGTCCAGTCCAGTCCGGTCCGGTCCGGTCCGGTCCGGTCAGGTCCGGTCCGATCCGATCCAGTTCAGTCACTGCTCCTCGCGCATGCGCTGCACGGCTCTCCAGGAGCCACGCCAAACGGCTATCGAGCGGCTCCGGCGCAGCGTCAGACTTGGCCACTGCGCAACGGAGGCGCACAGCTGGGCACGCGCAGGCGCCAGTGCGTCTGCCGCGGCTGTGATGTCACTCTGAAATGCGCAGACCGGCGAATGTGTAGACCCAATTCTCTACACACCCGTACTCCAAATGTATTAGATTTCCATTCCAATCCAATTTAATCCAATCCAATCCAACCCAAATGCAATCCTATCCAATCCAATGCTCCTCGCGCTTGCGCCACACGGCCTTTTAGGGTCCACACAAAACTGCTCAACCTCGGTCAGTGTAGCTTACGCTACAAAATGCACATAACTCTAACTATATATTGTTCTCTTAAAAACAGTCAGCAAACAAAAGAGCGTTTCCATGTTTGCAACGACATCGTGGGCGAGACGACTACAAAGCCGACGGGCCCATTTCCTTTTCTGTTGCACACTTTCCTATGGAGCTGCTGTCGTGGTCAATGGTGGACTACAGAAACGGGAGCTCACGTTGATGGGTCAGGGAGAAATTCGCCTCTCAGGCGAGCGCTGCTCGCGTGACCGCGGCCCTGAATCAGCGGAGTGGGAAAATTACGCGAGCAACACCTCACGACGCGGCCCCTCCCCGCCGATTAACCTCGACCCCACTCGGACTTGTAATCACAGTTCGCGCTGACGCCTCTGCACGCCCTGGCGGCAGCGCTGTCCAAGACTTGTCATCCTAGATCGATGATCACCGCGCTCCGGCTGCTGTTGTATTTGATATCGCCGCTAATTCCGTAGGCGGTACCACTCCTTCCGGAATAACGGCTGTCGAGTTGTCACTCCATGTGTTTCTGAAGCTGCTGTTTCTCATATTGTGCAAACTGCACAAAGACTAAGGATAGGAATAAGGGAGAAGGCAGCGTGTGTCCTGTTTCCCCTCTTTTGCAAGTCCATCGTCTTTGCGTTGTTTGCACAATATCAACCCCTACCAATTTGCACAATTGACATTCCTTCTGTAGTTCATTGCTGTTCTCTTTCTCCCGATTTTTTTCTCGCGCTTTGGTGCTCAAAACGCTAATTGGGTAGTTGTCAGAGAAGGCAAATGCTTGTGCCTCAGCGAATGCGTTTAAACTCTCCATCCTTAGGGAATGCAGTCTGTGATCATGACACCGCTTATTAAGACAAGATAAAAAGGCACAGTTCGTTATGTGGCTCATCATGCTAAAGTGGGCCAGAATAAGCACTACAGTTTCTTGTGGTGATCGTGACCCCATTCCGTAAAGAGTTCTTGAGATAATTTATCAAGAGCAGGAAGATATTTCACAATACCTCATTACGAGCGATACCAACAAGAATTTTTTGTTACATTCTTTGTGCTAGAAAGGGACGGTGCCACTGAGATTGGTAAATAGTAGGAGTGGGCGTCGATCAAAAATTTTAATCCAATTAATCGAATGCCTTTAATCGGTTAATTATTCGATTAATCGGTTGCGTTAATTTAGATGAATAAGTCTTAAAAGACAAAGAATGTTCAGTTTTTCCTGGTGGTTGTTTTTATTTTCTCGCTGTCGATATTAGTTTGTACAAATAGTTTTATACAATTAATGATAATTTATCCAGCTGCGGAGGCAAACAAGCGCGTTAAGATTTTCATGCAGCAGAGTTTCTTTTCTTGTTCACAGTCATCCCGGCTATGCTGAACACACGCTCGCATAGCGTCGAGGTTACCGGGACACACAGCCATATTTTTACAAACGGTGCTAGTTGTGGAAGGAGAGAGCTCTCTACCCTATACCATTCTAAGGGATCCAGATCGTCGTCGGCTACTTCGGCCATACAGCGGTATACCGGCACCTGGCAAGCTGTGCTATGTTCTTGCTTTTCCGCCACAAAATGGTACTTTCGCTTTTTGCTGGGAGTATTTTCAGTGGGCGTGGCGGACGACTTAACTTCCAGTTGAGAAAGCCTTTCCCACACATGTTTGCAGCGATCTTGGTCGAATGGGAGGCTTAGCGCAAAAAAGACGAGGACGGTGGCAGACGAAACAGGTGATCTTTTTGGCAAAACATCTTTGGGAGCAGGGTTCGTTGGCCAGCATACAATGGTGCTGTACAATCTGCCTAATGACTTTGAGAGTGTGAATTCTTCAAACAGGCACCACCGATCGCTTCTGCTTGGGGAGGGGGTTCCGCGGCGATGCGGAAGCATGTTGTTTCGGTTAAACCAATCCCCAAAGAGCGTTTTCTGTTCATAGCTGCGGACTCGACTTCAATAGATCGTTTAAAGTGCAGCGACGATCTGGACAAAAACAACGTGGCAGTTCAGGGTGGCGGCCGCTAATTGAAAGGAGAAGGCTGGTACGTGGAACGTAAAAAAACGCAAAAAAACCCGAGTCGCACGCAGAATTGAAGGCTGCAGGCCTTTCTCCCGTGGAGCACTACACGTCAACCGATTAACCGATTAAAAAATTAATCGTGATTAAAGCATTAATCGATTAATCGAAAGGTCAATCGACCAATCGCCCACCCATAGACTGAAGAACCTCTCCTCTATACGCTTTTCACGTTGCCGAGGGTGAAACGTCACTGCTCTTGCACAAAAGCATATGTCATGCAACGATTTCAGATCCTTAAAATTTCTGCCTGCTTTACCAACAATGATTTGGTTTAAATGTGAGCACTGCTTTTTCATTACAAACTCTGTCGGTGTGCTCGGACTTTACTTGTATACGGTTCGATAGTTGAATAAACGAGAGTACCAAATCTGCTATTTCCCAAAAGATATAACTTAATCTACTCGTAAGGTGACGAAAAAAGGCACTGCGCAGCATATTTCGGCGTCCACTGGAAAGTTTCGCATTGAGTCTTTTGGGAAATTAAAGGATTCTTTTTTCGGAGTTCTCTTTTCGAAACAATGGGACACTGCTCCTTAAAAATGACGGCCTCAAATGTCGCATTCATGTCTTATATTTTCCCGGTTAAGTGTACGTCTTTATGCGAAGGCAACGGTATAATGATCAAGCGCCGCTGCTCCCTTTCTAGCGATTCCAGCGTACCCTAAACGAATACGACAGAAAAAAATTATCAAGCTGGTAAAAAAAAAGTGGCATAAAAAGTACAGCAAAAATTGCAACAAAAGGAGGCGTATGCCCTAGGTTAAGGTTTCAAAACAAATTTTCAGACTCTCAAAAGGAGAAATGAAGCATTACAGCGTGTCATAAAGGAGAAAACGTACGTACGTTTCTTCTTCGCCTTTTGTATCACTGTACTTTTTATCCTTTCGACAGCGCAGAAGCACCCAATCACACAGATTACACGCACAGGTTTTACGCCCTTATTGGTCAATAAAGGTCTAAATATCTTCTCTTATGGTGGGCACCCCTTAAAGGTACTTTGGTGGGAAATCTCCTGGTAGTGTGTTCAAACAGCGAAATTGTGGGGAGTAGCGCACTCACTCTTAGTGATGTGTGCGAAGCAGAAGACATTTGTACACCAATCTACTTATACATTCAACAAGCACAACTGATTCGCAACTTGACCACATATCAGGTAAGTAAGCAGATCAACAGATCAGTTACGTATACCGAACGTGCGTGCACTTGTATTACTGGTGTGCCTGCGCACCCTGTTTTGCAGCCAGCCGAAGAACATGGTTTGCAAGTGTAGTTTGCCTGCATGCTTACAAAACCGTTTTATTAGCAACCTCATCAGGAGCTTCAAAACTGATCTAATCTGTCTTTTTAATAAGTAAGGCCTTAATACTGACTACTAAACACACATTTCTCACCCTTCCAACACACTACGAAAAAGGTGGGCTTTCTGTGCGTTACCACCCCTTTCTCTACTCACGGACTGTGAAAATGGTGTTTACAACACAACAAAATGGCTGTAATCACCTTGCAACACCTTATTCACACCTATTTCACACCTTTTTTAGAAAATTCCGGTGTTAAAAGTTTAGTCTTTGCTGTTTTTAGGTTGTAACGTCTTCTCGTTACGCATTGATGTTGCAATGTGCATTGTAGCATTTTGTTAGCGAAGTAACTGACAACCTAATATGACCGCGCTCTTCAAGGTTGGCTTTTCTTACATAATGGGCGCAGAAAAATTCTGGCTACTGTCACGACCATTTGCTTAGTTTAATTAGATATCTTCTTCTTTATATATTACAAAAATGAATTAAACTTTAAACTTCTGTTTCAGAGGCATCGCAGAACGGGCTGATAATTTGTAGACGAAATTTACACATCAGGCATTTCCTATAACGTAAGTCCTCACTTCGGTAAACGGCCGTTATTTAGGGAATCACAATGTCGGGGCTAATTCGTTTCAAGTTAAAGCAACATTACCAGCATAAGCCTGTATAAGTGCGCGAGAGCCTCTGCAATTGACTTTTAAAAGTTGCTGTCTTGCGCTGCGTGAGCCATTATTTACAACCGAATTTTGCAATTTATCGTGATATTGAGGTAACGCTTTTGGCCTTCTTGGAGTCCCGTCTCTATGAAAACCCACTGTTACCGTTGTGGACCGCCAGATGCCATTTCCCCTCACTACGTGTCCAGCCAAAGTATTTCTCTTTTTCTTAATTGGAACTATGATCTATTCCACCCGAGTTGGTTCTATGTTCCTGGACGATTGTTTTCTGTCCATAAAAGCTACTCATATCATTCGTTCTATGGCCCCTCTACCTTCCCACGTTTTGTTCCCACTTGTTTAGTAAGGCGCCAAGTTTCAACCCCATCGCTTAAATGTCCTACAACAAAAGGTAGAACATTAAACGCGCCCTTTGTCGGAGCTAAACGTAGTGGATGGGACAAGTTCAGTACAATTCACGTAGGAAATTTAACACAGTGATTGAAATTTAACATGTAACTTTTCCTATTGCAAGAAAATGAAGAAATTAAAATCAAAACATAAATCGATCGTTGTGTTTCTAGTAATAACTCAAGTAGATTTTTGCCATTGAGCTCGCAAATTTAGCCACTTTAGTGTGTGTGAACCAAGATGTTTGTGATGACAGTGATAATGATGACGATTACAATTAAAATTGTAATTGAAATATGGATATTTCAATGGCATTGAATATTGCTGTCATTATGTAGTACTAACTGGGTACATTGCACTAGCGGAGACGGAACACAAGAGCAAGAAAACCACAGGACGACAGCTAGTCTTCCTCTTCCTCTTCTGTTTTGTCCTTGCTCTAGTACAGTGTACACAGTATCCTACAACCAACTAGCCCAACTTTCCCTCCTTAAATAGTAATAACAATTATAATAATACGCATGTTATCATTTTCGCTCATAAAAAGTTTTCAATATACTCACTGTATTATTGAGTGATGTTATACTCTTATGACAAAGCATTGTGCTGGCGATTTCTTTTGTTGCACTGTGTTACAAATTGAACGGTCTCCGAGTCCGCAAGAGTGACAACACATCACAGCACTCTCGGTTTGCAGGGTCTTTGACGCACCTAAGGAGTTTTAGCGAACACAGCATTTGAGGGCCGCACTCGTTACTTAGCGCCACATCGCAAACGAGGACTACGTGCATATCGCCGCCAAAATGCCATCGTCTATGGAATACGAAACTACGACCCAGCCGTTCGGGTATCTGCAAGGCGGCCGTTGCAAGACGTAACGACAGCAACGATAAATCATCGCACGGATTAGCTGGCGACGATCAAGCGCCGTAGGTGTCCGCCACAGGTGCCATAAGCCGCGCGGGTAAGCAACAAACTATCCCCCAGGGACTGTTACACGTGTATCTAAAGTAGCGGATCTCTACAGCTGTGGCTTTGCGTTACCCGAGCAGTACAATACATGCTTAAGGAAGCATTTCAACTGAGAGGCTGAGTTGTTCGTGATATCTTTTCACCTAGTTCCCAGGAACAGGTCGCACAGGGACGCGATCTCTTGGTTCAGAGGCAATTAAGCGAGTTTCAGCATTCTTTGATGATTGATAGGAGAACGCTGCTGGACCATTCCTTACACGGGGAAGGGCTTTCTGGCGGCCGCAAATGCTGATTCAGGATTGACAACACACACACAGTATATATGGATATATAGTATGACCATTACGAATGACGGGTTTGTTGAATGAACACAGAAAAGAAAGCCAGCAGTTAAGAACGCCGACAAAGGCACAAAGATAGTACTTCAACATTTATTCAGTGTTAGAGATGTCTCTTGAAACGGTTGAAAGGAGGAAAATTTAGAAAAACATGCTCACCGCGTGGTATCCGAACCCACTACCTTCGGAAGAAGCGTGTTGCCACACCAGCTAAGCTACCAGGGAGTCTGCGCTGCTCTCCAAATTCTTGGGTATTTATGTACATATAATAGTTTCCTAAGCCCGGAAGTGGTAGCCGGCATCGCTACGACAACTCGTTGTGAAGAGGACCCTTCAACCTCCGGTCTGCGACTCTTATTCTGCGACGTGTCAGGATGGAACGACAAATCAGGTTTTTCGAGTCAATTGTGACTATCAGTGAATGGTTCACAGCCTCAACTTGAAACCATAGCCTCAACTTCTGTGCTGGCCGCTGGAATGTTCGATCTCACCGCGGCGCGTAGAGCGGTGGGGTCTCTCGCTCAACACCTACGTGAGAGAGAGCCAGAGGTAGCGAAAGTGCTTCTTGAACGGGTAAGATTTACATGGCGAAGATTTGCCTCTCAACAGAGGGCACATATCTCGCCGGTAGTGGAAAAGAAGAATGAAATGAAGGCCAATGAAAGGGTAGTAAAATAATAGGAAGGGAAATGAAATAACAGGCGATGCACATACTATATACATACACACAGACTCTATATAGCGAATCAGAATAGGAAATGAGGGGCTCGTTGAAATAAGACAGAAATAAGGGTTGGCAGTCAAGAAAACCTCGGAAAGCAAAGGGGAGAATTTGGTAGGTCATTGAAATAAAGAATTTGGAAAGACAGAAAGAAAGTGGGAAAAAAAATGCCCGCCGGGTGGGATCTGAACCCACGACCTCCAGAATACCGGTCTGGTGCGATGACCACTACGCTACCGGCGGGGCTATTTCACCCTCAACTTTCTGGGGTATTTATGTCAAGTTATTTTTGTTTCCTGCGCTTGGGGGTGGTAGCCAACGCCACTCGCAGGAAACAAAAATACCGTAACATAAATACCCCAAAAGTGGAGGGTAAAATAGCCCCGCCGGTAGCGTAGTGGTCCACCAGACCGGTATTCTGGAGGTCGTGTGTTCGGATCCCACCAGGGTGGCATTTTTCTCCACTTTCTTTCTGTCTTTCCAAATGCTTTATCTGTTTCAATGACCTACACCACATTCTCCCCTTTGCTTTCCGAGGTTTTCTTGACTGCCAACCCTTATTTCTGTCACATATATATATATATATATATATACATATACATATACTCACGCACACGCACACACGCAATAAAAAAAGAAAAATCTACGTGACTGAGGCATGCACGTGCATGCCCAGTTGTCCCGTAGGAAAAAAAACACAATACCACTTCCCTCCTTCCGCCAGCCCCCGAAACCCCTTTTCTTGCCCCTGACTGCGGAATCGAAGCTATGCGGTCTGTCTTTCCCTTCTCCCCCCCTCTTTCAGACCCGGTATTTATCTTTCCGCCACGTTTTACCGTTTTCACGCAAGCGCTCGGCGTGATTCTGACAAACGACGGTACAAATCCCCGTCTGGAATGTCGGTAACGCCGCGAAAGGGGAGGGCGAAAGAAGAAAACCCGAGGGGGTACCGCGTAAGGCAACCCGAGGGACTGACTGCTAGCAAACGTTTCGCTGACCGACTACTTTCTCCCCTGTGTGAGTGAGCGGCAGAGCGGAGGAAGCGTGACAGCGCGCTTCGCGTGCGTGCCCGTGTACTTCGGCGAACGGCACACTCATCGGCGCTGGAATTCCTGAGTGCCGAGGCATTCGTGGACGTCCGCTTGTGGCACCTGGACGAGCTCTGACCACATAACCTGCCGCAAGAGACGAGTTATTGTGCGTTGGTAGCGGCGGTGGAAACATTTAATTGAGCTGTCCTGTGAAAATGGTCCCTCAGTCCATTGATTCGTGGAACGATTATTGCATTGTTTGATGTGTGCTGTTAATTGCGTTCGATGCGAGAGATTGTTGAATGCGCTGGTTACAGGTTTTTGATTAAGTTTTTGTTTTGGTGTCTTTTTATGGCTGCTGTTCATGAACTCGACGCTACGGAGCGCTTGCAAAATGGTTATTTAGGGGCAACCTATCCCACAGTGCCTATAGGGAAATACCGCACAGTACGTTAAATCTGCACACCAGAACACTTTAAATATCGGTCGTGGCATTGCCGTCGGCCTTGCGCAAAGAAATCCGGCAGTCATGTTTTTACATGAATTCCTATACCGATCACAGCCGCGAGAAAATTAATGCTGGAAACTCCCTAGTGTCAATAATATAGTCGGAGGTGCCGAGTGTTACGAGAAAAAAACCGAGGGCGTTTAAAAAAATATATTTCGGCATGCAGCGATGAGGTAAATAAAATCACTGGGGTTGCCTAGCACACAATGCGTAGTGAGGAAGAATATAAGATGTTCTGAATTCGACACCCTTTATTTCGCCAATAGCTTGAGCAGTGGAACCTCCTTACGCCTTAATAAAGGGACATCTCTCGACTGCTGGCGGCCAATCTTGGAGACGGCTTCGCCTTTGGCAGCAAAACGTTCCTCTCCCAACTAGGAAAGAGCTTTCGTTTGCTCCCATCCGTTTAGAAACATTCGCTCCGTTCAATAATTGTTGCTTTGCACACACAGTTTGTGCCATATTGCCGTGAACTACGCCTCGGGTTTCGTTTTGTTGTACTTTAGTTACCAACGCGGGAACGCGCCAAGTTATCATATATTATATTGTATTCGAAGCGTAGCGCCTGTTTGCTCCTTCCGCTAAAACCGCGTCAGGCAATCCTGTACTATTGATAAAGGGTACCACCAAGTAGTCACTAATATAAACTGTTCGCATTTGATGAACAATGTTCTCGATCCCTTTGCATGGTTCTGGAAAGAAAAGCGTTCTGAGGTAAATGCTGGCTTAGCAAGCACGAGGCATTCTATTCGCAGACGCTGAACTGAGCACATCACTTAGTTGACTGCTTCTTCGATATTTCTGTTGATGGCGGAGGGCAAGTTCGCTCCAACAAACCGTATTTACTAAGTGAACCCAGCGTCGTTCTTGGCTACTTGAAAATACACAACGGGCAATATGGAATGAGTTTATACTGGTCGACAGCCTTCTGCTACAGGGCCCTGGATCCTTGGTCGCTGAATGACCACGGACGAGTTCCCTAAAGCATCAGTCATATTATCAATGATGTTCAATAAAAACCCGTCATGCAAGGGCAATTACTCTTGCTCACTTGTACTTGTGGTATATGCACTTAAGACAATATGCCCACCACCAAGGATATTCTCGCGCGGTGGTCTACATAACGAGGAACAAACGCGTTTGATCTGTTTAACAGGTCATAGCGTCTCACCCTGCACATAACAATTGAGGTTCCTAATTCGCTTTGAAGGTCGGTAAGCAACATTACCTACAACTATTAACAATTCACTACCATAGCTTTGAACTGGAAAAGAGCTCCGGTTCACAGCCTTTTCTACCGCCCCCTTACAGAGTAGAGCTGCCTCCGAAACTAAAGTTGGTTTCGCAGCGTATAGGCTTGCTTCACTGCAAATAACATTAAAATACGATAGCGTTTCCACCACCCGTGCTCGGTAATACCGTCTTCCTTTCTCTCCAAACCTCCGCTTACGCATTCCTACGAGATCTCGGCGCACGTTAAAGATCCCCAGGTGGTCATAATTCATCCGCAGCCCTCCACTACGGCGCGCCTCATCATCTGCGCTGATTCGGCACGTTAAACCCATCAATCAATCAATCAATCAATCAATCAATCAATCAATCAATCAATCAATCAATCAATCAATCAATCAATCAATCAATCAATCAATCAATCAATCAATCAATCAATCAACATTTCCCATTCCTTTCTCTCAATCCCAACTTCCACCTCCTTTTCTGACTCCTCAGCTGAACCTTCTCTCATGCCCACCTTCCAGATCCAAATCCCTGTACTACGTCTCACGCCTTTCTCCTTCTTTTCCACCCCCTCCTGGCTCAGAAGTTAATAAGCTGGAATAGTTGGCATGAACTCCTGCTAACCACAGTGCAGAACAAGACAAAATTCCCAAGAAATGACAGGAGCTACGCTCGTTCCTGTCCTTTTCATTGTTGCGTGTTCTTGCTTTGCGCTGTAGTTGCAATGAAATCCACCTGCCTTCCTTTTCCCGGTTGCCTCTTCTATCCCCTGCATCACGTGAGCTACAAGTTGGTAGCGAACCAGTGGCCACTAGCGAGCCCACCTCCAAGTACCTGCCCTGGCTGATTTATGTGACAGACAGACAGACAGACAGACAGACAGACAGACATACAGAGAAATGGCCGGACGGGCGGACAGAGACATACAGATAGACAGACAGACTGACACACAATAATTATCACAGCTCAGAAAGGCTCTTCTAATAAAAAATGACTCATCAAGCCGCTTCGAATGCACCAAGGGTACTACTAACACAGACAGAGCGATGGACGGACGGACGGACAGAGAGACATACAGATAGACAGACAGACTGACACACGATAATTATCACAGCCGAGAAAGGCTATTCTCTTCAAAAATGACTCATCAAGCCGCCTCGCCAAGGGTACCACTAACAAATACAGACAGACAGACAGACAGAAAGACAGACAGACAGACAGACAGACTAATTCTCACAGCCCAAGAAAGAATATCGTCTTCAAAAATTATTTTTCAAGCCACCCCAACCATTACAGGGGTACCACTAACTGAGAAATTGAGCCTCAATAAACATGTTCTCAGCCGACAGGTTCAGAAACACTTACAATGAAATATCGAGAACCACTCCAGTCTGTGAAAGTGGATGAATGAACAGTAACCCGACACAGAGGTGATACCAATTTTTAGAAACCTTGGACAATCTCATTTATTGTGACCTCAATGGTTATTCCATGTAAATGAAGCTCGGCTTAATGATAGAGTCGTGTTTGTGGACAATTTCTATATAACCTTTGTTTGCAATGCTTTGATAATACAAAAGTTACAGCGATTTTCCGCAACCACGCTCCTTTCGAAGATGCGGTTCATTGACATCAGACGGAAGTTCAGTAGAGCTTACAACTTAACTCTGAACTAATCATGACAAGTAAATAAAACTCCGGGCAATGATAGAGTCTTCTTAGCGGCCAGTCCTCGTATAAATGTTCAGCGGGAAGTTTCGGTAACACAAGGGGTACGGCCGTTTTCTGCTGAAAATTCGCAATAAAGTTGGCTTTGCTGCAAGGCATATCTGCACACGCACAAAAAATAGACAAAAGCCCAACAATGTAAAGCTTCGCTTTAAAATAAAAGGAGCAATTAGTCAATTAACTGACACTTCAACACGGGAACACTGTCATCAGACTACTGTTCCATCATGGGCTAGTACGCCAGACACTTACCGTGACAGCGGTTTCTTGGGCTTCCTACGTCAACCACAACAGAAAGAAAAGAAAACGCAAGCGCGCCGTTTCTATACGCCATTAGAAAATAACGTACTCTTCTGATTGAGCGATCACTCCATCACAATCAGCAGCAAATTTCGCAGCGGTCAGTTCCGCTCGCGGAACTCTTGGACCAACTACAGGTTTTCCGCACAATTTTATACCATCCACTTTGTATGTTTTTGTCCAGTTTGTAGCAGTTTCTACCGTTATTCGGCCACCCTTAGGCACCCCACACTGTCATTACGCGGAAGTAACATGCCAGCTATATAGAAAAAGTAAAGCAGAAAACTTTAACAAACAGCGCATGCATTTAAATGGGAGATGAAAAACTACACGGTACAAAAAAGCCTACAAGCTCCTGCCGCAGCATGCTCGCTCGCTCGCGGAAACACCGGATGTTAAAGACACTACCCGGCACACACACCAATCAAGTTGTCGACAAGCCAGCGGCCCATCGCCGACCGTCGTCTTGAAAAACACACCCTCTCTCCCTCCCTTATAGACACAAACGGGGCATGGCGGAGCGCGGCTCGTCAAAGAGCGAGCGACAAAAATCGAGACGCCCCGGGAACGGCCGAAACAACGCTAACAAATAAGCATCCGCGGTCGACTGCCTGACCTCCGTCAGAGCGGAAATGTCTTTTGAACGCGGGTGGCGCCGCCTGGTGTCACCGCACCACCGCACGGCGGCATCTGCTTTCTCCCCGCCGCTCGTGCGCTGCTCGCATCAAACTCCTCTCCCCATTCTTCCGGCTCCTTTAGCACTCATTCTTTTATCCCAGCCCTCAGACGACCCGACCCGTGATCCGTCATGCGGCCAAGTGACAAGACTCTAACCACCTCCCGCGCGGTCGCGTCAGACCGCGGAGGGGGGAGCAGGCGTCGTCTTGGCGGGCAAAGCCGCAGCCCCCTCGCGCGCCTGGGCGACCCTCATCCGCCATCACTGAAGGGGACGCACCGTGCACAAATGCCAAAGAGCTCGTGTAGCGTCCAATTGCCTGTTTTTTGTTGCTTGCTCATCCCTGATTGTTTTTTCCGCGCTTTCTGCGGCAAACTGGCGTACCCGACAGGGGGACACTTGTGCCGCCTCCTACACTCCTCTCGTTTATTTTCTACGAGTCCCGCCAAAGCCACTCCTAAGTTAAATGAAGCCTTCTTTTTTGTCTTGGCCATTCTAGAACGCGCGTCCTTTTTTAACTGTTCATTTTGTTTTTCTGAGGAGTCGTTGAGGGGTGTAAGGAGATATTGGTGGACGAAATACAATCACGGGGTGCTACTGACCCCTATCGATTGTTTCTCAGATAACCAGCTGTCGACAGTCGAACACGTTTGAACCAAATGGCCCTTCGGGTGAATGAATGGTCAGAGTACAGCGCCGTCACCAACAATGCTTGTGCTTTACTGTAACAGCCTATCGCATTTGCTGAAGCGTTGATTTTGGAGGCTTGATCGATGCTGCGCTCACGGTTTTAGACATTATTCAATGTAATGCTGAAGAGTATGTTTAGTTGCATATAGAAAAAAGGAAAGTTTGCTGTTGTTTAATTCGTGGTAAAATTTCTAAAAGTTATGTTCTTGCCCTCAAGATACGTGTTTCTCAGGTGTGTTGTAACTGCTGCAGTCTGTGGCACACTGCCCGCACAGGAACCTGGCGGGCATTTATACAACCTTGCTTCAAAACCAACGTGTTTTCTACTCTCAAACACCAGTAACGTTTTATGTTTTGTAGACCAATTCATTGAGGGTATTCCACAGCTACAGCTGAATAGCGCCACAATTTAAAAACCAACGTGGGAATGCGTGAAACGTCACTATCAGCAGGAGTTCCCACGCTTGCATCCAGCAGAGCAACCTCGCATAAAGCCGACATGGATTAGGGCACTCGACCTACAAAATGTCGCGCCCATTTCTGCCCCATGATACAACTGTTAAAGAGGGAGCACGCACGTTCAGTGTACTTTTTGTCCACTGCGCCAGGCAGTCTCTCCTGCAAGAAAGAACGCATCGAACGCATCGATCAGCACAGACACATCTTCGGATGAAAAGAACGGAAGACCGTTACGAAACCAAATTGTCGGATTGACCCCACATGAATCGGCTACAAACCGCTCCTGCGATGAGGCTTATGGCAAAAGTCAAGCAAGGCGGCGATCGACGGTGACGCTGAAGAAAATTTGCGACGAAGCGCCCCGCAGGACAAGGGGAGAAGCAGTAACCGCAGGCACAAATATCTGCGGGGCCGTGGCTGTCTGTATTGGAAGTTTAAGGTCGGGGTCAAACGCATTCTTTTTGCGAGCCCCTCACTGCGCCTCCGGAGCGCCGCTACCCCGCCGCGACACGCTGCACGGCCAGACTGACAGACGACGTCCAGTAAATCAAAAGGCGGTTAACTCTCTGGGCTTTTCCATCCCTCTTCCCTCCAAGCTCTCCGCATTCTGCGACGTTTTCTCTTGTGGAAACTACTGCCGCCTCTTGCTGCCCTCTTTGCTTCTTCAAGGTACACATCGAGAAAAAAAAGTGCAGATAAAAACGAAAGTTTGCGGCCGCTGTAGCCGGTGCAGACGACACCAATATCACGACCTTAAAGAATGACCAGGAGCACAGCGGGGCCCGGACGTGTCAGAACATGAGCGACCGTTAGACGAACACGATGTGGATGTGTTTGGGGACTATTTGCCTGTTGCTTGTGCGTGATGTCGTTTATCCTGTTGGGCCTTTGCTTGCGACTGTGTGCTTCGGGCTGCAAACTCACCGTTGCATACATCCATAATTTGCCCCGGGCCACGGCTTGCTTCAAGGTCGCGTCCATGTGTATACATGCAGGAATTGGCCACTTAGGATGCAGATGTCCTTGCCATTGAGAGCACCTCTGTCGGACTCTGCTTCTTCACAAATGGCTGGGCTGTCATCTAACGGTTACCTCAGCCTGCTCGTAGATGTCAGTAGAGAGCAGAGTTCGACATATTTTTTTTTGTTCAAGCGACACTGCCACTGATTGAGTGCTTCGGCTAATGGATCACTGAGTCTGAGTCTTTATATAAGTGCTTCGGCTAATGGAATCTGAGTCTTTCAATGTTGGACGTCACTTTGCATTGACTTCTAGCACTGTTTGCGTATGTTTTGTTCCTTCCATATCACTTGTACGCCTACTGGCAACTACCGTGTAGTCGAGAAAGTGGAATGTCTGATGCTTTTCGATCGTGGAAACTTCATACCGTTAAGAGTTTTGAGGGCTCAACACTTTGCAATGCTCACGTCACACGCGCATCATTAACAATGAAGGTCTGAGGTGATAAATGTGCACAATACTGCTGATGATGAAGATTGTTGATAATGCAGAAGGAGGTTTACTATCCTGCATGATCAGCTTTGGTACGTCATGCCCACAAGGCAGCATTTTAAGAATGCAATGGGAATGCAAGCCTTGAGGGAGGCGCGCGGAGAGCTTTAATTCAATGCACCTCTAACATAATGCACATTTTCTGTAATTTCATTTTATATAAAGATGTGACTGAGTGAACCCAACTTGTAGTGCAGGCTAAAAAGGAAGTAACATTCTTTAAACGAGCTATTTAAGGATTGAATCGGGTGGGTTATGATTTGATCACAATAACAGTGCTAAAGTGTCGTGACACAATGACGTATCGTGATGAAGCTTTCCTGAAGTTGCCGAAGCGGTCCATTTACGGGCAAGGCTTATTTTTGTGAGCAAGTGTCTCTAATCTTCACAAGGTATGTTCAACAAATTGTAAATTTTTTCGTGGGAAAAAATTCAACTTGAATCAAGTGGTAGTTTTGGTACATTTTACAAGGTGTTATTTAGTTGTGGCCTGCAACATGTGTCCGGGCTCGTGTTTGAGCTAGGAACCTTCGCAGCAGTAATCCTTTCATATAAAGGTCTTAATCCAAGTGGGGCAGGCTGTCAGTCTGACTTCGGAATGAACATTTGTTTCCCGGAATCAAGCCATTGCTGGTTTTCGGTTGCATATGAGATATAAGAAATGGTGGTAGAAGGATAACTTGGAACACTACCAGCTGTTGCCAAAAGTCTCTCGGCAAGTTTTGTAATACGTCAACCAAAGCCCCAAAGTGCTGAGCGCGGAATCCCGTTAGAGACAGACTTTCATCGAGGTACTTTTACACGTTGACTCACAACCTGAAATAACAGCACCCCACATCCGCAGTCACCCTACCGCCTATATTTATCTCCTGCAGAATCTGCCCTTGTCCCCAAGGTAACGATTCACCCAGAGATCGCCCTGGTGGCGTCACTTTGAGGATCCAGCCCGAGTTGCTGGATCGCGATGCTTGACACTCATAGAAAAAGGCGACATCGGGTACACATCCCAGCAGTAGCAGAAATGCTGAAAGTCCTCTGTTGATGTGCAAGGGCAGGATATTGAAGGTGGTGGTAGGTAAAGGCATAACCCTTTCTCGTACAGAGCTTGTTTTGAAGAGTTTAATGCCGCATCGTCAGACACAGTCGATAACCGCCTAGCCGTTGTCAGTTCCTAGTCACAAACGAAATTTCAGGATAGTAATCAAATTTTACTCGTCAAAACTTTTGTGCATCCGATTTTTGTGTCATACAGAGTTGTTTTAAGCCATTATTATTAAAAACGGGATATTTTTGTTCATGTTTGTACAGAGACCGACGTCTTATGGGCGCCATGTTATGAAACATTGTCGGTCAGACAATTTTATTGTATGTTTATGTGGTTCGCTTACTATTGTTAAAATATGAAACTCACACGAAGGGCATTTAGCAGTGCTGAACACGTGTTCAGGTTTTTTGTGTGGGCATGCGTGTGTGTGAGCTGTCACGCGTAACACGCGTTCGAAAATTAAAATACATGTAACTGTACAGCACGACCACGTCTCTTGAGGAACTGTAGTCAAAACGTTTACCTGTACGGTAGAGAAGAACATGAAAAACCAAAAATAATGTCAAACGAACGTATAGGTGGTATTCATTGAAAACTTTAGCGGGCGATTTCTTCGCTTGGCAACACTGAAAACCGCCATGTCGGCGGTGCGCCCGCATCTCGCAGGAGAAAAAACACACCAGAGTCCATCTTCTGCTGAGTTTCAACCGGATTATCGGTAGTGGCGTAAACAGATATATTACTAATCGCACTCACATTATGTAATGGCGATAAACCTGCCTTGGAGCACTTCGAATCACCGGAGGATGAAACCGCGGCTGCGAACGGCGCGCATAAGTTCGACGCTGCAGTTGGCTGCCGCCGCGGATGTCGACGCAAGTGCACCCGCACCGTATCCACGACTTTATGTCCAATAAGTGCCCTGTAATACGTGGTTGAGTGCAAAAATCGAATAATTTCTTTGGAGAACAGTTTCCCGCGTACGCCGCCGATTTAGAGCTGGATTTATCGTGCGCTAAAGGTTTCACACTCAGCAAAACAACTCACCTCTGAAATTAGAGCGCGGCGGCTGGCAGTAAGCTGATTTACGGCGGTGACTTCATACGCATCTGGCGATAGGTAGATCGTAATGTGCTGCCCTCAACAGTACTCGGCGTCGAGGTACTACTTTGCGTTCAGTGGGCAACAACTGTTTGGAAATGATGCAGTTCCTGCTGTCAAACGGACCACTGCGCTCACGTTGCAACCTTTGTGCCACGACCGACTCGCACTCGTTCGTAGGTGTGCGCGGAGGCTGGGGTTGAATTTCAGATGAGGTCGTCACACTCATGAGCGGAACCTGTGAGCGGAACCATGACTTTTCGCGTAACCAAAGCTATCGCGGTACAACTGACTATCGAATCACTCGCACACGCCTTGCACGAAAACACAAGGTCACGTCGCGGCCCGTGGCCTGCCGGGCCGCCATGAAGGCATGAAGGAGAAGAGAGGTGCCTGATCTCGGGGCCGTGCGCACAACGTCGCCTTAGAAAAGGACGCTTGGCCATGGATATGGCGGCGCACACACATGGTTGCCTGCATGCATTCCACGCCAGTGAATACCTCCTATAGGAAGCGCCCATTTAAGCTTAGGCAATGAAATATTAGAATACGCGGGTAAATGTAATTTTCCTGGATATGCTCTCAGTGGTGAACAGAACCACGATAAAGAAATCAGGCGTCGCCTTACTAAGGGCTTGGGGGCACTCGTGAAGAAATCTGCAATAAAAACAGATTAGCACATGCACAAAGTTGGTCTCACACTATCTTAGGCATTTTAAATGGGTCCTGGAAGGCGTTTTGAGCACACTAAATGAACTAGCACAATCGTTAGGTTGGGTGGTCAACGTTATCTCTGCCAAGTATAACATTTTTACGTGCAGCGGAAAGCTTTCGTTGCAAAGTTTTTTACTGCGTTCCCACCCTTTCCTGTGTGTTTTTTGCTTCGACATCATGCCGCATGTTCGTCATCGATTCTCCCATGTGCGTCATGAATCGGAAGTCTTGCATTTGGACGGCCTTTTCTGTCACTTCCGGCGAAGAGATGCGACTTCTGCTCAGCGTCGACTGGCCGCGGCGTCACCTTTGGTTAATTAACGCTTCCTGCAGCAGGCTTAACGCTATTGTGTTCGTCCATGTTTAACTTTTTTACTCGGTTACCTCGCTTCTCGTTAAGGCGCGTTGGCTAGACCGACAGGAGGACGACACGACGGCGACGCTGACTTAGTTGGCAGACCGCATTGTCACAAGATGCTGACGGCGACACGAACACGTCGTCAGATCGAAAGTCCGCGTGGTGTGACTGGCTCGCTGACAGAAGACGCCGACAACACCGATTGGCCGAACGGTCGTCGGGAATCGATCGAGGAGCGGAAACTGCGCCCCGACAACATTAGTGCCGTAATGAATAGGCTTTGTTCTGTTAGTTCATAGAGTGCAATAAACATGGTAAGGCCCAAGAAGTTTATAGAACTGAACGCTAGCGCTGATGCGAACCGTATTTCGGCTTACGATGCTTCAAATACAGTGTACTACTGTATTTCGGCCGTTTGCTTTGGTGACAATTCGTTTCCCGGAGTTGCAAACTGCGTATTTGTGTGCGACCAGAAGTGGCTGTAGAAAACATAAGCTCAGTTAAGAGCAGAAGAGAAGTTAAGGAAGGTTTATTGGGCAATAAGGAATCAATATCGACCAAAGGTTTTAGCATAAACTGTAAAACAAAAGCACGGCGAGCACTATTCCCGCAGGGCGAAATCCCAGTAGCTTCCGAAACAGTGCTGTTGCTGGAGATCAGCTATGGTGGGGGCTTAATGGAACCTTATTGCGCAACTGTTATTCAAAAAATATTTAGTTAATCAGCCAGTAATCCTTGAAATCGAGTAGAAAACAGTGATGCTACACAAAGGGCACGTCTCAGTATAGTATGCAGGTCACGCCCACTCGATCAAAGACCCTGGTTGAAGCCCCGACAGGGTGTTGCTATTTTTTTTTTTCCGCCTTCTAAATGGCATGGTTTGAGAGTCGTATTCGCGAATACAAAACAAAACTTGTTGGTTCAACTGTGGAACTACCATGTCAAAGTGAATGTATCGTTTAAGTCATGGGCACCATTTGTTCAGTTTTAATCTCGTGCTTTGTATATATAAAAAAACAGTTGCACTTTCAGAGGAAGAATCTTGAGGCCGACGAGACTGCCGCACCTTGCGGCCCCCGCTTAGACGACGACTCCGCATACGCCGCATGGATACACGGGCGCCATCATCGTTCACTCGTTCACTTCATCCGCGAAGCGAAAATTTTAATTTTCAACAAACCACCATCAACTCATACCCCCATATATATGCCCTGTTGCAAAATACACGTTCATAAAAAAATACTGATGTGCATATTTTGCAAAATTGGTATGTCTTTATATAGAGTAAACATAGTTAGGCTTGGGGGGGGGGGGGTGGAGGGGGAATATAGGGCTGCGGCTGGCAACCAAACCCTCCACATATCGCAACTTGCGGCATTGAGAACGTAAGGAAATGAACGAACAGCCTTGATACCGACAAAGGGGCCTCTAGGCCATTTGAGGAAAAAAAGCGATGGTGGAATAAAGAGGCAGGCGCGCACGACCCCAAAACTCGCACTACTCTTCTGATCGCACTCCTAATATCTGTTACGGTGTAATTGTCTAGTAGTTGATAAACGCAGGGTCGAGTAGAAGTTTCCCGGAAAGTAATGGGATGCACGACGCAGTTGAAAAAAAATGTCCCTGTGCCGTACCGTGCAACCTTTCTGCTGCTTTTTTGTTACGGTTATAAATGTTTAGAACCGATCGGAACAACGGAATGGAATACTAATATTGCCTTTGTATACGCGCGTGAATGGCGTAACCACAACACGACCAAGCTCGACACTGGCGCGAACGAGCGGTCAATTAAGCAATGTATAAACTGACGTCGGTTCAGAACGCATGTAAGTACTCACTCTAACAAAGTTTGAGGCGATTCTTTAGCAATTCACTCACGTATTTCAGACTCCCATGTGCACCAAGACATGTCGGCGCCGCGAACGCTCGGTGACAGGGTCGTTCTCTTTTTGCGTGATCTTTCGGCGTGACGTGGAAGCGTAAAAGTACCGCCCCATTCCTTCCATCAGATTTTCCAGCCGTGAGCAGGATTCACGAGCAAAATGATCAAACCACGGCGCAAGCGGAACGCATAAAGTCGGAAGCCCCCGTCCCAAACCCATGCTGCGGCGCAGAATATCGCAGTAGCAGTCGACGCGCGCCACCGTATGTTCTTCCAGACGACACCGAGAAGCGAGGCATCATGGGCAGTCACGCACGCGCGGTGCGAGGAGGTGGACGAAACGAGGGAGAATGGCGGCGCGGGCGACAATGCTACCTTTTGATTTGCCATAATTCCCCTAATACTAATCGCTTTAACAATATTCTTGAAGGAGGTGTTTACTAGGACATTGATTTACCTGAAAATAGAAGCACCCATTTATCTGCACCCTTTCCGGGCCCTTTTATTGCGAAAAAGCGGCTCCTGACGACAATTTGTTTGATTGCTCTTAACGTTCCTCAAGGGTATTGCGCCTCTGAGCTTGACCTCATTGTAGCAGCCACTGCCCTTCTTCAGCGCACGGCTGAAATTAATACGGGCACGGACTTAGAGCTCGCACCCTTTGAGGCCACTTCGAATACGGAGAAGCTCAGCGAGCGCGACTGAATTGATTGTTTCTCAAAACTTCCCGCGCCTATTTTACCTCCGTTGCTCCCCACCCGCTGCCTTTCTAGACTACGCTTCTCTTCTCAAAGCGTCCCCCGTCCGCACCTACGACGTCACCCCCGCCGGCACGCTCGTTTCTTCTTCGCCGCCGCACCTTCCTCGCCGCGACTGCCGCTGGCCCGAGAATCGCTTAATCACGGAGTCGCTGCAATTAACCTCCATTTGCTCCCTTGATTATCTTTAGGAGAAATCGCCGACTCCATTACCCGTCCTCTCCATCCGCCCCACGGTCACGAAGTCGCTTTGTGCGTAGCTGTCGCGTTCTTTCTGGTTATTTCCGCGTCCCCAGTCACGTGACTCGGTGGCCCGCCTAAGTGTGCTTAGGCGTGCGTGTGTGTCTACAAACTTAAATTCAGCCCGCGGCTGCGGGCGTGATTTTGTTGTTTGGGTGGATTGCACGCTCCGGAAGCTTCCGGGCCTGAGGAGGTGTTGATTTTATTGCGATAAATAGGGGGCCGTAGCATCATTTGAGGGAGCCGAGAGGTGGGATAGCAGAAACGTTTAAAACAGTGTTGGCAGCATTTCGCTCCCGTTTTAATTTTTCTATTTGTCTAGTCGCGCTCCGCTATCTGCTTGTTCAACTTTGTTGTAATGAGCCGATCACGTTAGCGTTTAACAAGTGATAATTGGCGTCCTGCGCTTACGTAATCGGTAAACACGGTGAGGGCAATGTATGCACAGCGCTCGCGGAATATAATGATGCGTGGTTGGATAACGTAAGTCTTACGTTTGAAATTTGATCTAGCCATTTGTTCGGTCACGTCTTGATATTACTTTACGTTGTAATGGAAACTATACTCGTGTACGTCAACACGATATTCCCCTTTATTAAGCAAACTTTCCACTGCGCCCTGTGGGATACTGATGAAAATCGAATTTGCTCTTGAATGTATAATTGGCGATTTTCCGGGTAGGAGTCGACGTAGATGCTTTACTTCATTCATCTGGTTGGTGTCCTTGTGTAACGCTTCCCTTGTTAGTGTCCTCAACATGCGTAGTGGTGGACATTTTTTAGACGGACTTAAATGCGGTACGGTGATAATAGAGGTACTCATCTTACCGCATCCGGGCTAAATAGCTCAAGCCGAGCTCCATACCCTGTTTTTGCATTGGCGAGTGCGTCGGTTGCTTCCACATAATTCCCTTGTACGCGCAGTGTGTTAATTGCACGTGCTACAGCCTATTACAATTTACTGGACACAAACAAAACAACCAAATAATTATCAAATATTGCACGTTGTTCCGCAAAACAACCTTAGAAGTGGCTGTGAGTTGTGAATGGTAGCGGGTATTCTTATGGTACCGCCTTTAGTAGGCATTTTGTTATCGCAAGCCTCATCTCGTTCTACAACGGCCCAAAATCAATGGACGGCAAGATGAAAATACGCGAAAGTATAGGAACTAAAATAAAAATTACGCAATCTTCCCGGTGGGGAACACTGAGTAGTATGCGAAACAGCCATGGGGTCGACTGAAGTTCCCATTAGTTTTAAGTTCGTCGTTTCCGTTGACGTTCAGCTTCGCGTGCCTTCGTTGTATCAGTAGCTTCTTGACGTAGTTTGAATGAGTGAAGTACATAAGGCGCGTTCGTAGCACGTGCTCTCGTCTCGGTTTGTAGCGCAGTGGGAAGAGCGCCACATACCTCCCATTGCGGACAGAGAGCCGAGGGATCGAAACCGGGTGCCGCCTAACTATTTCTTTTTATAGTGGACTGCGCTGACGTCAGCCCGAACGCTGACGGGGCTGAAGAGACGCGCATGCACAGTAGAGTGCGGACGGCGGACAACAATGAGGGAGGGAGAGACACAGCCCCAAGCATGAGATGCTTCGCATCTAAAAATTTGTACTGGTTTATTATACGGTGCTTCGAATTGTGGAAGCATTTTTGGCCATGGGCTTATGGTGCGCGCGTGTGCCGCGAGCTAACGTCGTTATCACAAAACCCCGAATGACCTTTTAAAAGAGGAGCTGTTCTAGGGATGGCCCTGGCGGCTACCTCTGCTAGTGTCGTGTCACGCTCTCTCTGGAACTGGTTTCTCCGTACCGCAAAACCGGTTCCCAGTAAAGAGAAAATTCATAAAAAAATTGACCGCGTATCTGCTCATTTCGTTAGAAATGTCGACGAAAGACAATAGTCTTTCGTCGATATGTCAATTAAATGCCTCCCTTCGCTTTCCCGCTCACCTCTCATACTGTCCCTCTCCCGTCGCGCTCCTCCTAATGTAAACGTCCCGGAGGTTTGCTCAAGAAAATTTAAATTTACCGCATTTTACTGCTCCAGGCCGCGTGCCTCGATTCCAGCGCTGCCGTGTGGGGTAGACGCGCGTGAATTGAGGCAGCATACTACAGCGTTTATAAAACCACGTTGCCTTTCTCCCTCGTGCTTTCCAAGCGGAACGGGGAACCTACCTAGTGGAACCTTTCGTAACTGTTGCCGATTGAATTTTTAAAATGACGTTAGAAGCTTTACTGGCGCGAGCGACAGCAGGCGGCGGAGTGAATGTTTTTCTGCTGTGGATGTAGAATTTGCTACCGCAAATATCAAGCATCCATGATTTTTTTTATAAAGGAACACTGCAAATATTACTTATGAACATTGCCACTGGAGACCTATACGTTTAAATTTGCCCGTGGGTATATAAACCTATTGTGAAGCTTCTGTTTCTCTTTGGCCGGTTGGCTGAGTCGAGTTACAGACAGACAGACAGACAGACAGACAGACAGACAGACAGACAGACAGACAGACAGACAGACAGACAGACAGACAGACAGACAGACAGACAGACCAAAATTCTGCTATTAAGTGGCCCAAGAAAGACTTTCTTCTTTAACAAGAGAAGTTCCTAGGGCCTTCGTATTATTGCGCCTACAATAATGGCTTTTCAGCAATGCATTTCTGTTTTGAGAGGAAGCCGACTGTAAAGGGATCAGTGTAAGCTTGTTATTTGTAAGCTCGCTTTCCCACATTGCCTGTCACGCTGTGAAGCATGGCCATGTAGAGAAAACAGCTGAAACTCCTTTGTTATGAAAAGTATCCCGAAAGAAATTGTATCATAATTAGCCGATAACACGACTCTCCAATTATACCGAGTTTCATTTACTTTTCGTAAATAAACAGATCACATAAATCATAGTGACGTTGTAAGTGTTACAGAATTCCTATATGCTGTCAATACATCGCTCATAATTAGCCGATAAAACGACTCTCCAATTATACCTAGTTTCATTTACTTGTCGTAAAAAAGCAGTTCATATAAATCATAGTGACGTTTTAAATGTTGCAGTATTACTATCTGCTGTCAATACATCGCTATATACGCAGGGAGTATAGCTACAGAAAACGACTGTCACTGTTGTTTTGTCAGAGCGCTCCCGAAACACGTTATGTGACATTTAGCCGCTAAGACGACTCTAACAGCCTGCACCGCAACTTCACTGCTCATTTTTTGTCACAGAGTGGAAGGACACGGAATTTTTAGCGCTCGTGGGCATTTAGTGGCTACCACCGGTTTGGTGATCAATAATGTCAAAATATACCTGCAGGCTTGAGGTAGTTTTTTTTTTCCCTTAGTATCGATGAAACAACAAAAGTAAAACCGTTGCAGACAGTCCCATACATTTAAGGCACCTTGGTACTGTAAAGGTGTCCTCGGGGCTGGTAACGTCTTACTACTTCCTTCGAGCCCGCCAGCACTGCAAAATCTATTGCGATCCCCAGAATACAACGGCACTCCGGCGGCATTTATTTTTTTATTATGTGCTACTGTGTACTTGCGAGTTGTTTAAAATCGGCTACTAAATATTTTTTACCTGCAACTGCAGGAGGGTGACCAATAGCGACGAAATTCCTCCTGTGCCGTCACATGAACACTCAAAGAACGCCCGGGCTTTCAAGAACGCCGGGAAATCTAAAAAAAAAAAGCACATAAGTCGTCAAGTTATCTGGCTCGCACAGATCAGTAACATTTGACTCGAATGGTTCGTTGCTACCACACTGAAGTACTGAACGCAGTTAGTGACTACATTATAAAAAGCTTTACAGTTAAAAAAGTAAAAAAGTAGATTGCAAGGGCTTTTCGGTGTATTTTTGGAGCGGTTTATTCTTCGGTCGTCGTAACCAGAGAATGAATTGATTGATGGTAGGGTTTAACGCGCCGACGCAACGCAGGCGATGGGGCGCGCCGTAGTGGAGGGCTCCGGATTAATTTTGACCACCTGGGAATCTTTAACGTGCGCCGAAATCTCGTACACACGGGCGTTTTTGCTTTTCGCCTCCATCAGAAAAGCAGCCGCCGCGGCCGGGAAACGAACCCGCGACCTCGTGCTCAGCAGCGCAACGCCTTAGCCACTGAGCCACCGCGGCGGGTCCAGAGAATGAATGAATTCATTGCATTAGACAGAAACTTGGATTTTTTTTTGTTGTTGACCAGGAACCCCAGTGGAGTTCGAGGGGGGACTGAAACCTCGAAAGTCGTGGTTTCGTGAACTAACGCGGCGAGGGACGGGGTAAGCTTCGCTTTTTTGGAATTTATGAGCAAAAGTACTTCCGGCCGGGCGATTTTTGCGAAGCAATAAAAAGAAAACTTATTTGCTTCGCTACGTTTAGGAGGGGGACAGCCGTAATGGGACCGGTTGCGTATATGCTTTGCTTTGTTAGCACAGCCAGCCGTCATCTCTGCTAGCTATGAGAGGCTGTATCACAGGCAAAATCTACCTCGAGCACACCCAACCACCCTAACTGAAATAAATGACAGGAAAACCGGACATAAAATGCACAAAATAAGTCAAAATAAAAAAATTCTTCCGTATTGGTTTACCGCAGCTAACTCAGGCAGACCTTTGCTTACCTCTACGGAGAGTCGAAACCAAAGTAGAGGGGAGAAATAACTCAAATTGGAAAAGGGACCAAAACCAACTGGAGCCAGTGAGGCGTGACAACCTTTTTAGACCGGGCTTAATCCATCTCTTTGTACGGCAAATAGTTGCATGTTTCTGTTATTTGCGCTTTTTTCCCAAGTTAACTTCATCTTTTGCCTATCCATCTTGCTGTTTCATCATCATTTTCGACCAGACCTTGTTTGGGAGGGGTTTATGTATGACGTGCGCACTTCAATACTGTTTTTGTTGTTTCGTTTTTCCTCAGGTTATATGTTCACAGTGTCTCGTCTTAATCTCTACAAGGACCTAATTCTCATGCTTTTCCCAGCACCACTGTATGTAACTGTGTATTATAACTTGTCTGGACCGCGGCGGCCGGTTTTCTGATGGAGGCTAAAAGCGAAAACGCCCGCGTGTACGAGATTTCGGCGCACGTTAAAGATCCCCAGGTGGTCAAAATTAATCCGGAGCCCTCCACTACGGCGCGCCTCATCGCCTGCGTTGCGTCGGCGCGTTAAACCCCACAATCATCAACTTGTCTGGACAAGATGTGCCCTTGCGTGTCCGCAAAATGCCGCTTTCTCCCTCAACAAAAACGTTCTGCTTGAAACTGCACAGCGAAACTTTGCCTGTTAAGACGTGGTTGCTCAGCCGGAAAATTCTTGTGTCTTCTGTGTACTGTCGCCTGTGCGATGCATCGGAAACTATTGAGCACTGCTTCATAAATTGTAAGGATGCCATGCTATTTTGGGACGTCCTTCAAAGAGCTCCCCCACGGTATACCGTATCTCGTATCTACCGCAAGCGGTGATGTGTCACGTGATTGTTTTTTTCTTCTTATCGCTCTGCATAGTTAATGGACAACGCGAATGCTCGATAGGCACGCTGAGTCTATTGTTTCTTCCACATCACACTTCTGCCAAATTATCATTAATTTGATTCTCGCCGTAACTGGTATCCCCTCCTTATTAGTTGTTCACTGTTGCCCCCGTTCTAAACCAAGTGCACATAATTGTTCATTGTGTTTACTTTTGTGGTTCATCTCGTAATCAACTCCCTTGTATTGTTGTGAATATGTGTTGTAAATATCATTTTGTACATTGACATTTACTGCAATAAATATCATGCTGAAAACAAAAACTAAAGCCGTTCCACTCAATGTGAAAGCTGTCGGTTGCAGAGCAGCGATTCGCCGTAATGGGTGGTGGTGGCGCCGTTATCTGCTCACTGCTACCACCCAACACGCTCTTCACCACTCTGGCTCACTCCTCTCTTGGTGAATATGCGATTCAAATATCCCGCCTTCGCAGTGCTCATGCGCCCCCCCCCCTTCCCCCCGCCTGAAACTGCGCCAGCGGGAGGTTTGTTCTTTTTGTACTTTCTTTAACTTCGTATGGGGGAGTGGTTTTGCGTCATTTTGAACGCGTAATTTTTTTCTTGCGGGGCTTGAGCCTTTCTGCGTCATTTCGAACGCGCCATTTTTTTTTTCTTGCGCGGCCGCTTTTTTCTCTTACTATCGTAAAAACCAACCAAACGAGCGTCACCTAACTAAATGAACGCGGAGGCTGCCGGTTGTTACACACCCGAATTTTGCCTCATATGTACCAGCAGTTTTGTTTGCGCTAAACAACGGGGAGATGTATGACAAGCGCCAGCGGTTCAGAAGTTTCCAACGGTTATGACTATTTAAACCGCATGGTTTTGGAAGCCTCAGCCTGACTCCCTGACGACGATACACCAGCCTCTACTTGGATTCGTTATGTCGCTGCGCCGCCTGATTCCGGCAGTCGCTTGACATCGACCGTTAGCGAGCTACGACGACAAGGCGAGCCCATAAAGTTCTCTGCACTTTAAGAAAAACCAGAATCTGTTGGACGGGTGCGTCTGCTTGCCGGAGTTTTGACAGACCGCTTTTTTTAGCTGCAGTGATACGCGTCTTCTTGGATGAGTGATAGCTTTTGTAGGCCGTAATAAGTGCAGTTTTCCATGCAGTAAAGAAAAAAAATATGTCGGAATCGAGCAACGGATAGATGTCGGCTTCATAACGCGAGTGACCCAGGTTCCATTCCAGCCAACGCAAGCGTCTTTTTTTTTCTTTCACTTCACTCGTTTTTGCATTACAGACGCCATAAGCCAGAACACTAAAGCTTCGCTTAAAAATTAAATGAAAGCGTTTACGGGAATCGAACAGAGCTTTAGAAGTTTGCTATGGAGAAGTGAAACAACTACGCTATGAGAAGAGGTGGTCCGGCTTGGCTAGTATAGTATCAGAGGTACGTGAATACATGTTTAAACATGCCCTAGATGGCACAACTGGTCACTTGCCTGAAGGATGCCTCGATCTCCCCGCCACCGTAAAGGGTGGTGACACCATTTGAATGGTGCCCTGCTGCCGCCACAAAGGTGCCATATTGGGTCAAAGTGCTCAACGCGCAGTGTTAATACAGTCTCAATATCCAAGTGCCAAGAAAATCCCATCGTTACAACCGATAATTGTTATAAGCGGGTTGCGAAATAAAAAGACGGAACAGAGCTCAAAACATTTTATTCGCATGCCAGCAAGGTCGAACTACTACTAATTTACGGAAAAGAAGCCACAGTCGGTCACCTTTGTTTCCCGTGTGTGAAGCTAGCGCAAATATTTTCCAAGAGCATCTATAGGTGCTTCACCGAGGTAAATGTCTTTGGCGGAAACAAAGTCCCCGAGGAACTGTGTCGCGCATTGGGCCTCCTTCGAAGACACTACCTGAGTAGGCTGCGCAAACGCGTTGTTAGATTCATCGCTGTTGCATTTTTGGTGCACAATATTACCGGATTCAATCGTTATATCCGATATCGTGGCACTGGAGCATTGTAATAAGCGGTTTATTTTACCATAGAAAGAATACAAACGTTGACGGTGCCATAGCTGTTTATCGTTATAACCGATATATTGCTATAACCGGTGTCGTTATAAGTGGACTCGACTGTACTACGTTCAACCACAACCAAACTGGTGAGGCGCGCGCGAACGCGCGCGCTCTTCCAGTCTGGCTGTGGTTCAACGTGGTCTGCCGCATGTTTTACTCTGTGAAACCGCTTCTGGAGCGGTGTTCTCGCGTACGCTGTACTTCAAATGCGTAATCTGTGGCCAACGAGAAGTTCCTCGGGAGCCGAAACAACTAGCCAGCCCATACAAAAAAATTGTATGGTCGGCTATAGAAAATCCTTTTTATGGTCGTCTTTAGCTATTTGGCCCAATAATCTTTAGACTTTTCTATGGCTGTCTTTAGCGATTCGTATCGCCATTCCTATGGGTGTCTTTAGCTTCTTCTATAACCGGTTCTATGGCTGTCTTTAGCTATTCTTATCGACATTCCTATGGGTGTCATTAGGTTCTTCTATAGCCGGTTATATGGTTGTCTTTAGCTATTCGTATCGACATTCCTATGGGTGTCTTTAGATATTCGTATCGACATTCCTATGGGTGTCTTTAGATATTCGTATCGACATTCCTATGAGTGTCTTTAGCTATTCGTATTGAAATCCGTATGGGTGTCTTTAGCTTCTTCTATAGCCGGTTCTATGGCTGTCTTTAGCTCTTCTTTCGATATCGCTATGGCTATAGAAGAATCTAAAGACACCCATAGGAATGTCGATAGGAATGGCTAAAGACAGCCATAGAAATGTCTAAAGATAATTGGGCCAAATAGCTAAAGACAACCATAAGAATGTTTTTCAATAGCCGACCATACAATATTTTTGCATGAGCTGCAGCCAGAAGAGAATCACCACTACTTGAAACACAGCGACAGCAGCAGCCGCTGAGAAATTATTAACACGCTGCCATGCCGGCATAGAGCCTTGCAGATCTCTAGAACTTGTCCTGTGGCACTTAGGTGCATTCTGTAATATATGCTCCGTGAACACTTCAGCAATATAGGGGGAGTGCGAGTTTGCGATTGCAAACACTTCGCCAGTTTTCATTCACAAAAGGCTTAAACACGGGCATTCAAGGAAAGCAAAATCAAGGGGTTTATTCATTCCATTCATCACATAAATGGCTACTATCTACGCTACTTCACCACCAGTAAACAGTTGTTCACATACGCCGATCGAAACACAGCACACGCATTCCAACACTCTGGCTCACGCTTAAGTGACTCGCTCGACAGCCACACTACGCGGCACATTCCCCGCGAACGTCCGCCGAGACACAAATACCTACAGGTGCTGGGTAGTCCACAGAAAAGAAAGCACTCAGAAGTCGTTCATTACACTCAGTACTCAACGCACACAGCTGCAAGTTCGGTGGCTAAAATGGAAATGCACTCTCAATAAAACAATGAAGATGGTCGGACACAATGCAATGATAAAAAAAAACGTTTTTCCAAGTTCACTCAATTATTTCCTTGTAAGTTTTCTCAGTTCGCGAAAAAATTATTTTCGTCACATCACCGCGGCCAAATCTTCACTTCTGTCTACGTTGCAGTGCCCATGTGGTGCAGGGTAGTTTAGAAAAGTATTCGTGAACACCAAAAAAAGTCCTGCATTTCTCACACTATAGAGTCTCTTCTGTTCGTAAGATCACTCACCCTAGAGTTTTGCGTACGATGAAATTCCTGTCACAGTATCGCAGGTATCCATTTTCGCATGACTTGAAGTTGATGTTGAATTAATCGTAACACTGTCACCGTAAACACCGAAATTCACGACACCAAAAAGCGACACATTTGCTTGGCGTCACACCATCTACACGAGCACTTTGCCGTCGAGTCGAAATTCCCAGCACCAGGCAACACGTGCCATGCCCGCGCACACAAGGAGACGAAATGTGGCTGACTGAGTACATCCAGGTATAAGCGGGTCCATCGCGATAGCAAATAGTGCGGAGATACATGCCCATCTTTCGATCTTTTTCTAACTTGTTCGCTGGTAATTATTTTTTTTTGTAAATACAAGATCGGTTAACGTTTTGTTTTCTTAATCCGAAAAAAGTTGTATCTGTTCTCAGTACTCAGGGAACATTGTCTGTCACTAGCATTGCTGCGCGCAGGAATACTAACACAGCGCGGGCCGCACGGCCGTGTCCTTCGGTACCCATCGCCAAAACCAGTATGCCAAACAAACAACAGAAAATAAAACAGGAAGCAGGGGTGTCCCCTCTACCCTTTCATCGCTTCCCAGAATTTCTTCACCGCGCCTCCTTCGGTCCGGCGTGGGTCGCTCTCCCCCTTACTCAATGACTAATCTGAAAGTGGGGTCCGCGGGAGAAAGAATGCGGTTGTTCGCAGCTTCCACCATATTTCTGAGAGAGCGTACCGTGGGCCGCGAAAGTTACTTCCAATCTGCTTCGACGCTGTGAGGGCCGTTTTCAGAGAAGCCCGCTTTTTCACTTGACCGCGGCAGCGAAGGGCCACAGAGGAATAATTCTACGAAATTATACGTCTTTCGGTCAACGTTCATTTGAAAGCTTTGCGGACGCGCAGTATCCAAAGTTGCAACCTGAATTTGAGCGTTAATCAGTAGCTTCTGTTCATTGTACTTTTCCCGTATTGTTGGTATAATAACCTTATTGAACAAATACGCTCATATAACCGGCCGATCAACCTCATCATCGTTATCCAATCTGTGTTGTAGATGTAGCTAGGTAAATCATGAGTATATGAATTTTGCGTCATAAGTCATATTGAAACCAGCAGAATAGGATTTAATGGTTGCTCGAATTATACCTTTATAACTAACACTTTTCGATTAGCGGCTGGAAACTTGGAGCCTTATGTTACTATGTAGTTAGCTAAAGAAGCCTTTATGGATGCAGGCTTGTAAGTTCTGCGCCAAACGCTTTCTTAATGCGGGCAAAATGTTGCCTAATTATCACACATCTAAAGGTTTACAGTTATATATTGTACTGTACCCAGCCGCAGAAGCTGTTATGGCTGCCTCACTTTAGCTTTAAAACAAATGCTCTCCAATAGCTGGCAGAAGACATCCGTATGGTTCCAAGTTTCTAGACTTGGAGCTAAAGAACGGCCCATAGCCAGCCAAATGAGCTTTTATGGCTTTCTCTCTATAGCTTTAGGACGAACTCTTTTCAATAGCTGGCAAAAGACAGCTCAATGGTTTGAAGTTTGTAGACTTAGAGCGAAACAACGGCCTATAGCCAGCCGAATGAGCTTTTATGGCTTTCTCTCTATAGCTTTAGGACGAACTCTTTTCAATAGCTGGCAAAAGACAGCTGAATGGTTTTGAGTCTGTAGACTTCAAGCTAAAAAATGGTCTATAGCCAGCCAAAAGAGCTTTGCCGTGGCTGGTCTATAGAACTAAAGCCATACATATTTCTTTAGCTGGCTACAGTTACCTGAATAGCTGTGACTCTATAGACTAAACACACTAGGATGTTCTATAATCGTCTAAAGAGAATTGTATGGTTTACAGTCTTTAGTGCAGGATCTATAAAAACTTCAATAGCTGGCTATAGCCTAATTTATGCCTTTTTATGGGTGACCATAGAGACCCATAGGCGGCCATAGCTCACCATACATTTTTCAATAGACGCCCATAAGGCATTTTTGTATGGGAGGGCGACCAGCCGTTGCATTCCGCAGCGCGGCGGCTTGACAACAAACAGCTCCATCGTTTTTGTTTCGTACAAGGTCCAGCAACGCGAAACAAATAGAGAGATTGGAACTAAGCGAGCTCCGTTGTTTTTGTTTCGTACAAGGTCCAGCAACGCGAAACAGAGAGATTGGAACTTAGCGAGTAAACTTCATTGCAACAAAAGTTATAGCATGCAGCCTTGAAGCGACGGAGAGCGAGCGACCCAAAAAGGCGGCGCCAAGCCAACGTATACGTGTCTCCACCCTGTACGGCGGCGACACGGCGAATCGATGCACCGAACTTGACTGGGCTGGCTAGGAAACGCTGATTGTGTCTCGGTTCTCTCAGTGTGCACCTCATTGTCCATAGTAACCACGCCTTCAGCGCTCCATGCGGCGGGAAAAGGTCAGGCCTGGTTTAAAGAAACTGTTTTAAAGCAAAAACTTTTTCAGTGGGCCGACGGCGCCCCGTCAAAGAAAGTGATCAATTTCCTCATATACCAGATGGTCGACTGAAAAGGTCTCTAAGATATCTTGAAACGCGGCGCGTAATTGAAACCGGGCTTCCATTGTGTCAAAAAGGTCACTTGAGAATCGTTGAAAAAGGAAACCGGGTTGAAGATAAGACGATGTGCACGCGTCGATCGGGAGGAAGGAGTACAATAGTATACCTTTATCTCATACATGCCCAGCTTTCTCGCTCAAAATTCCGATCTCTCAGGAACCTAGGGAAACCACTTCAGGACAGTGATATTTGGCACAAAGCAAGAAGTCAACGTGGAGATGAAAACACTAGAATAACTTTCCAGGTTTCTGAACATTTTATGTGCAATTCGCTGTCAAATCTTACTCCCCATGCATTTCTATGGGAGAGTCTCCATGGCTCAGGAACCTAGCCGCAAAACGTGCAAGACTTGAAACTGTGCGCAAAGCAAGTTTTCACCCCCAATATTAGCAGCGCAAAATAACTTTTAATTACGATAAATAACGGCAAAGTAATCGCTGTTGAAAGGACTGCCATGAGCGGGAAAGCTGCACATGAGCCGTGTATCGGTATACATTTAGTTAGTTCGTAGATGCGTTTACTTATTGCGGGGAAAATCGTCGCATGGGTCGTTCGTTCGTCGCTTGCGATTTGGACCCTTAAAGGTTTGATGATCGATCGGGCGCACTTTCAGCGAAGGTTGGGCGCACTTTTAGCTTTCGCGGTTCTCTCAACTTCCGTTTGGGAGGGATGGTAAACTCTTTTACCATTGTTTTTCAATCCCCTACATAAAAACGTGTCCATTCGCCGTTAATGGTGGCCATTTTTAGCCACCACAGAGTACCAAAAGATGAAGTAACAAAAGCTTGATGTGGGCGAGTTGGTAGATTATGCTAAAACAATCACTCGCCGCTAAAACAGGGACTAAGAAGAAACACGCGTAATACGTACGTTTTCGGCACTTTGTTGTGCATTGCGTGTTTCTTCTTAGTCCCTGTTTTAGCGGCGAGTGATTGTTTTACCGAAAGCTCTTGAGAAACACGTCACCCAGTAACAGGCGACGTGAAACAATTTTCGACCTGCAATAACACAATCTCTTCCACTTAATTTGGCTATGTCCTGTATTCGCCCGTAACCGCCATCAGCTGCTAACTGTAGGTCCTGCACCCGTGACTGAACTGGAGCACGTTAGTCGTGTCCGCGACGACCCCGCTACTTTAGAAATAATAACTTAGTACGCCCTTGAAAACGGCCTCTACAAATTGGTGTAGCGGTCTTGCAGACTGTCTCGGACTGACCGTACTTATCCACATCCTACGTCAACAGCGACATCGCCACAGACTGCGTGAACTGTGCATTTTGTGAATTGGACCCCAAGACTAGAACTATGGGCATTGTATGAATTGTGACCTTTCCCTTTCTTCTCCCCCTTCACATCCTCACTTCCCCGCAGGGTCTCACGGCCTCCCGTTTATAATAAAGTGTTTCACTCACTCACTCACATACCTCTTCCTCTCCTTTACTTCTTAAAATTCATATCTCTGGTAAGCACGTTGTTTTTTGGCCTTACAGAAATCGCGGAAAATGAGGACCCGTTCTAAGCAGCGTCAGCCCTGGCGACAAAGGGCCTCTTGACGGGCTCGCCGACGCGACAGGTAGGCGACAACTGGCAGAGCTCTTCAACCCAGAACCGTAAACCAAGGCCACGAAGAAACAACAAAAGAATGCCGAAGCAAACGACGAGCGATTCCGGAAACCCGGAAACGAGCTCGCGTCGCTAATCGAAAAATTCCGACTCCGTCCAAGCGAGAGCGCCAAGAGGAGGACGCGGGGAAGAGCGAGGGGAACGCGCTGTCACTTCGCGTGAAGAAGCTACCGGCGAGAATCCAGCGCGAGCGTTCTCTTCTGCCTCGCGGGGCTGGTGACAAGGAGCTGTGGTCACGTGACTGCCCGGATGACCGCTGGCGAGCGCGCGGTGGCTACTAGACCGGACTAGTCCCGCGTGCTGTGGTAGCGGACGAACGGTCCGGCTCCTGGAAAACACCGGCACCGTCCCTTTACGGCAACCGCTTCGTTGCTGATCCTCGAAAGCCGAGCGAGGAACGAACGTATCTGTCCCCGCAGCCATTTTCAGCCGGCTTTGTTGGCTATCTTTTTCCCAGGAAAGGAGGGCGACGAAGTTCCTGGTGTCTGCGGCCATCTCGTCCTGAGATCTTCTTCGTCTTCGGTGGAAGCGAGTGGCTGCGCTTGCGGCCGCAGGCCATGGCTTGCGGAACTGGTCGAAACTCCACTGTGGGAGAAAAAGTACAGAGAGAAGAACAGGACAGCTGGTAAAACGCAGCATCATGCCCGAAATTCGGTCACAGCGGGCTAGCGAATTACAATGTATTTAAATACAGTGTAGTTCGCTTGATCGGCATCTGGGACGGAACGATGCCACGTGCTGTCGTGTCTGTTACTCAGGTGAGCTAAGCGGATTTAAAGGCTCAGTGAAATTGGCAGTTCGTCAACAAAGAAGAATGACATAAAAACAACGAGGAAACAAGACAAAAGAAGATAAAAACAAGACAAAAAGAAGAAAAGAGAAAATATTTAAGCTAAATATGACGTAGTTCACCGCTGTCAAGTTTTGGGTCAATAGATGTTACCTGGTTCATGTGGTTCCGATTAATTTGCGAAAATGAACATCGGAGTTTTTTGTTAAATATTTGTAACTTAGTAGAAGTTTGCGGGTAAATATTTGTAACTTAGTAGAAGTTTGCGGGGATTAATTGGTCGCAATTAGCACAGGACCGGGTTAATTGGAGATCTATGGGAGAGGCCTTTGCCCTGCAGTGGGCGCAGATAAGCTGATGGTGGTTACGATGATGATGATGATAATTAGTAACTTTATTGTCGTGAACTGTCGAGGTTGTGATCTACAGTCCTCTGAGTGGTTTAGTAGTGTGTGTACTAGTGAGATGCGGAGAACTGTGGTGAGTAGTGTGATGCACTTGTGAAGTTATACATGTAGTGTACATGGTTTCCTGCTTGAGATACCTTTTAGTAGGTTTTCGATTACAATCTATGGAACTACTGTTATTTTTAGGTGACCCGTGTAGTATTTATATTTAGCACAGCGGGTCTTTGTACCAGTTATTATTAAATTTTCTTTTCGACTTTATTATTCAGTGCGAATAAAAAGTAATACGGAAAATTGCATTTCAACTCGGACATTTGTACTGAACACCTTGCTGCCTAGCTTGATTTTACTGCATGCTATAAATAGCGAGGGTGTTCTTGCTAAATCAAGAATGGAAGGGGCTTTCTAATCTCTGCTTAACTTAATTAGCACTCATCGAGAGGCACACTTTTGAAACACATGGAGTCGGCTCCAGTGCCAAGGATTTAGATATGTGCCTTAACCTCAAGGACGCAGCTTCACTCAAAGAATCTCCTGGAGTACTTGTTAACTTCCTTGACAATCACGGAGCTCATACGCCTTCCGCGCTGCAAAAAACTTGATTATACATTTCAACAGACGCTGCGCGAATAATTTCGGCCCGGCGTGACGCATACCAATCGCCGTATTAACAAGCAGCGTGCGGACATGCTGTGCAATTAAAGTTATTCCTCCTCCTCCTCTCAGAATATAGTCAGTCAGTCAGTCAGTCAGTCAGTCAGTCAGTCAGTCAGTCAGTCAGTCAGTCAGTCAGTCAGCCAGTCAGTCAGTCAGTTCGAGAAGGAAACTTTCGGCCCGAAATTTCGTCCCTGAGTCAATTGCTTTAATGTTGACGGGATGAGTCATTGCATGTCTTGACGTGGATGTCTCAATAGCGCCCGTCACGGCGGCGACCAGCGAAATTGCAGGGCATATATAATCGTGCACAAAACGAACATGCTGTGTCCCTTCCGAAACCGTATAGCACCATAAATAAACCTTACCACCTTAGGCCCAGCCTGAGCAATACGCACTTAAATTATTCATCGCTAGCTCATCGCACCCGATAGGGTTTCGGGGCTAGTGAGTCCCGTAAGGCGTTTTCACAATGAAATACAAAGGTCGCCCACACACCATACCAAAAGGAACGTATCGCTTTAAAGCAATTTCGGCGGCGGCACCTTTAAGTATCGCTCATTTCAATCATCTTCTTTATGTTCTGGAAAAGCTCGCGAAGCTCCAAGCCACGTTACGACGTCCTCCCTACCTCGCAAGCTCCTCGACCATTCAAAAGAAGGGATCAGGCTGTAATTCCCTCCGGCCGAACTCCCTCCTCCGTTCCCCGTCGAACCCGCCGACAACGAGGACCTCGACGACAAAGGACGGCGCGAACTTCAAAAAGCCAACCGTTTTTTTTTTTTCGTTCGGGAGCGGGGGGGTTCCCCCTCCTAAAAACGGCTAATCCCAATACACCCCGTATCAACAAACAAGATCACTCGGGAAGGGCTAAGTCCCCGTCTTTTCTTCGGAAGATAACACCGTTCTTTGCAGTTCTGCGAGCTGTACCTCGGAAGGAACGTTGCCAAAGACCGGCACGTTTCAAGGCGGCTGGTTGCACGGAACCTTTGGACTCGCAGGGGGGCCAGCAGAGGCAATGGTCACGCAGGGCCAAACGCACCTCTCTGTTCGCGCCAAAGCTGGAACGTGGGAGCGCAGAGACCAGCAGTCAGCAATAAACACGGCCTGAATCGCGTGCAAAGCCGGTCAATCCAACGCCCACGCTGGCGGCACGGCTTCAATCGCAAAGGCCGCTTCACGCTTTATGTTGAGCGCATGGGCCGCCGGTGCGAGCGGCCGCCTGGTAGCAGCATCTGGGGTTCGGTGTTGTGCAGTTGGCGGAGTCACAGCTCGAACGTGATGCCGCATGCGCCTTCCGAATGCTGGCACTGCAACGGAGATTTTGACCCCTGCGTTAAGCTCCCTGCTCGCGTGGGATTACTTTTTTTGCTCTTCCGTATTTTTATCCCCAGTTCACGTGTTAACTGTGCTTCCCGCACAGCGCGTTCTCTTTTCGACATCGGTGGTCAGAGCCGGGCAAAGTCCCCTTGTCGCCGCTAACAAAATGGACAAAACTCTTCCTGAACATTGTCGCGACGCCTGGAGAAAATAATTTTTTTTTCCCTTTTCCTTGCGAGCTGTTCTGGCGTTTCAAGATTTGCTGCGCCGATTGAAGACAGAGCGCCAAGCTCAATGTGCGTGGTTTCGGTTTTATCCCTCCGTCCCATTCCTCCTTTTCTCTTCTTTAACTACTATATACTTGAGTATAAGTAATCGAGGCCTAACTAATGCAATCACTAGAATTCTTCGTGGGTAACCGTTGTTGAAGACCTCCCGGTCCTAAAAGCTCGTGTTTGGGCCAAGATGCATGAGTTAAGCGACAGCCCCACTTCGGGCATCGATTTCCCGGTGTGCAAGTAATGTAGAGCCCCCTATCGGTATCGATCTCGATTCGTTCCGCATTAAAATACCAAGGGCGTTTTAATGGACGAAGCTGCCGGGTGTTTTTGATCGCTTGACCGATGCCTCCTGCACCAAGGCATGCCTAACGTATAGCTTGCAAGCACACAACCAGTTCCAACATCTAGCGCGGGGCTATCAAAAACAAATCTTCATTTCTGTCTCTCTCTTCCAAAAGGTTCGTGGGAGCCGTTCTGTCTAGACAACTTCAGCGGTTTTATGGGGAGAAGCGGCACTGAGGAAAGCGTGCGCGTGCATTAGGGCGTCAAAAGAAGCTCTTAAGTGCGCCGTCTGTTTAGCATACACGATAACGCTCAAGACTCCGTGAGTGGTCCCGGATAACGTCCGGTGATGTTCTACAACTATTCAGTTGTCCGACGTAATGTATCCGTCGCCGCCGAGCTCAGTTATGTTTACTAGTTGTTCTGTTTGCCCTAATCAAGCCTTCAGAAAATTTAATTTCCTTTGGCGTTCTGGAATAAGCTCAGTACAAGTGCTCTTTGAAATAGCGTAATAGATTTTCGCTAAAAAAAAACAAATAACATCCAGGAATGCACTTAACGTTGTCGTATGTTGTTATAGCCGTAATTTACGGGTAATTGATTACAGCGGGGCGGATTCAGCGCATTTCAGTACAAATGTACACACACACACACACACACACAAATAAATAAATAAATAAATAAACAAATATATATATATATATTGCAGGAAAATATTTCTTGGACACCGGCAAGTCGTAGCAAAAAAATAAAGATGCACGTCGAAAAAAGAAAAGGTTTAACGTTTCGGCCGAGGGACCGGCCTTCGTCAGAATAACAGCAGTGGCTGTAGTCACACAGTATATAAAGGTGATCGTTGCAAGGTCACGTGATGGGATGACAAAGTAAGCAATTCAAAAGCAATATACCGAGGCCGCATGCGACAATCTTTTCGGATGAATACAACATAATAATAAGTCCGGCACGTGCAGTATAAGAAATCAGCACTGTCAAGCACACACGCGCACAAAAAGTAAGGGGAGAGAGAAAAGAATACGGTCACTGATGCAAGCAACTAAGTTTTCCTGCGTTTTCATTTAAACCACGTGCTATTGTATCGAATTTATATATAAGAAAGGATTCGCGGACTTACCTGTCCTGATGCGTACGGAAGCCAGATTCAAGTATCGTTGCTTTGATATGGTCAAATGAGTGGCCCGCGACATTGGCATGCTTTGATATCGGAAGGTGAGGTAGTGTAGCGATATGAGCCTTGTGGTTGTTGAACCGCTGCCGGAAGGGGGTTTTGGTCTCGCCAACATACTGCATTTTACAGATATCGCATTCAAGTAGATAAACCACGTTGCTCGTGTCGCAAGTATAGTTCCCATTTATCTTTAAACTGAAGTTAGATGCTGTGCTGCTTGCGCTTATGGATGTAGTCATATGATTGCACACCTTGCAACGCGGTTTGTTGCAAGGGCGGCAGCCAGTAGGCACTTTACGTTTGTTATTGGATGATGTAAGCAGGTCACGTAAATTTTGCGATCTTCTGTACGTTACGCATGGTGGTTCTCGGAATATTGATTTCAATCGCTCGCTCTGTAACATTATGTTATGGTGCTTTTTTAGAACGGCATTTACATTTTGTGCAGGCGCGGATTATGTGAGAATCAAGTTTGTATTGGAATAAACCGGCTGTCTTGTTTTTGCGGCATAAAAGTGCTTTGCGGCCATGGCTATCAGCGCGCTTAATGGCGTCGTCGATAATCTCGGGTGGGTACTTGTGCTTAATTAATGCACTACGGAGTTGGGCACAGTTTGAATTAAAATCAGCCTGTTCGGAACATATCCTTTTAAATCGAAGCGACTGACTATAGGGTATGCTGGTTTTGCAGTGCTTTACATGGTAGCTATTGAAATGTAGGTACTGTTGTTTATCAGTAGGCTTCCTATAAACTTTTGTAGTCAGTTGACCCTCACACAAAGTCAAAGTTACATCAAGAAAGTTCATCGTTTGGTCCGAGTAGGTATGGCTAAAAGAAATGGATGGATGAGCGTTATTAAACTCGTCAATAAAAGATAACAGCTGAGCTCCCCCGTGCTGCCAAATCATGAAGATGTCGTCAGTGAACCGCCTGTAGTAGAATGGTTTCAGCGAACGGCTAGCCAAAAATTCGTTTTCGAGTACACCCATGAAAATATTCGCATAATTAGGGCCGATGGGTGTGCCCATAGAGGTCCCGTTAATTTGAAGGTAATGGATGCCATTGGATTCAAAGTTGTTAAATTCTAGTATCAATTTTAAAAGGGTGACCAAAGTGGAACTGCCAATTACTTTTTCGCAGATCGACTCATTCTATGCATGGAGTGTTGCCCGTATACCGTCTTCATGCGGGATATTGGTGTAAAGGGCTGCTACATCTAAAGTAACCAGTAGTGAGTCAGGGGGAACAGAAAGACCGACAATATCTGATAAAAAGTGGTTAGTATCTTTGACATAAGATGGATAAAGGAGGAATCTGGTTAATCACTGTATCTACAATTTGGGAGATTAGTTCTGTAACCGTGCCGATGCCGGAAACGATCGGCCGACCGGGGTTTCCTGCCTTATGGATTTTTGGAAGAAGGTAAAAACGACCCGCGACAGGGCTCAGTGGGATGAGTGATTGCAGGGCGGAAGGCGGAATTTCATGCTTTTCAACCAGGTCTGTTATTTTTCTCGTAATAATGGATTTAAAATTCCCAGTGGGATCCTCATCAAGCCGCTTGTAAAACGAGCTATCACCAAGTTGTCTGGACGCTTCGCGGTCATAATCAACTTTGTTCAGTAGTACAATTGCGCCACCTTTATCGGCTGGCTTAACAATGATATCGTCACGGGATTTAAGTTCCTGCATTGCCGACATTTCTTTTGCTGAAAGGTTTCTCTTAAAGTGGGCTTGTTTACGATAAATTTCTAGAACATCCCGTTGAACGGCGGTGATATATAGATCCAGGCATTTATCTCTTTGAGTAGGGGGGGTCCAGTGTTTAAAAGATGGAAGAATAGCGGTATTGGAATCAGAAGGATCTTCGTCAGCAAAATATTCGCGTAATCTGAGGTTTCTGGCAAAATTATCCAAGTCCTTCATGAGGTCAAATTCGCTGTAACTACCTGACGCTGGACAAAAATTGAGTCCTCGCGACAACAGTGAGATTTCGTCATTGGATAGTTTATAACTAGACAAGTTTACTACATTACTAGATGACAGTAGTTCATCCGTCGATGGGGTATTATTTGAGGTATTATTTGAGGTCGGAGGCAGCATGGCGACAGGCATATCAAGGGCTACATGAGGTGCAATAACTTTATCTCTCAAAAGCTTCTTACGTTTGATCGCACCTATTTCAATCGACTTTTTTTGTTGGTATTCCGCTAGTTGTTCCGACTCGTGCGAGCTGAGTTTATGTGGGAAATCAGTTGGCGTTCTTGATTACAAAGAGATCTTAGAGCAGATTCGTGGTGGCGAATTGCAATGCCTACCAAACCAAAAGACGCATTTAAAAGTACCTCATTCCATGCGGCAATGTCAGAAGGAGACATATTTGTTATGGGAGGCTTTACAGCGATTCGGAGGCCCTTGGGTACTACACCGGCCTTTAAATAGGTCTTTAGCGTAGAAATATGCATTTGGCACCGCAGGCGCTTTTCTACAATTTTTCTTATCCTCATGAATACTTTGAATTGCTTACTTTGTCATCCCATCACGTGACCTTGCAACGATCACCTTTATATACTGTGTGACTACAGCCACTGCTGTTATTCTGACGAAGGCCGGTCCCTCGGCCGAAACGTTAAACCTTTTCTTTTTTCGACGTGCGTCTTTATTTTTTTGCTATATATATATATATATATATATTTATATATATATATATATATATATATATATATATATATATATATATATAAGACAGAAAATAAGCATTGGCAGTCAAGAAGACATCGGAAAGCAAAGGGGAGAATGTAGTAGATCAATATAAAGAATTTGGAAAATAAGAAAGTGGAGAAAAAATGCCCGCCAGGTGGGATCCGAACCCACGACCTCCAGAATACCGGTCTGGTGCGATAACAACTACGTTACCGGCGGGGCTACTTTAGCCTCCACTTTCTGGGGTATTTATGTTCCGGTGTTTTTGTTTCCTGCGCTTGGGGGTGGTAGCCAGCGCCACTCGGACTACTCGGGGTGAAGGGGACCTTCTTTTTAACCCCCGGGCCGTGACTCGAGCGTCTACGACATGTCGAGAGTGGTTGACCAGCGTTGAACCCTCTTAAGCTCCCTATGGCACCAAGACTGCCAGAACAGAGGCCCTCGCTATGCATTTAGCGAATCAGAATAGGAAATGAGGGGCTCGTTGAGAATAAGACAGAAAATAAGCATTGGCAGTCAAGAAGACATCGGAAAGCAAAGGGGAGAATGTAGTAGATCAATATAAAGAATTTGGAAAATAAGAAAGTGGAGAAAAAATGCCCGCCAGGTGGGATCCGAACCCACGACCTCCAGAATACCGGTCTGGTGCGATAACCACTACGCTACCGGCGGGGCTACTTTAGCCTCCACTTTCTGGGGTATTTATGTTCCGGTGTTTTTGTTTCCTGCGCTTGGGGGTGGTAGCCAGCGCCACTCGGACTACTCGGGGTGAAGGGGACCTTCTTTTTAACCCCCGGGCCGTGAATCGAGCGTCAACGACATGTCAAGAGTGGTTGACCAGCGTTGAACCCTCTTAAGCTCCCTATGGCACCAAGACTGCCAGAACAGAGGCCCTCGCTATGCATTTAGCGAATCAGAATAGGAAATGAGGGGCTCGTTGAGAATAAGACAGAAAATAAGCATTGGCAGTCAAGAAGACATCGGAAAGCAAAGGGGAGAATGTAGTAGATCAATATAAAGAATTTGGAAAATAAGAAAGTGGAGAAAAAATGCCCGCCAGGTGGGATCCGAACCCACGACCTCCAGAATACCGGTCTGGTGCGATAACCACTACGCTACCGGCGGGGCTACTTTAGCCTCCACTTTCTGGGGTATTTATGTTCCGGTGTTTTTGTTTCCTGCGCTTGGGGGTGGTAGCCAGCGCCACTCGGACTACTCGGGGTGAAGGGGACCTTCTTTTTAACCCCCGGGCCGTGACTCGAGCGTCTACGACATGTCGAGAGTGGTTGACCAGCGTTGAACCCTCTTAAGCTCCCTATGGCACCAAGACTGCCAGAACAGAGGCCCTCGCTATGCATTTAGCGAATCAGAATAGGAAATGAGGGGCTCGTTGAGAATAAGACAGAAAATAAGCATTGGCAGTCAAGAAGACATCGGAAAGCAAAGGGGAGAATGTAGTAGATCAATATAAAGAATTTGGAAAATAAGAAAGTGGAGAAAAAATGCCCGCCAGGTGGGATCCGAACCCACGACCTCCAGAATACCGGTCTGGTGCGATAACCACTACGCTACCGGCGGGGCTACTTTAGCCTCCACTTTCTGGGGTATATATATATATATATATATATATATATATATATATATATATATATATATATATATATATATATATATATATATAGCGAATCAGAATAGGAAATGAGGGGCTCGTTGAAAATAAGACAGAAATAAGGGTTGGCAGTCAAGAAAACCTCGGAAACAAAGGGGAGGATGTGGTAGGTAATTGAAACAGATAAAGAATTTGGAAAGAAACAAAGAAAGTAAAGAAAAAATGCCCGCCGGGTGGGATCCGAACCCACGACCTCCAGAATACCGGTCTGGTGCGATAACCACTACGCTACCAGCGGGGCAATTTTTCCCCTCTACTTTCTGGGGTATTTATGTCAATGTAATTTTTTCCTGTGCTTGGGGGTGGTAGCCAGCGCCACTCCGACTTCTCGGGGTGAAGGGGACCTTCTTTTTAACCCCCGGGCCGTGACTCGAGTGTCTACGACATGTCGAGAGTGGTCAACCAGCGTTGAACCCTCTTAAGCTCCCTATGGCACCAAAACTGCCAGAACAGAGACCCTCGCTATGCATATAGCGAATCAGAATAGGAAATGAGGGGCTCGTTGAAAATAAGACAGAAATAAGGGTTGGCAGTCAAGAAAACCTCGGAAACAAAGGGGAGGATGTGGTAGGTAATTGAAACAGATAAAGAATTTGGAAAGAAACAAAGAAAGTAGAGAAAAAATGCCCGCCGGGTGGGATCCGAACCCACGACCTCCAGAATACCGGTCTGGTGCGATAACCACTACGCTACCAGCGGGGCAATTTTTCCCCTCTACTTTCTGGGGTATTTATGTCAATGTAATTTTTTCCTGTGCTTGGGGGTGGTAGCCAGCGCCACTCCGACTTCTCGGGGTGAAGGGGACCTTCTTTTTAACCCCCGGGCCGTGACTCGAGTGTCTACGACATGTCGAGAGTGGTCAACCAGCGTTGAACCCTCTTAAGCTCCCTATGGCACCAAGACTGCCAGAACAGAGGCCCTCGCTATACAAGCACAGGAAAAAATTACATTGACATAAATACCCCAGAAAGTAGAGGGGAAAAATTGCCCCGCTGGTAGCGTAGTGGTTATCGCACCAGACCGGTATTCTGGAGGTCGTGGGTTCGGATCCCACCCGGCGGGCATTTTTTCTCTACTTTCTTTGTTTCTTTCCAAAATCTTTATCTGTTTCAATTACCTACCACATCCTCCCCTTTGTTTCCGAGGTTTTCTTGACTGCCAACCCTTATTTCTGTCTTATTTTCAACGAGCCCCTCATTTCCTATTCTGATTCGCTATATGCATAGCGAGGGCCTCTGTTCTGGCAGTCTTGGTGCCATAGGGAGCTTAAGAGGGTTCAACGCTGGTTGACCACTCTCGACATGTCGTAGACACTCGAGTCACGGCCCGGGGGTTAAAAAGAAGGTCCCCTTCACCCCGAGAAGTCGGAGTGGCGCTGGCTACCACCCCCAAGCACAGGAAAAAATTACATTGACATAAATACCCCAGAAAGTAGAGGGGAAAAATTGCCCCGCTGGTAGCGTAGTGGTTATCGCACCAGACCGGTATTCTGGAGGTCGTGGGTTCGGATCCCACCCGGCGGGCATTTTTTCTCTACTTTCTTTGTTTCTTTCCAAATTCTTTATCTGTTTCAATTACCTACCACATCCTCCCCTTTGTTTCCGAGGTTTTCTTCACTGCCAACCCTTATTTCTGTCTTATATATATATATATATATATATATATACCACCCTACAACCATTTCGCATGGTTTCAAAAGATAGTCTTCGCTATTCAGCACTCGACATCACCCCTAGAATATATAATGGAGCCTTTCTATTTGCACGTTCCCCACGGTATGACAGGACAAGCCAAGCACTCGCTCTTCAAATCTCAGAGGGACATTTTCCTTCGCTTTTTCCTTGTTTGACTCAGGCCGGCTGAAAACCGGGCACTTACCGTTCCACTAGTGACAACATTTCCCCTTCACGGTGGCACCTGAGACGCTAAGTGTCCTCGTTAAGAGACAGAAAAGTGAACTGCCTCGACGCACTCCAAAAATGGGCAAAGAAGGTGGCGTATTTTGTAGATAAAAGTAGCCAAATAACAAGAAAGTGACAGGAAGTAGAACCAATGTTTCTGAGGAAAACACTCCACGTCATCTTTCCCTAACCGCTTTGGTAGATCAACGACGAACCCCGTCTCATCCAACAGCGGTAGAAGAGAGAGAAAGAGAGCGAGAGAGAGAACTCCCTTTGCGTCGATTGCCAACGTCGGCACTCCGTCACCGTGTGACAATGCCGCGGCGATGGGAGGGAATCCTTGGTGCAGAGATGACGAAAAAAAATAGAAATAAAAGTGGAATGCGCGTTGGGTCTCGGGAGTACGGGAGGTACGGGAAGAGGTCTGCATTGTGCGTGCGGAGCGCCATCTTGTATTCTGGGGGCGTGCTCAAAACTGGAGCGACTGAGCGCCCCCCACGGTTCAAAACGACCCTTGACGGTCGGCGAAACTCAAGAAGGAAGAGATTCGATTGAGTGTACTTCAACCGCGAAATGGGGCTCACGGGGTCCTCATTCTTCCCTGCGGTTGCCAGTTCGAGCATGGCGTCTCGGTGTCTGGTCCAAATGTTGTACTATAATAAAAAAAAAGAAATTGCAACCGGCCCGAGAAGGAAAGGTCGTCCTATTGAAGATCTCCGCATAAACGCGCACCTTTACGTCCCGCTGTTCATCGCTCCTGGATGCGTCCGATTCTTCACAAACGAAGCCCGCACGTTGTGAGTCCTTGTAGGCGAAGACCTGTCGACGCCGCGTCCGGTAAATAATGCGTTTCACGCCGAGGGTTTCCCACAGGGACGGTTCGTTGAACTAGCGTGTGTGAAGCCCGAGGGTTCTATGGTTCTCACGTCGCAGGCGCGGATTTGATGGACCGTGTACGTGGTCCACAGCGACGTTCCTTTAGAAGGGGTAGAATGAAAGCTTGGGAAAAGAAATCGGAAGGAAATTCCACGTTCGCTGCACTAATTCCACACGAACGCTTAATGCCTCAGCATGAAAGCGGAGACAAAGTATAAATAGCCGAAAATAGAGCTTGGAATGTAGGTTAACGAGGAACTCTACCACTGAAAAAGCAATGAACAATGTGGGTTGATTAAATATTCTCCATATCAGACTGTTCGGGAAGTTTCTCGGTAGCCGCATTTCTGTCGACTCTGAGGCCAAACGAAATGCGGAACGGAAGAGACTCCAAATTTGCACCCAAGAGCTGCAATAATTTGAAGTCTATATCCACGTAAAAAAACATCCAAGAAACAAGCTCCATGCATTTAAATGAACCCAAATAAACAGTGCTTATGCATTATATCTGTTATGTGTGCGTGCGTGCGTGCGTGCGTGCGCGTGCGTTCGTATTACCAGAGGAGGAGAAGAGAGTCTTTTTGACATAGTTCAAGCATTAGGAGGCAATGCAAAAGAGAAGAAAATGAGTACTTGAATCCAAACAACGTATTCGGAAACACAACACAATATACAGTGCACGCAGTAATCGTCGCAATGAAGCGGAAAGCGACAAATACAGGTCTGAAATGCCTGACGGAATTCAATTCGTTAGTACAGAAGAACATGTTCCTTACTGCTATGCGCGCGATATCCGGAAATGTGTTTATATATTTCCGGAAGGAATATGTCTTCGAAAGTTAATAAGTGTACCATTGAGTACGGAATAAACGACTATGGGAGGTGCAGTAGTGGTCGCACTGTGGTCGCATCATTTTTTTTTTTTGATAGCAGCGTGGAAAAACAGACGAGCTGAATTGAAGAAAATTGTTATGGAAAGATAGGTTATTTGTGATACTGTTAAAGGGGACGCGTAGTTTCGGAGGAAGAAAAAATCTTGTAGTGTGACACTGCTAATTTGAGGTGGTGACGCTTGATTATGTAGAATAATCTGGGCAAACAAAACGCGCAGCATGATTTTCCAGGGATTCAGTGTTTGTATTATGTGCACTTTGTAGTGGCTACAAAAGGTGCTGGCGTATTCGATTATAGGCTAGAATAAAGAGCCAAAAGCAACATTTCCTAAGTTTTACTGTTTAGCAACTCGAAGGATCTATTAGCAGGTTTGAGAGTAAGGTTGCAATAAGGCTGCCTTTTGACGTGTGATTTGAAATGAAGGGCGTAGGACTTGTAGGTACATGTGAAGTGAGCTTTCTGCTTATTCAACGAGTATTAACTATTAATGCAAGTGGTGGCGTTACTTGAGGATATAAACCAAGTGTCTGAAACATTAGTGACCTAATCCGAGTAGAGCGCCAAACGATGAATTGTGTTTAGATCAGCTTGCTGGCTTGAGTTCAGAGAATTGAAGGGATAATAGGCACATATTACACAGCCGGCAGTATACAGTTTGGCTGTAACAGGCAGGCTTCCAGTGACCTATCCTCGAACCATGCTCGTGTAATCAGAAGTAGACGGTAAACAAGCTGTCTTGTTTTCTTTTCTGATATGCTCCTATAACTGCGGTGTAAGTTCCTTTCGGTGTGAAATTTCTGGACAAAAATAAACGAAATTGCGATAGGCCATTCAGTTAGTTTTGAAACAAGACAACACCCGGTTTAGTGGTGCCTACCCATCTGTGCTTTATTGCCATCGATGGGTTAATGACTCAGTTTAAAGACATCACCCCCCTTAATAAAGAGAGGCTGACGCGGCATTGGCCGTCTTGGGTGGAAGGTAGTTGTTCTTCATTCCAAAAGGGGAGTAGGAGTGACCTTAGTGAGGGACTCGAAAAAAAACGGGAAAATAAGGTAGGTAGTTGCTCTCATCCTGCATATGGCAGCTAAACAGCGCAGTAAATGCACAAGCAGAAAGAAGACAGAACGAATTACCTGTTGCGAGTTATCTGTAGGCAGTAATGACTGCCTAACTCTTCAAGTCGCTTTTCTGATGGAAGCGAAAAGTAAAAACGCCCATGTGTACGAGATTTCGGCGCACGTTAAAGATCTCCAGGTGGTCAAAATTAATCCGCAGCCCTCCACTACGGCGCGCCTCATAACCCGCGTTGCTTCGGCGCGTTAAACCCTAAAATCAATCAATCAATCAATCAATCAATCAATCAATCAATCAATCAATCAATCAATCAATCAATCAATCAATCAATCAATCAATCAATCAATCAATCAATCAATCAATCAATTAACTGTTCAAGTGCGTACAAGTCATACAAGTATCTACAACTCCAACGGCGAATACACAAAGTAGGGAGACGCGAAGTAACGTGGTTCCTCTCACGGAGACGAATGGGTTAAACAACGAATATCCAGTGACAAACGAGGATCGAACTCAACCACCATTCGTCGGCAACTGCAATTTCACACCACCCACATAGCCGGCCGGAATACAAAGAAATACTCGCTCATTCAGAACTCTTTTCTTGGAGCAATGACAAGCACACAGGCCGGAAGCCTCGCTGACACCTCCTACAGGTAAGAAAAGCCTCGTGATCACGTTCTCGTCTCTTCTTGTCGTCCTCGATCACAGTACAGATCCTACTCTTGACGGTGGTTATTGGGAGAAGCGGAGTATTGAACCTTGATGTCACTCTGGCAAGATCTTCGGGCCTCGATCGTGTACGCCACGAACATTTCAAACATTTATGAGCACCAATCTACCGGCAAATCTCTATCGCTCTCCACCGTATGACGTTCGGCTCCGCCGTAAATCGTGATTGGAAGTCAGGACGTGCCGGGAAGGATTAAACCGTCCGCGCCCCCACCCCATCTGCGTCTGTTCGTTCGCTCAACGTCGACAACCTCGTGCACACGCCCTCCGTAAATTTCGCGATCACAGCGCCCCCAAGCGAGTACCACCAAATGCGAAAACTTTACGTCACCATTGCGTCTGCGACGGTGCAGTAGGTCAGCGCGGATTGATTGGCGCTTTCACACCAGCGAGTCTCAGACGTTGGCACAGCTGCGGCGAAATGCCTAGTGGGGATTGGGCACAGGGGTTGGGCACAGTACAGGAGGATATCGGGACAATACGATGACGCCAAGCACATTTCTTCACCTTTCTTATGCGGCGGCTCTGGGGGAGAGGATAATCTTCCGGACTAGGAGCACAGCTGGATTGTACGCGTGGTGTATGACCGAATGGAATTCGACAAGACATTTCTTCGAGGCCGATGCCAATGGATCAAAGTGGGCGGCTAGCGCAGTGCCGTGTCATTTGGACGGCCGCAATACCGCACAAGATTGAGTGTGACTGAACGAAGGAATCTGTTCCGAACGGAACGGAAATGATATAAGCAAAGAGGAGGTACTGCCGTGAAAGGCTGCCCGGTTCAACCGGAAAGACGCGGACAACCAAAGATGAATAAACTCCTGCGAGGGAAAGCAAAAACTCGAAGCATGATGTACGCGTTCGGTCGTGCTGTGTGCGGTAATACTGGCGGCCGGCCGAAACGAAGGAGTCGTCTGTTCCTAAATGAGGAGCACCCGCCGAGGACTGCTTTTGGGCTATGGCGGGAGAGGCACTATTAATAAAAGCTCTCGGAAGTGGTCACTTTGTATTCAGTGTGGTGATAAACACCCGATCCACTATTCCAGGCTGTACGCCCTTCCCGCGCCATTCAGGAAGGAAGACGGGGAATTGAAAATGAATTCCATCTTCTTGCCTTCTTCTGGACTTCGGTCCTTCTGTAGCTTTTTGTCTCTTTTCAGCTTTCTTTGAGGTGCGGGAGCCGTGTCCGCTTTAAGAAGAACCATTTCCGAGTCTTCGATCATCACGCCCCGATGGACTCACGCGGTGCGTTTAGGCGTGGGATTTTCACGCTTGGATCGAAGCAATCTGCTTATAAACGAAGTGGTAAGGGCTCCTCACCATTCATTATCACCTCTTCTACCGTATGTGAAGCCGATGGCACTAAAAGGAAGAAGATGTCGGTTATAAAGAGAGTTTCACACCTTCTTAGTCGAATGTGCTGAAACGTCCTTACAACTCGAGGAAAAACGCCTGCGGTTTCTAGTAAGAGCAATCCTTTGAAATGACAGAAGAAAGTAGAGATTCCAGAGATTAGGTATTCCGCATGTTACAAAACAAAACAAATAGCTAAAGGAAGGTTCCTCCTCTTCATTATGGTGGTGAGAAGGCACTTCGATTCAGGCTAGCGCCGCATCAGCGGAGCAAGCGTAATGCAGCTTTCGGGCGTTTATTAACGTCTAAAAACTTCTGCACTTAAAGCCATACAATATTATTTAATAACATCAAGCAAAGGTCGATAGCGGGCATTAACCTCCAATAACGTCTACTTAAGTGTAGCTCTTTTTGCCACCGTCAGCAAGAAGTACCCTGCTTGACGTCAAGCTCTTCCCTTCACTAAGCCCGACGGTAAGAATTTGTTATCGAAAATCTGCCGCTCACCAGTCAACAGTAAAACAATCCGTAGTTTTTTTTTTTTTTGTGCAGTTCAATTTCTGCGAGAATTCAAGCTCGACAAGTAGCTTCCATCGGCTTTTCAGGGAATCAAAACACGTAGAAGAGTAGCGTGATGGCTGCAAGTTTGAATATACCGTTATACCGATAACTAGTGTCACTAGAAAAAGTTACAGAGTGTCAGAACTCTTTTCTCCTATTATGTGCCGCCGCCGTGATCATTGATCACTTCCAATCACGTGACATTTGTTTACACTACGACGGTTCACGAGAACCGCCATTTTGTGGTTTATGCCTTTTCTATCGGCAGCTGTGCTAATCTCAGCTTGTCCTGCCTGCTCTGCGGCTGCGCGCGACTGGCGTCGTTGCGAACGCGAATCAAAGATAACGAGCTTCGCAGCATTTCAGCTGCAGAGGTGTGTCCGAAGATGCCGTGTTACTTCGTCTACGGCAGTGTTGTTTACAAATTACCCCGTCAAAGTTAGTGGTGAGGCCGCAGAATATCAGCCTGGCAACATTGATAAACACCAGAATGGGTGCCGTTGCACACTTGCGTGTCTCTTCGACGGTACTCTGTATCCTATCTAGTGACACTACAGATAACTACCAAAACCCTATTCGTAGCGTCGAGTACCCCGACAATCGATTCTGCCTTTCAACAATTACCTGCATAACTACCAATGCAACACAGAATTACAACCGAGTGCTGCCACCCTACAAAAAGCCAAATCGAACGGCAATCACAGAAAAATCGAAGCAGCGTTCCAAGTGAGAAAAAAAATAGAGGTACAGCTAGACCATGGAAATTGTGATAATTGATTCTGCCTCCTGACAAATCGGCATAACTACCAACGTAACATATGAGCCAGAACCAGTACTGCCCCATTCTGAAAAAATCGAACTAAAAGGCATTGACAGGAGCGAACGAGCTTTCTAAGAGAGAAAAAAAAAGTACAGCCGTACCACAGAAATTAAACCCAGCTGGCGTATATTCTGTGCTACATTATTAATGTTTCAGCAAAGTGTGACTGCGCCATCCTACGCAACACCCAACACGCGTTCGATTCTAGAGACATTTAATGCGGTGGGCTTCAAGCAAGAGCATCGGCAGCGTTCAGGCCTGGTCCGGGACAGAGCGGTATTGTAATGAGTCGCGGCGCCCCGCTGTTCTGCTCCGGTCCCATCTGCAAAGCGTCATGACTACTGCATTGGCACGAGCGGGCGCCCACACTCTAAGCGCGATAATGAAGTCAGAAACGTGATCGTCGAACAAATGGACCTCCTGGTACAGACTTCTAGCAGCTTTTTCTTTCTCGTCTCGCTTGCGTTGGGCTCGTTTAACATGCGCATCTTCTAGATTCCGACGCACAGCAGGAGGTCCATGTAGAAGGAGGCTTGATCTTGCCTTTACTACGGGTGGCTTTCTGCAAATCCTCGTCCCTTTGATGTTAAAGCCGTCCGAAAAGCGCGCGTAAAGGGCTTGCGCGCGAACAGCTGGAACAAGAACGGCGGGAACGGGAGACAAGCCGGCGAGATAGATAGACCTACAGAAAACAAAAATGTAGTCAATGCGAATCTCGGATAACTTACGGTGAGTCGGAGAGTGCAAAAAACAGAAGGTAGGTGACTATTTTCTGGAGAGAAGACAGCTGTAGGAAGAATTATACCAGAAGAGGGCACAGGAGAACAGATGTGCACTCTAACATGTTCTACGTAAGGTACAGCTCGCAATCACATGAAGCAGAACTTAGAAATGCGTGTTCATTGCCTTTGGTGACTGTGGGATTGTGGGCGCTTTTCCTATTGTTGGAAAAGCAAAGAAAAGTAGTGTGAAGTGTAAGGAGCGTTTATTATGTTCGTTTTATAGCGTCCGAAGTAGTTTAAAACAAATGCAAGTGCAGACTTGGGAAGTGTCTTCGTAAAAAGACGAGCTTTTAAATTTTGTGCAAGGTGCAGAACGTTGGGCTGCCCGGAATGTAAAAAAAAGTCAAGCAATGTTCTCATTTCATCACTAATGCTTCGAGCATGAATGAGTTACTGACTACGTTGAAAATTGACACAAATGACGCCCGAAACCTCCCAGCAAACATTTCAATGCACACTTATGAGATAAAGAGTCCCGAATGAAATACAGACCCGTCTTCATACCTGTTAGGAATATAATTCATGCGGAAAACCTTTGTAGGCAGAATTCATCATCCCCACTGATTCACACAAAATAACTGGCGGAAAAAAGATGTCGCAATTAGAGGGCAGTGTTTTTAGGCACTACTTTTCCTGGGGAGGAGGGCGCTGGCGAAAAGTCTTTGTTGAACGGAGGAACAAGCAGCCAGGTGACAGCGAAGAAAAGACTTGGAAACGAGCAGCTCGAGCAAGTTGTTTTGTTTCTGTTTGAATAAATGCTCGTGGAGTCTAGACGAGAGAGGAGGGGTGGCCAAGCAGCGCTGAGACACAAACTGATGGCAAAAAGAGAAGACCCACAAAAGCGTTGTCCGCTGTCGTGCTCATCAGCTGTCAAGATGAAACCCGCGATTAGAAGAGTCCCCACGCTCGCGGTTTTCTTTTTCGCTCTCTCTTTCTCTGGACGTTCGGGCGCCTCCCATTTCTTGGCTGAAACGCGTGCCTGACGTTCACCTGACCTCAGTGGACAAGGTCGAAGGCGTGCAGCGGCCGTCTCTTCATTTTGTAGGCAGACGGTTTCTGGTTTCCACGAAGTAGAATACCTCTGGGCTACGAGAATGACAGATCAGTAGCAGATGCAAAGAAATGGTGGAAAAATAAAATAAAGCCCGCCATTTTCCTGAAAGCATAGCGAGAAGCGCTGTCAGGTCACTGCTTCTAGAATGACGACGACGTCAGCCCATGTGTGCTGTTGTGTTCTCCAGTTCGACAGCGAAATTTTACGTGTGTAGCAAGAATAAGGTTCGCTCAAAAGTGACACTTTGTTACCTGGAGGAAGTCACCAGAGATAGGCTTAGTGTAATGTGTATACATCAGTCTGATGGATTGGTTGTCTACGGGGCATTGAACTGTACCCATGTCCGTGACAAGAGTAAAGAACACATTCCCAAGTAACATGCCAGGGCTGCCTGCTGGAACTCTCGGAGTGAAACCCATTGTGTGCAGCTACTTTAGCTGTGGTTCTCAATAAATGGAATGCATTTCCCGGAAAGTGTGCACAAGAACAATGTTGCAGAAGCACCTCATGAATTTAACTTCGAGCTATTCCTTTATTTGAAGAAAATTAAACGCCATGCACGCAGCACCACCGTCACAGAACTGGCTACGCCTCATTCGTTACCCTGCCTCTAGAAACGCGTCTTTTTATACTAAAGTGAACAGACAACAGCTGCCACCATTCTCTTTTTGCAACGAGCAGCTGTATTGTGCTAGTAAAAAACAAATGTCTTTCGCCACAGTTGTCTACAATGATGTTGTTATGGTACATCTTTCAGGCAGACATTGTTTTACGACTTACAAGAGAGTGCTTTTTCTACAGAAGGTTGACGCGTAGCCCGCAACCATAATGTTTAGGTGGTACTTCAAACAGTCTACAAGTGATACAACATACGCAGGTATAATTAAGGAAGCAGTTTTATGATAACCTAATAATGGCACACTCTGAAGCACTGACAGCATTTCACAGCCAAGCTGTTATCCTGTCTCTCATCGGATTTTTTGGAGCCTCTATGTGAGCAGAAACGCTCACTGTGTCATGTACCCACAGAGCAACTCCTACCGACATTGGCCAATGCTTTTCTTGAGACTTCCCTTACTTAAATTTTGACGCTACCCTTTGAGATCTAAGTACGTTAACAGGTACCGGCAGCTTGAAGTGTAATGGGTTTTGTTTTGTGAAAAAAAACAGCGCAAGGAGCAAGACAAGAACAAACGGACAACGAGGGGTGCTGCCCTTGTCCGTTCCTTAAGATGTTTTCATGGTGTATTCTTACCGATAATACCAATTTTGTACGATTGATGATTTTGGTGTTGCTTAGCGTGTCGTTATGCCTAAACGTCGCTATGCTCTACGCTAGTGATACCTTCCGTTAATGCTGACAGCGGCCCCAACACGTATCCGCACAGGGGAAGTGGCCAAAGCTTACACCCAGGAATATTCATTTTCACGCACTCCGGTACCTTGCCTTGGCTGCTGCATGGCGAATCAGCACGGTTCCAGCTTCAGTTGCTTTCATGTCGTAAAGGGACCTAGTCGCCATGAGAATACAAAGATATCAAAGTGTACCAGGTAATTTTTTTGCACAGGCTTGATATGGGGCGATGAGGATGATAACAACTTTACTTTGCCAAAAACTGGGGGAAACGGGGAAGGGGAAGTGAGAATCTTCCGGCACTTCTCCCTCTCATATCACGGCCGGTCCTCTTGTGCACGACCGGCATCTTCGGTGAGTTGGACGACGTTGAGCTGTGTTTCGGAGTTAGCGCTAATCAAAGAGGTCTCCCACCAGGGCTTATCCAGAATTCTGATTGGGGGGGTCAAAATTCTTCTGGGGGTGGGGGGGGGGCGTGTTGAAGGGATGTTCGGGGTGTGTATAAATCCCTGGGCGGGGTGCTCGGGCTTGCAGAATCTTTGGGGGGTGCCCAAAGCTTCCTGGAGGGATATTGGGGGGAGGGGTGTTGGGGGTATGTGTAGAAATCCCTGTAGACTCCCACTGATCCGCCCTGCTAATGTGTAAGTGTGATAGTAGCGTACGTGACTGAGCATCACAAGCCCAAATCATGTGAGTGAGTGTGGCACTCTGTGCGCACCACTTGCAGTGATCTTGAAGGGTTCGGGATAAATGTGGCTGAATGTTGCAGGATTGGAAAATGCATTTGCCTGTAGTTGACGCCAGGCTACAGATTGGTGTTTTGTGCAGTTCCAATTACTCGGTAATCCCAGAGTAGTCTCGACCCGCTGTGATGTATTGGACAACGGTCACCCCGGGGTTTTTACATTTGGTGCGGGTACCAAAACTTGTATAGTCATATACCCACAAAACAGCAACACCCGAAGAGGGGTATTGTCCAACACTTTCTCCGAGATTTTCTTTTTAAGCAAGTCCAAGAACTGACACAATGCGACCAAGATAACACTTGAGTAGAACGTTAAAAAATCTGTGCGTAATCAGTTTGAATAGGTTAGGTAAGAAAATGACGCAAATTGGTTACCGTCAGTGACTTCAATGTTAACAACGCGAGATCAGAGATGCAGGTCCGGTTATTGGCCTTCATCAAGGACAACTTAGGACTGTGCGGGTTATGGGTGACCCCAATTAACCAGCTACGTCATACAGATTTTGTTGGCATTTTGTCGTGGCCGAGCACGTAGCCAGAGTCACCGCGGACTCATCACGGTGTACCACACATAACGTAATGCGGTCGTTTCTACCATTGTTCTAAGATAATTATTCATTACGTAGCCGCACAGCAGTTGCAGTGATCTTTAATAGTTTCGCAGGACATACACTTCAGCTACACCACGATGGCGATTGAATTTTTTATCTGATCTTTTTATACTCATCATCATTTTTTCCATACTCCTGCTGTTCACTTCAGGACAGTGAGTTCCTCCGTAGATACTAGCCTTTTCTTTAGCAACGGGAAATATTTAATCTGTGCCAAGCTTCCTGAAACTACATTAGAATGATGAATGTATGAGCATGAATTCTGGGTGCTGCTGTGCTCGGCACCATCAAGAGTTCAGCTTGGCATCCTATTACTTAGTGAAGTGTATTTTGGTCAGAAATGACCCAGGATTACATTACCCTGAGCAGAGTGAGCGCGGTCTATGGTCCCTGCATTAACATATACGAAAACAGCTATCAAATTCCTAAAAATACAAGGCCCCTATAGACTTGATGGTTATAGCGCACATCCAAATTTAAACAAGGGAACGCACGACATCACAGGTTTCGTATTCCAGGAACATAGGTTCCTCTTTTATTGCTTATGATTTCCTGAAGAAACATGATCGTTCATAGTGAAGAAGTCATAGCAATTACAAAATTTCCGGAAGACTTGCTACACCAACACAAAATGTCCTGCCAAAGCCGCATATATTCTTGCTAATAAAGCGTCATCCACAACCGTATTGCGAATATGTCTACTTCGTGGATACGTATAATTTAACACTTTGGTAGGCTTATGAGTACGCAGACGGGATTCAGGGTACGGGCACACATTTCTTGTCGTCGAACCTCCTAATGCCTGCGTTTTAAATAAGTGAATGATAATATTTCGTTTCTCGGGCACGCCCCAGCATTTACCACGGGCGGCAGCCTCTTTGTAATGTACGATAGCATGCTATCTTGCTTGTAAAGGTTTGCCAATACACCACGGCGTGGATGTGCTATTCTGCAGGCATGCGTCACTGTTTATTTTTATGCATCGCTTTTTTATTGTAAGGGCTCTCGAACAGCGATGGGCCTTCTAGGGTTGTGCACTATGTGCATGTGAAATATAGAGCAAACAAACAGTACAGAAGAGCCGGTAGTAATTCGAACCATGTTGAATACAGATGTATTGGAAAGAATGATGAGCCTCTCCAGTCTGCGAAGGCGTATGACCTGGAAAGCGACATAGAGGTGACACAAAATTTAGGCGTAAGGTATGAACACATTTTATTTGTCGATACCGTTGACGGCGGTCATTCGTACACGTGGGAATTTTATTTCGAATCTACTGATGTTGAAAATAGTTCCTACAGATAACTTATCTACTCAAATTGCATATCCAAATAATTAGACGTAGAAGCTTGAGCTCTAAGATATGTTTGGTGTTAAAAATGGTGCCTATTATTAACTAATCCACTCAAAATGTACATTGAGGTGATTAGGCGTATGGACAGATAATAAACTTTTTATCAGTAAATAAGCAGAGTGGTCTCTTTACTTGGGAGCCCAAGTGGTGCGGCCAGCTGAGAGGGCCCTTTCCACCAACCAACGCTAGTCATCCAGACTGGAAATGGACAGCACGCTCTTCCACTTTTCATGAAATGGGTGAACAATTCTGTCTCTGTCGAACCCGACTTACACTGCCGCACCATATGGTACCGGTTGGATACAAAACTGACATAGAGTGAGAGCGCTGAGTCGGATGTAGTGAGTGCAATTTATAAATTTCTGGTCCATCTCGAGGTATGAATGGTGTGTGACTTAGGTAGTCACTGCATACTAATAGCACACGCACAGAAGCGTTTATTTTCTATTACCTTGCGGTATATAACGCGCGGGCTTCGAATACTCGTGCAGGCTGTGGAGTTCTCGTTCACGGACATGAAAACACATGGAATCAAAGCCATGTAAGCTTCGCCTAATATGCCAAACATTACGCGGGCGAGCTTAAGCTAACGCTTGACTTGCAACTCTGCGGATGTCGACCGGTTACAGCAGCTTGACATGCACTGTTACTTTTTAAAATAAATACTGATTGACGGTGCTGGACATCACAAAGTGATGTTAGGACTCACACCCTACGCTTAAACGTACGGTAATGAATCCCCAATGTAAACCTTGAAATCTGCCAACAAAGTTATGTATGGCTGCATTTCGGTGGATGTCAAACTTTCCTTCACTGAAACTTACTCCACCTTGGGGATTTCCCCTAAATCTGCTCGATTAAAGTAATTCTTGTTGTGCTTCGAGTTGCTGGTGCCGGTTCATCTTACAGCTCGACTTAAGGGTCGACATCGGCCAGTTGGAAGCCCGCGTCACCCACTCCTAGTTCGCATCAATCTTTAAGCAAGCGAGTTATAAGCTAGAAAGTACGGGAGGCTTCATAAAATAGTTTTCACCAACTAGCCTGCGGGAATTTTCCGTGAAACCATCAGATGTAAACTAATAGTTCTTTCGCGATCACGCAGTAATGAAAGATCGCAACACTTGAGGTCTCCGTAAAAACACGCAAAAGGAATATTTATGCACGACGAGGCAGAAAACAAACGAAAGCGGACAAAAATGTAGAAGCATGAGTTCAAAGGGAGAGAAAGTTAAGTAATGGAAATGCCAAGTATGCCTTCAGTAAAGGCCAGGCATGAGACACCAGGCATGAGGCAGCCTTCCACGGCTGTACCTTCTCTTGGCTTATATCATTTCCGTACTGTTTCAAACAGATTCCTTCGTTCAGTCACACTCAATCTTGTACCTCATAGTGGGTTGACTCCCACGGCTGGTGGTTCTGGAGAAGCCGTTGACGCCTTGAAGGCTTGAGCGAAGAAAAGGCCATCTCAACTGTGCGCACTGAATTAAGGCAGATGCTGATTGAAGTAGAGAAGGCATGGCAATAGGTTGACATTGGCGAAGCGGTGTCTGGGCGTCTGTGCGACATCCCTTGTTTCTGGCTGACCCGAAGACAGGCACAGAACAGTAGAATAATGTTCGCGAAAACTAGGTCCGCCAGGCAGTGCCCGTAGTGGTGCCATAGAAATAAATGGCGCGTACCCACTCTGAGAGATTGGCCAACACAAGAGTCCTCCAGCCCATGCTCCTATCTTTTGCTCCTTCTCGTCTTCTGCCCTGCTCTTATCCTTTCATGAGTTCCGGCGAGTGATCTTGAAGATTTTTTCACTCCGATGCGATGCCACCTTGCGTACCGTATCAACGTTTTTCTGTTTCATTTCCATCCTGAGTTCTGGCGACCCATCACACATAGGCATCGTGGCATATTCATGTGTTCGCGACAATATTTAAGGCAAAATTTCTTATTGCCTTAAGTCATACAATGCATGCATTCCTGAAAATAATTCCACGACAATGCGTTAAAATGAACTACGGTGTCAGTACAGCTAAAATTTTCTTCACCCTAAGAAATTTCCGAACATGGTGCAAATTCATTATAGGTACATATGCGCAGATACAGCCTATTTTTGGTGACACCGTATTTCCTCGTTCCTTCATTTTTTCTTACTCTTCTCTTAAATTCCAAAATTTTTCATTCTCTTTGTCTTTGTTTGTTCTCAAATAAACCGTGTTACAGCCTAATCTTACAGGCACCTTATCGGGTAACCCCCTCGTGGTTATGCGCCATGATCGAAGGTTCCAAAACAACCAACCTGCAGAAATCCACTGATCAATCTGAGAAAAAAAACTCAGGCTCTAAAATGGGCTTCTCATTTTTGGCAAAAGCACTATGTGGAGAAAGCAGCTCACAAAGACCAAGCTTGCACCAATCTCCTAAAGTTGGCTTCACCTCTAAAAGGAATGCATGGCTGGGAAGACATTTTTCCAGGGCAAAATACGCCGTCTTATATCAAAAGATGGAAGCCGTAGGACCTGTTGGTTTTTTTTATGAATTTACGCAGAAGGTAGGGCGCACAGTTTTATGATACCGAAGATTTGAGCGCGCGCCCCTAGGTGGCGCGCGATTCCTGTCTTCATCAGTTCGCAGCCGGAGATTATCTGATAGAACCCAGCCACAGACACCTTGCTGTAATATTCAGTAAATTCCCAACCACTGAAACATATCTCCGCGTATTCAAAATGCAAAAAATAAATACTAGGTCATTTACGAAACCACAGAAACAAGGATTTACTTGATAAAACATACTGGTCACGGGCCCATCTGTGATAATTCTCAGCAGGATGAACAGTGGCATGAGCAAGGCAGAAAAAGAAGTCCATAAACAAACCTCGCGATACGGTGTCCGGTGGCTTTATACAGGCCGCCGGACATGCAGCGCTTCCGCAGAGCTTCGCAGAGGTGGCCACCTACCTAGCGCCTCCGGGTGATGTCCGATAGTCACCAGGAACCGGCGCTCACGTCAGCAGTATCGGATCTCGACCCACATGTCGACATCGCTTCACCGGCACCCGCATGCGTCCACATGCCACCCGAAGCCGAAATCGTCGCCGAGCCCACCGGACAGGATTCTGCGACAGCCACCACGACAACGGCGCAACAGACAACCGCGTCCGCTCACTGCCCACGCGTGCCATTTTCGCCTCCAGCGGCCATTTCCAACGCCTACGTCTACGATCTCAGGTCCGGGAGCCGCGCCCTGGTACCGGACCAGGTATTCCTGGTCTGGGCTTGCCTGGCACTGTTCATGATGATAGGCCTAGTGCTCCTCGCCTGTTACTACATATTTCTGCAGTCGCGCCACAGCCTCGACCTGCCTGTCGAACTTGCTCGGTTAAAGAACGCCACCAGGGTTAGACTGTGAAGAAAGGAACTAGCACTGAGATGGAAGACGCAGTGTTGTGTGAGGCGCCCTCGGTGCTCACGCTTGACCCTGGATTCTGAGCGGCATAACCGGAGCTTCTGGCGCCCTGCCGACTCGTTTCCCACCCGGAGTTGCCAAGTGACCATCGTTGACAGACCTTCCAAGTGACCGAAGGTGCGCGTTGACGAGTCCTCTCGCCTTCCTGATGTGGTTTCGGTTGGGAACATTCATCAGCAGAGTGTGCCGCAGTAACGTTTATTTTTCTGGCTCTTCTGTGGTGTTCACTGTTTTGAATGCGCCACCCAAGGAATGCGTTGTGATTGGAGCCGAGATAATCCCCTTGTGCGTACCCATGATGCAGTGCTGTGAATTATCACCCAGCTGATGGTCTGCCCTGCTAAGCCAGCGCTGCAGCAGCGAGTCTTCTGCAAGCACCCATGAGCTGAGGAAGAACGCTATGTGGAAGCCATTGACTGTTGTGATGTGCAAAAGTGACATGTGGTGTGTGTGGTTATGCTCGAGCTGTTTTTTAGCAATGAAGTTATTACCTTGTATGCTGATTACGTGTACTACTGAAGCGTAGGACGCCAGCCTATACATTTAATCGCCATTGTGCATTCCAGTCCAGGTGTGCGATTCCTCTGGCCAAAGCATTACACCACGCGTGTTACGGTGTGCGACATTGTGTCTCCAGAAAGGCCGCCTATATCACCAACGCTGCAAGCACGTTTCCCCCTGACGTGCAGTTGCTGTCGACGCAGTGAAACTTGAATTTAAGAAATCACTGATGGTGCATTATTTGCCTGCATTACGTTCCTTGAGTAGCCACGTATTGCACAGGTTCGAGCGAGGAAACTAAAACTCGTGGGTACGACTTATGCCGCAAGAGCTACAGGTATCATTCCGATTAACAAACGACGCCCACGTTCACAACAGAGACATCCCCATTTCCTTACTGATAAACCGCAAGTCCCATTTCATGCAGGCGAAGAATAAATTATTGTTTATAACTCACCACGTCATACTGACCCATACCTGTTGGTGCTAGTATTCTACGTAAAATATCAGGATTGCATTTGGGTCTGCAGTTATATATTGGACTTGATGGCACAATTTTGTAATAACTGACCTCTCCACGCACGATCGCTTGTTTTGGTCCATGTTACTAGGGCTACGTTTGTAATTCGATGTGCACAAGCACGGCGCTTTGCCCACCTTAGTTCCCCGAAGGCGGATTTTGCGCGTTTTCAGTGCGGGACAGTTCCAAAAGTTCATTTCAGCGCATTATTACTAAAAAGATATTTCCAATAAAAGTACACCTATGACGCATGTACCAGTCGCGTGATTGCGATATTCAGTATTACCACAGCATGGTTCCAATAGTTATAATTTGCTAGCTACAGAACGCAATAACTAAGCTGATTAGCTTTCCACCCGCGAGTTCACGGTAGTAAACGTGATTTCTATTCGCCCCTTTGACAGATGCAGGTGCTCCGTACTGTAAGACGCATAACCCCTGTCCGCGAGCTGACCCTCAAGCCATCCATATAACTGTTTTGAAACCCCACTGACGCATGCGCTGTTGAGGCCAACGCAAACATCGCTGCACCCAGCGGGGGCGCAAACTTGTGCTACACAACATATCACAGGAAAAATAAAACACCTGGGGAGAAGGTTGCGGTAGTAAAAGAACAAATAGCGAGGAGGGTAGTCGGAGAGCAGAAATGTAGGACGAGCTTGAAAGCGAGAGCGAATCAAATATGCCCGCTCATGCGTCAGAGCCCATACGGCGCCCCTTTGCAGTTGAGCGGCGAATGAAAACACGAACGACAAACAGTGAAAGAAAGCCAAGGCTCGATCGGGCAAGAAAACGAAGCGAACGCCGTTGGTACTGGCGGCTTCGCACCCATCTGTCACGGACGCCGCGCGAGTGATCCATCTCGCCTGCAAACGGCTTCGTCTGCATGCAACAGCGCTACTCTCGCACCCAGCGGGGAATCAAAAGCGCGCGCGCACGCTGCCTTTCGGCGTTTTAGAACTACCGAAAAGCAAGGCAAAAGAGACTCGAAAAGAAGGAACGAATGACCAGCTCCCAGTGAGAATTCGTCGTGTGTGGCGCCTGGTCGTAAGCGCGTTCTGTATGCGCACTCTCACGCCTGCGCCATTTTGGTGCCCGGTTCATTCCCGTTCTCGTTTTCGTCTACTAGTCTGTTCTCCTTCCTTCGTTGTCTCAGGTTTGTGTTTCCTTTCTCGCGGCGTTGGCCCCGATACCTCTTCGTCTGGAACATGATCCGATTTGTCTGGCGGTATGCAAATGATGGAGAGCTCGGCTTTGTGCTTCAGTTTTGTTCCGTTGTTGTTGAGAGGCATTCTCCCTCGTGTTCTCGGCCGGCTCACACAACGTGATGTATGGGCGGTGTGCGTACGCCTCCCGTTAGGACGAGGCGGCGCTACGTGATGGACGAGAGCATAAGCCTGTCTGTCGGGACTTTCGCCGTCTCTGAGGTTGCTATTGGGGACGTAGGTGTGAGCACTTCCTGTTTCCTTGGACTGTAAATTTAGATTTGCGGATGGATCGGCGCGAGGCTTACACGCTCTTTCTACGAGGGAGGACCTCGGACAAATTAGGACCACCTGTGGTTTGGGAGGTCCGGTGTGTGCTTTCGGTCTTCACCGCCATGAAGGGACCTGAAAGCTCAAAACTACGCGACCTCGCATTTTCATAATATTTCTTGATCTAATTTTGTTCTTTTTCAGAATAAACAACAGAACCCGGGGAATATTAATTCGAGCATTGTTCTTTCCAGTTCCAAATGAACATCACCACCCAGCCTGATAATATGTGCTTCGCTGTTGACTGCGCCCGTGAGCCGGTCAATGACAGGGACAAAAGATTCTTGAATGAAAACAGCGCGAACTTAAATAAACCCGAAAGAGTTGGAACACAAGGAAAGCCGCTGTTGTGGACACAAGAACAGCCAGTGGCTGTCCTTGTATTGCAGTTCGCGCTGCTTTCGTCCAAGAATGTCTTTCCAACTAGCCCTGCTTGCAACCCTCCTACGAAGGGATATATCCTGGTTCATACGACTTTTTGAAGGATGGGCATCACAGAAGTGTGTGGCTCAGTATTTCTCCTTTTGAAGATTGTAATCTTGTCCCTGATTCTGGCCTTTTCTTGTGAATGCAATCTTGATACCATTAATCGCAATGGGTTGTGGAGTAAGTCAGGTGGGTGCTATACCCCAAAAGAAATCATGCTGCAATCGTGAATGGCGTTCATGACGATGATGATATGTCATGACGCGCTAAGGAGAAATTTCTTCTCAAATCCAGCGAACAACATTATTCTTGGGTCAAACAATTTTTTCAGCATTATGCATATTGGTATATGCGAGTTTCATCAAAGAACTCTTTAAGCAGCACACCAGCGGACACTCAGCACTTCAGGAGGGCAATCACCTATCCACTTAGTTTATTTATTTATTTATTTATTTTACCCTCAAGGCCAAGGGAATTACAGAGGGGATGGGGACTCAAGTTGGGGGAGCAATACAACAAAAAAAGAAAACGTGCAGTAGCAGCAACAACCGTACCGGTTCACTAACACTTTGCATCACATTCTAACAAATGCAGTGCGGACGCGTTCGCTATCTTGAATGCCAGCAATTAGTCCGGACCATATTAGAACAGACACAAAGAAGATGGCAAGGAAAACAAGGAAAAAAAAAGAAAACGCAAAAGTCTTGGCTTAATTCCCGTCTCAAAAAAATAGGTAAGGGTGGAAATAAATATTGTGATAAAAAGGTGTATTCATGACATTTTACACGCTGTGGTTGAGGTGACCACGCTCTTCAAAAGATGAAATGCCGTGTCATTTTCATCCTCTGTCGGCTCACCCGTAAGCAGCTGAATGCTACTGCTCCTTCAGGTGCAACGGTAGTCGGAGGAAAAGGAGGAAAGGGTGACATGTCGTGGACCTATCTTCTTATTTAAGCCCGGCTATGTCCGCTGCAGGACGAAGCCCTCTCCCAAAGATCTGCAGCCATGCCTATCGAGCGCCTGAAGGCCGATAGTGTGATAGTATAATCATTGGGAGGTATAATCATTGGCAGGTTTGTAATTGTAGAATTGTTTGGATGAGTCCGTAATAACGACGATGACGACAATTATGATGATGGCAATGCGGTGGAACGCACGCACTTGAGTAGGGGTGGGGTTTTTCTGTATATCATACTCTGAAAAAAAAAACTAGGACGAATGCCTCGTTCACGCCCTTTAGAGGACCGTTCACGCCAAATTCGTTTCCCAAAGGCGTCGGTGCATTGAACGAGACACACGGTGGCGTGGGCGTCCAATAACGGCGTTGCAAAGCTGTGCCCCAACCAGAAAATGTTGTGACTTTCTCCTCTGTTCCACCAAATCGGGAGGAACTAGAGTGAGCAAGCTCTTTATAGACCGACATGGTGTAGTTCTTCATTCGCTCAACATTTTGTCAAGTCACCGTTAAGCGCAGCGAAAACCAGACGAAGGACGTGGCAGATAACGACAGGCGCTGGTGCTTGTCTGCCACGCCCTTCGCTTGATTCGTGCTGCACCTAACGGTGGTATAATATAAGTACCAACCAGAGGCAATTAGGGAGATAAGAATGAGATGGAGTGCATTAGGCAGGCATTCTTAGATAATGAATGGCAGCCAACCATTGTCGCTGAAGCGGAGAGTGTATGACAGCTACACCTTACCGGTACTCACCTACGGGGCAGAAACTTGGAGGCTCACTAAGAGGGTTCGGCTTAAATTGAGGACGGCTCAGCGAGAAACAGAACGGAGGATGATTGGTGTGACATTAAGGGACAAGAATAGAGCGGAGTGGGTCAGGGAACAAACGCGGGTTAAGGACATATTAGTAGAAATCAAGAAGAAGAAATGGACGTGGGCAGGGCATAAAATCGAAGGCAAGATAACCGTTGGCCATTAAGGGTAACAGAGTGGATCCCTAGAGAAGGCAAGCGTGGCAGGAGGTGGCAGAAAGTTAGGCAGGCAGATGAGATCAAGAAGTTAGCGGGGATAAATTGGTCGCAGTTAGCACAGGATTGGGATAATTGGAGATGTATGGGAGAGGCCTTTGCCCTGCAGTGGGCGTAGACAGGCTGTTGATGACGATGGTGGTGATTAGGATGATGATGGTCATGATGACGACGAACTAGCTCATTCACATGCGTCGTCAAGCTTATCTCCTGTCAAGGTTATCACCATGGCAGTGGGCATACGGCCATCGTGTGCGGGTACCCTGCCGCGTCACATTGTGGCCAAAGAAGTACCAATGACTCACCAGGACGCACATCATGAATGAGCGAAAGGAGGTGCGGAAGGGGGAGCGGGTGCGAAGTGGAGAGGGTGGTTGGTGCCGCAGGAGGTTTCTCTACTACCATAGAGGGCGCCGGTTCCATCCGCCGCTCCGGGGCAAAGGTCACTTCCGCCGGCACCTAGCTGTCTTATTGCGCGTCCTGACAAACAAATAACCACCTCCCTACTTCCGCACCCGCCTTCGCTTCTCCGTTTTTGTGAATAACTTCTTCATATTTGCTTTCTTCGTGCGGGGAAATCTTCCTCGAAGCTCGGGAAGGGTACTCCTTTGTCACATCCGCACAATATATGGCTGGCCCCGCCTTTCGCGTCACCTCTGTTGTTCGTTTTTTTTTTTTTTTTTTTTTTTGAAGCATCTGCTGTTGGAAGGTGTCAAACCTTACTGGCGTAGGCGGCGGCGAGAAACTGCGCTCTTGCGGCCGACGCCTCTTCGTCAACGTGAAGCGCGTAGACCTTTCCTCCTTTCCTTTACGCGAAGCGACTCCCAAACCCTTGGCGAGCGAGCGCCCACTACAGCGGCACCATCTTTTTAGCTGTACTCTTCGTTTCTATGGGAACCTGTGTCATATTCTGACGAGCCGATTTTCCAAACTCGCAAGAGGTTCGCGCGTTTATTGCGGCCTCCTATTGTGGAAGTGGTCACTGGAAGTACTTCACCACGTTCCGGAGACCGCATGCATTGGCATTCATGAGGGTTCTACCTTCAGAAAATTGGATAAATTTGTTTGTACTGCGGCACTCATTTAGTAGCACTGGATTTGTAATCTTCACCCGCTGCTGGACCTTCCTTGTCCTAGTTAACGGTATGCCTTTCCTGTCATATCTTACTGTTATCAGTTATTCTTAGCTCACTCGCCGCAGGATTTCTCGCGTTTCAGAGCAAATGAAAAAAATTATTTGCAGTTTGATTATATTTGTAGTTCACAGACAAACCCAGTATAATAGGCACTCAAGAAGTAGATGCGATTTCGGTGGAAAAAGGTTGGCTGTAAGCGTGGAAGTGGCTGACAAGAATCACTCGTCGGCATCGAAACTGGATAATTAAGAGCTACACCGATTTTAAACATCCCAAAAATAGGAAGTGGAAGCTATTTGTACAAAAAGTACGTTGGAGAGAAAACGCAAATGGAGAAATAGTTCGTTCAACTTCGACATATCTACATTAGCTGCCACAGCGTGTTGGCGACGGATTTTAGAACAGGTTATTGCTGTAAATTTTTATTTGCAATGCTTTTTTTCTATCATAGTACTACGCCACCAACCACACTGGAGCTAGAATTTAATGGTGTAATCACCCCGCCGAACCAGTGTTCTCTGTACTTCGTTTTTTACACGACACTGTTAGCCTCTAGTTGGCCTGAAAATTTCGTGTTGCAAATAAAGAAACCCAGGCAGGACCCAGTAGTTCTCACCTACCTAAGACGGCGAGTTCATGCGTCGGGCTGATCAAGCATACAGCACAGAGATCAGTATTCGTTAAAAAAACACAAAACAAGCATTGAAACCGCATTATGGATGATAAGGCGCCTTTGAGAAATTCAGGCACCTTACTGAACTGAATTTACCATTTTTGCGCAGTAACGTTCGTTGCTCCACGAGCGGGTTCGCAGAACTCGTGCGGACTGACACTCACGCTCGGGCGAGTTCTCGTTGGCGTGGTGTTGCCATAAGCAACGAGTGCGTGCGGGCACAGTGCCGAAAAAGCCAACCCTTGGCCTGGTGCGAGTACGCCTCTTACGATACAGGTACGAGCCAGGCAACTTCCAAAGATGGGGAAAAGCACATCGCATTTGAGCCTCTGCGGTGACGTGGAGGGAGTCTATCTACTGCGTGCACCTCGGCTAGTGATTGTTACCTTTCCAAGCCGGGCTAGTCGGCTTATCTGACGCATTTTACAGCCGACAACATGGCAGAAGCGCGGTATGCCGATTACTGACGTATCGAGAAAGCCCAGCTAACAATAACGTCGGATGCCAAACATGTTGTTTCGCAGAACCAAAACCAAAACTGGATTGAATTGTAATCTTGGACATCGTCCAATCGCGTAGCACCTTTTATTGACGTCACTGCTGTTAGTGCGCCCGCCTTAAACCGCGATTGGTAGTTTTTCTTCTTTTAGGGTTTTTAAATAAATATCGCCTCATCGACCGAATAAAAGATTAAAAGTTGTTTCATTGTATACAGTCTACGCAATGCAAGCAAAAACCGAAGCTTGAAAAATTCACACCCGCGTCCCTGTAGAGGCGAAAGCCTGGCGTACCTTCAGGGACGGGTACCTTTGGGACGCGTACCTTTTATATAAACGTCCACACGTTGACAGAGTATACATGGTATTTTACCATCTGTAATTAATCCGAATTCTTCATAGCCCATCTTAATTCACATTATTCCACTTCATTCTCCTTAATCCCACATTAATTCATCTCAACGCACTTAATCTATGTTAACTTAACGGAATTCAACTGAATGTGTCATACTTTAATCGAACCCTACTCTTTATCTGTTACTATAAATGACTAATTAGGCATTAATTTGTCTTACTTCACGTCAATCCACCGTAATAATCATTTATATCAATCACTGATTAATCAGAATTACCTTTAGTAATGAGTAATCATCTCTCATACACGGCTAGCAATAGTAGGTGTTTGTGAATAAAGCTTCAATCAATCAATCAATCAAACACCGTGTCTTCAAGGTCACTGTCCAATGAGTGATTTTGGGCTTTCCCCTAAATTACCAATGACAGTTATCAAAAATTTCGCTACCTGCGACAAAATTTGTATAGCACAGGCCTCAGCAAGTTAAATTATCAGCCCATAATACCTTAATGCAGGCCAATTTAGAGCACGCTAGCTTAGTCTGGAACCATTATGTGACATCACCAAAGTTGTACAAAATCGTCCCGCGCGATTAATTACTTTCACATTTTTCTCACACTGCTAGCCTGAAAAAAAACTGATGCCACACGCCAACCGGCACGCCTTTGAGGCAGGCTGTGCCATTCATTTCTTTTTTCATTTTATACCCTAAGGTCCCAGGAGGGCAATACATAGGGGGGGGGGGGGGGATTCGGAGGATATTTAACCAGGGCACCAGGGAACAATACATAAAATGTTGCCAGACATCATTATATAAAGCTTAAAATGTAAAAACACGGGAAAACTACACACAACAGAGGCAATAAGGCAAAGAGGCATTCATATAAACTTTGAACAAGAGCAAGTACGTTAACAATAGAATATGCCCCAGGTAACAAAGCGTAGGCGCAAATAACACACACATAAAACAATCAAATAATTAGCATCAGCAACACCACGGCATAACTAAATTAATCGATTGGAATTTCTAAGAACACCTTTAATGCCTTCAGAAAGGATGAAGACTCTGTTGTAGTTGCAATATTATCTGGCAAGGAATTCCATTCAGTTATCGACAGGGCTAAAAGCGACTTTTGGTATTTTATTGTTCTCGGAAAGATGGTATTAATGTTGTTAGAATGATCAACAGGGGCTGAAATGTTCAACACGGAATGTTTAAATGATCAACACGAAGCTTTCTCTTTGGATCGAATTAGTCACGCCAAGCCTTTTCACCGACTACGCGCTTACTGCGACTCTAATCTGCACTCATGCTTTGTAGTACAGGGGTGATTAAAAGAAATACGAACAAGAGAGCGCACAGCCTCCGACGCATGCTGCACCGTCTGGCTGCAAAGTCCGTAAACTGCGCGCATGCGCACTTTTTCGATATCGTTTGAGACTACAGCCTAACTTTATTTAGGGTAAATACTTGATGAGAAGCGAAGCATGGTCGTTTATTTTGAAGCGCCTTTACACGTGGTGTCGCCACTGAGCAGGGTGATTGGTGATCGGCATTATGCTATCTGCAATCACGGTGCTGCGCGCTTCGTCCTCGAATAAACCAGATGACAGGGACTCTCATCCTCCTGCGGGGCGACAGAGCGTAAAAAAAAACGCCTAAACATCAACGACCGGTGTCGATTCTCGATCAAGCATTTCCTATAACAGTAGATCGTTTCTCACAAGAGCTATCGAAAAACGCGCATGCGCACTCTTTACTGACTTTGTAGCCAGACGGGGCAGCATGCGTCGTAAGCTGTGCGCTCCGTTGTTCGTATTTCTTTTAATCCCCCCTGAACATACTGCCGTCGATTGGAACATGCCACCTGCCATTGAAATTTCTCGAACCAACTTTACCCGCTTTAAAGAAGGCGTCGACCTATTATTAATGTGAAATCCTGTTTTACTTGTTTTTGCCCATGTAAAACCCTTACTAAAATGTTGTGGAGGTGCTTCCAATAAACGAAGGAGTAATAGCTATATCCTGGAGGTTCGTGCCAGAAGGTAACTGCATGCGCTAATAAGGTATTTTTCTTTGAGCTAGAATAAACTATTTCAGCAATGAGAACTACCATTGGATTAATGATTTCTAAGCCTTTATTGTAGAACCAGAAAATCATTGCGACCATTAGAGTGATAACAGCAATACCAGCCGGTTGTTTGTTCCTGGGAGTTCTTCCGTAATCAGTGTTATGCAAGCCCATGCGAAGATAAAGAATTGTTTGCTGGCTGGGATCCTAGGTGCCTTTATGCTGCACTAACAGTTCGGGTAAGCACTTATGACACACGCTGTACAGACATTTGGAAAATACGATATATACGAACAGACTAGGGAAGACAAGTTCTTAGATTTAATTTACCTGTTATACTAAATTCATCCCCGATTTAACCAAGTACTCTTATATTTCGTGTTACCTCGCACTCCTTGGCTTTTGTATCGTGACATGATTTTGATGTTGTTCTTGTTCCTTTACGCTGGTTTTAGTTTTGTGGCACGTGTATTTACCACACCTATTATGGATGTCTTTGTATGTGACATTATAATCGTGATGCTGTGCTTTGTTTCTGGTTTATGTAATTTTAGGGCACATGTATTTCCCACAACGCTGCTGTAACTGTATACGGGGCACAGGCCTTTGTCAAGCCCTAAAAAAAGAAAAAGAAAAAAAAAGGCTTTTTGTCTGTGCCCCTCGACATAGCATTGCTATGTGAAAATAAACATTGACTTGACTTGACCTGAATCCCTTCACACTGGCATACCACGCTGTAAAAGGATGGGCTGCCGTGAGACCAAAATTGCAAAATTCAAGGTGGTATCGGGGAGCGACAGTTACGTGTTGTAAGGAGGGTTTGGACGTGGTTCCGTAACTTGTTGGCGTATTTAGACTGCACCTGCACCAACATCTTTAACAGATTTTTATGCCACGACAGACCTGGCAGAAAACCAGGTGATTACCCAAGATGCTTCGACTTCGGCTTACATACCTGCGCAAACAATGCTTTGTTTGATAAAAAATATGCGTGTGCAGTTAAATATGTCTAAGGCTTCAGCTGAAAAAATGTTCCAAAGCGCCAACGTGTGGGCCAGAGAGAAGATTACATGAGGCTTGTTCGTAGGATGAACACAGCTATACCAAACGCATGCAATGAACCCCGCAAAGTTATCAGAATTAAAGTACACTTCCTGCATTCGACGCAATGTAGCACAAACTGGCCGTTTTCTCGTTTGCGCTACGTTTTTCCCATCCTTGAAGAGACAGACGACTGACTTTTGTAGAGCATATGCTCTCTGTGAAAATTGAAAGGGCATTAGTTGAAGCACCTTGAACCGAAACGGGTTTCCTGGTAGGACCACAGAACGTTTGAAAGCGGTATTTTTAGATATACCGGCCTTACGTATGCTGCCAAAACTAATGCTGGTAACCATCACAGTGAACATACTTAACTGTATGCGAGATGTAAAGAGGTATCGGGAAACTCTTATCCCCAGCTAGACCAATAATAAAATGCAGTCTTTCCTGTTCCGTTATGCGGGTTTTGAATCATGCGTTGAAACCAACGCAGTTGTTTGTACACGTACGGTAATATCACGTTTCGACAATACACAGCGCCAGCTTTCAGATTTCACGAAGTTAGGCGCCAAATTTAAATTGTTTCCGCCAGTTTATTTACAAATTTGCCGTGGTTTCCGCACTATATAAAACACTGACTTTCGTATGAGCTCAATGGCATCGCTTCCACAAAAATCGGTTGTCTGCCCCTTTAATAAGCTTTAGTTGCCTTCGCTCGTACACAAACTAGCAGTTTTCTAATTTACACTACCTTCTTCCCATCCTTAATAATTTGGGCTATTCGCATTGGCTCATCTTGGCGTTTCAGTTCGTGGTAGTCAGTCAGTGCTCTTCGTTTTGACGTCTGCGAATGCGCCGGATTCACGCGCGAGTGACAATCACAAGATTGTACGCAATCACACGCCAGCCAACTGTTACAATGTATCTAATTAGACCGCAAACCGTATCATGCCGGTCTGAGCCTGAAGCCAAACAAGCGAATTGTTAGCTGTTTTTTCTTCCGCCCTTTAATTCGTCTAGTCTAGATTGTGGGAGACTGTCTAAGCCATGTTCGCTTGTGGAAGACAAAAGAAAACCCAGGAAGAGTTTCTTGCTCTCGAGTACGAGCACGTAACACGCGTGTGAGTGTTGGCAGCAGCAATTAAAAGCGGCATGTCACGCTAATTGTTGCCCCTTCACACCTTGCAATGCTCACAAGCCGAACGCAAAAAGCCGCCTTTTCTCTCTCCTGCTCGGCGTGATGTTGATGGAGACAGATGGAAGGAAACTGAAATTAATGAACACCGCGTTGGTCGGTCTCCAACATCTGGGAGTCTACTTTTTGCAGCATTTTGCCTTAGGAAGCAGAATACGAGGAACACCAGGCGCCGTGGTCTCGTACGCACAGGACATATAAATCTGTCAGGAAACGCTTCGCAGGTCACGAATGCAAGCTGCAGCCGAATGGCGAGTGAGAGTCCGGCAAGGCATTCCTTTATCAGCGTCGCTGTGCTCGCACCTTGCTGCCATCTCTGCATGTCTGTGGCTGAAAAAAAAAAAAGAAAACGGATAGACGGCGCAGTATTCTGCACGTTTTTGTAGCTTTTGGTGCATCAGACGTGTTTGCACTACGTCGCGCCATCTCGCGGCTAACAGCGCGCGCAATATCTCCAGCTTTCTTTCATTCCAAAGTGTATGACCTGTTGCGACCGCGACGCCTATTGCGTGACATGGGAACGCAATAAGTTAGGATTGGGACAGAGAGAGAGGGGGGGCACTCGCGACGTTAGGGAGGAGGGACGCCGCGAGGGACGACATTTCCGGTGGTCGTAATTTACCGACGCGGACAAAGGCCTGCTCCGTTAATTGTTGGCCCATCAGTAATAATTAAAACCGCCTGCAACGAACGCCGCGTGCGAGGCTGTACATAGAAAAAAAAAAGGGCGGGGAATGCACGCAGAACGGAGCGAACGAAGAGCCAAGTAAAAAAAAAAAGAGTGACGCGACGCATCCAGCGCCGCCGCCATTAGTGTGTCCAGTTATGCATGACAAAGCAGATCGTCTGCTACGACGTGACCTCGGCTTGCCGCGAAATTCAAACGCCAAAATTGGGATATAAAGAAAGAAAGGTCGGAAGGCGAAGAGCTTATCTTTCCACCACTCGCACAGCAGGTGGAGAACACCGGGGAGAGAAAGGACCCCACCGCCTCACGCGCCGGACGTCTAGCGGCCAACCAGCGGAGGGGGCAGCCGCCGCCATTGTTTGAACACCGTTATCGAGCAGACGAGGCAGAGAAAACAGGGACGAGCAAGAGGATCCCACTCGCAGTTCGTGCATGGCTCCGCCCGCTAATGTCGTAAGCAGGGGGTGTTCGCCAGCGATTGGCGCGTCTGCGGACGGGAAAATCGCCGCTGCAGACGAGCAAAAGCAGATACGAGCGACCAATGGGAGCCACACGAAATGGCGGTCAACGCAATCAAAAGTCCATTTTTCCCAAACGGCGCTGGCACGCACGCACGCAACCGGCGCTGGCCCGTCACGCAACGCGGCGCAGACGTGCGCATACTTTATATAGGGGGCTTTCGGAGAGTGGACTGGCCACCCCGGCGCCCTTGCCGCACTCTTTGGCCTGGCGCCATCTGACAGGAGACGGGCGAAGCGCGAATGGGACAGAAAAAGATTTTTGTTCAAAGATTGTGCTTGACGGCTGTGCAACGTGGACGGATATCATTTCAGAAATGGTTAATCTAGCACTTTCCTTTCCGGCTTTTCTATCACCGAAAATAATGCATTACTTTTGCCGTTTGCGTGAAAAGGCACCAAGAACTGTCATTAGACCTTACGTCGTCTTCAATTGTGCACAGTGATAAACAGGTATAGAGGCGATTTTCTTATAGGTGAATACCATGGGCGTCCCCATAACTTTTTCCAAGGGGGGGTAGCACATGTCCATAGATAAAGGCGGGGAGGGGGGGCAACATTTTAGCAGCATGGTCAAAATAAAGCAAATGCTCTAAATTCCAAGAAACGGCAGTAGCCCCATTCCCCCTCCCCCGGGACGCCGATGGTAAATGCCTTCACATACAGCTACGCTCCGTCAGTCTTTCGCATCTCTTCCAATATGTCATTTAGGCAATAAGTGGCCAACCAATCCTCAAATGTTTGTACGTGCAGACGTGCGTGACCGTACCTGGGTAAGCACATTAAGCGCAAGCTTGAAAATAAAAAGTATCTTTACCCGTGTGCAAGTTCATGTCATCGAACCGAGGCGTCACTCCTTCGGTCGAACTTCGGATCCAACTTCGGGAACTTTTATATCTGAGTTGCATCGTGTGCCATATGGTCAGGAGGTGGAAGAAAAAATCAACATTGCTGGTTAGTTTTGGAATCACTGGAACATAGTTTCATACCAATGTATACTAGAGGGATATCTGGCTCTGAAATCGTGGGCCGTCATGGGCGCCGCCATTGCAACTAGCGACGTTCCTGCGGCTTAGCTATCCACATCTCTTCATTTTTGTCTCGCAGCCAAACTTCACAAAAAAAGGATGCCATTTTTTTGTTCATCTTGCATGAAGCTTGTAAATAATCACTGACAACTTAATCTTTTTGGAGCTTCAATTTTACAATAACAAAATAAATTTCAATAACTCTGTACAGTAATGATTTTGCAGCCTGAGGAAATTTTTCAGCCTGTTCATGAGCCATGCCAAGGACAAGTTGAACGTGTCTGCCTGTTACATGACGGAACGCTCGCTGAAGCGAGGCTCCCCTAGACAGTGCTGCCAGATTTCCCTCTAGTATATATTAGCTTGAAACTCTATGCACTGGAAACGTCAACGCTAAAACAATGGCATTGCAGCCCCGGACCAAAGCTTACACGCCAGTAGACGATGCACACCCGTTTGGGGGATTGCCCAGAAAATGACAGGGAATGTCTGTGGCTTACAGCAGACGCATCCATGGAGAGACCCAAGAAAAAAAAAAAGGCGGCGACCCCGCCCGGTTACTTTAAAGGGGCCCTGAAAGGCATTTTGAGCACACTAAATGAAGTAGCGCAATCGTTAGATTGGGTCGTCAAGGTCATCTGGGCCAAGTATTACTCTTTTACGCGCAGCGGAAAGCTCACACTTTTGTTGCAAAGTTTGTCGCTTTTTTCTCACCCTTTCCTTCGTGTTTTTGGACGCCGCCATCTTCACATGTCTACATCATCGATTCCCCGATGTTCGTCATGAGCTAGACATCCTGCTATTGGGCGGCTTTTTCACGCACTTCCGGCAAAGAGATGAGTCGTCTGCTCAGCGTCGACTCGCCGGCTGATCTGCCAGCGTAGTGCCGGAGTGCTTGGACATTTTACGACAAACGAAACAAGTGTAAACAAACGCTTAACCGTTCGTATTGAATGCAACACGGCCATAACACGACATGGATATTCTCTTACCGGAGTACGTTCCATAAAGAAAGCGTTGAAGCCCCGTGGCACTTCTTTCGTGCAATCGCAGAGAACGCCCTGAGCCGAATGCCCGGGTTTGACGGATACATTTTTTTCCACTTCAAAACAATCCAGAGATGCGTTTCGAACGAACGCAACGTCACAACATGCGTTGCAAGTCTGAACCGCGATTGACAGACGATGGGTTGCCTCCTCCTGCCCGTCGTAAATTCGGCACTCACCTCGCGCGCGGTTTGCGGGGACGAACAGCAAGTCACTTAACTCTGGCGCGCAAGCCGAGATGGCTTTTAGCCACGCACACTGCACATACCCCATGCGAGGTTGAGTCGTACGTCGCTCGAGAAAGATAATCCAGACCATGGGAAGCACTATCCACCCGCAGAAGCACAACGTCGCATTTCATCGCGAAACAAAGGCGTCCACAACACACAAACCATCGCCTCCTGTAATGCCAAACGCATCTCACACTTCCTAATGAGAGTGAATGGTACGTCTGCAGTGCCCACATGTCGCGAGGTGGGGCCCCGAGCTGAACCGGGATCACGCAAGCGTAACTGACCTCTGGGGCGGTTTGTGCCTTGTTGCCAAGGCAACCGATGTTGGAGATCGTCAAAGAAAGGCGCTCGCTCCAGCGCTAGAAAGCTCAGAGCCGCGCCGGAGCATGTTTTGCCAACGTTGCCGCTCTCCACCACGCGTCGCCCCAAGCTGAACTGGTCACATGATTGAAGCGTTTTGTGCACGGGTTCTGTATCGGTTTAAAATGCCTTTTTCACATCGCGCCGGCAGGAATTACCACCACCACAAAATAAGACCCGGCACTAGCGGGGCCACATCTGATACGGCGCTTTTTGGATAAACAGTGCGCGGTGCATGAAAGGGACCGAGCGCAAGATCCTCCCCAGCGGCTGCGAGTTCGCCGCCGATTAAAAGTCACGTGGTGCACTGCAGCAACGCACACCGCGAAAGGGCAAGGCCAGGCCATCGCACACATGCCACACATGCGGCCACATTTTTCGTTCGCTTATCCATCCTTGAGCGGAGTGCGGAATTCATGGTGTCAACAAAACTTGCCCGTAGCAGACGGCAGTCGCAGGAGCGTAATGCGGAAGTACGTCACCGCTGACTAGCGCCGCATCATGGGAGGGAGTGCTCGCGCGCCGTCAACAGTTGAAAAGAGGAGGAAACGCGGCGCGACCATAATGCGCGGTTTTTGATTTACGATTTCTCAGCTAATACTCATCGCTTTAACAAAATTCTTGCGGGAGGAGATTGCTAATACATTGTCTTATTTGGTTACATGTACATCCATGCATCGACGGAAGGTATTTCAGGACCCCTTTAATACTTCACTTTTGTGCTGCATGCAGTCCACGACCAAGCCTTCATCCGTTTGAACACTTTATAGGCGTTTTATTCTGTCGGTATCTGCGTAACGGTTATGGGCTCTTGTACTCCCTGTGTAACCGTTTTTTCCGAGGTAGGGCTCAATTTTGTTTCCAAGGAGTGTAGATGGAGTTTAGGGCGGGACTTTCGGGCGGGGGAGTCAGCGCTACATAGAAGGAGGGGAACGGGAGCTGTTCATTAACACTTATTTGTTACACAACCGAATGAACGCTAATAGCATGACTGACAGGAAGAGCCAGTGGGTTAGCTTCTGGCTGAATTTTTAGCGTGTGTTTGAGCATGGTAATATTCTAAATAAAATATTAATAGGGGCAGCAGTGGAGCACAAATGGCTAAGAGACCCGTCGGCTTTTTTGTCAATATTCTACATCAGCGAATTATGTCTAATGCACACGGTGCAGGAATGTTCAGTTAACATGGTATGATCGCTCTAATGGTGTACCAACAGCATGCCGCACGCTGGTACATTAAAGGGGATTGACTTCTGACCGACTCAGCGAAATGACGCTGGTGCCTTGAAACCTTTGCACATTTAAATCTGCTTTTCCCACTGGAATACGTGCACATGGCTGCAGAGGTTCCCAGTGTTTTTTTTTTTTCATTGGAATTCATTGAAGGTTATTCGTGACTACATGGATTGCTACAAGCACACATGGTGGCTGACATTGTTAAGTGCATAATTATTGCAATAGAATTCTAAGGCTCTGTCAATTGCAGAAATTGTGTATAAAAACCGCGATATTACACCTAGCGGGATAAGTCATATACGTATCACCCTCACTACCAGAAATTCTGTTAAATATATAAAAAGTAGCTGCTAGCGTTACCAAAGGTTACCAGCTGAAACAATAAATTGTGAGCACAAAAACAATTGGTTTTTTTTTTCGGTACGTCGGTAATATGTGGGTTGGTGGCTATCTTGAAAAGCTAACCCCTACACTATCGACCTTGCATGGGAGGAAATGTCAACGTTAGGCGACTGCGACATCCGTAACATGCATGCTAAATAGCAAACAGAACGTGTTGCCTTAATTCCTTTTTTACGTAGCGTCTTCCAATTCACAGTACCAAACGATTACACAGCTTATAGGTTGTGCAAATGCCTGCGTAAAACTGCTATAACAGCGTAAAATACACAGATGCACGTTACTCACTTCAAAAATGTCCAATAAATATAAGTTTGTTATACGTTGTCAAATTGTTCCTTGAAACAATTTGTTGTGGCCTAAGGTAACTGAAGCATTTTTTTCTCTTTTTCTCACTCGTCTCATTTTTGACCTGTCGTAGCATGTCAGGCTCTTTGCTGGACAAACCTCGCCAGTACCATTAGACTGCATCCTCTCTCTATCTCTCTCGAGTGCATGGTATTGTAACGCGGTCAAGTTGAGCATAAATAATATCGTTATTATTTCGGTGTCTGCAGTGTTAGTTTATGTTCTCATTTATGTGCGTAATGCTGATGAGAGAGAGAGAGAGAGAGAGAGAGAGAGAGAGAGAGAGAGAGAGAGAGAGAGAGAGAGAGCCTTTAATGAAAGCTGAAGAGGTCAGCCCCACTAACGGTAGCGCTTGCTACTCCAGATGGGGTGAATACAGTGAGGTGACAGCAAAAAATAGAGAGAAAAGAAAAGAAAAGAAAGAAAGGGGATCAAGAGGAGAAATGCACACATATACAAAATGTAGGTGCTCAGAGCGTTCACAGAACCTCTTCTAGCCCTGTTTCCGCAGGAAAAGTAAGCAGTGTTTTTGTACCCAGCACTGCCTCCTCACGATTTCACCAGGGTCCAAGGAAGTGTGAGGGTTCAAGAGGACATCCGCGTCGTAGTCGCACAAGTGCTTTCGATGCTGTTGCCCGATGACAGGCATATCGCGAGCAGTGGCTTAAAATGTGCCTGATGTTGTCTGTAGTAGAACATACTGTAGTTGCATTTCTTAATCTGCGGACGAAACAATCCGGGCCTGCCAGTCATGGATAACTTTCAGCGCCAAGTTCGGAAATTAATGTGAGCTACAACAGCCGAGCCTCCGAAGAAGTAAGAGGAGCCGCCAGTTTTGCTGTTTCTCCAGCCTTGCACCACTACTGCAAGATCCGGTAGTTTTTTTTACTTTGCACTTTTCAACGCTGTTTTTTTTACTTGTATCTAGGTCACATCTATGTATGTTTAGGGTTGCTTTTCTTTTCATTACGCAATTATGAAACTTGTCTAATGGATAAAAATGTTGTAACTGCAAAACTACCATGGTCCACGCCACCATTCATACACTACGCGAAAGCTCATAAAGCAATCAAAGCAATATTTATATTTTAGCACTCTACAGATACAGCCAACAGCGCACCCGGGCAGTCAAATGCAACCTCGGTAGTGCTGATTTGACGACGACCAATTGACCGATTGGCTAACGGCAGATGTATACATACAGGGCAGGCCGAATCAATGCGGGATAAAAATTGTAACATTTTTAAATGCAACAGTGATAAGAACAAGCACAACTACATTGGTTTTTTTTTATGCTTGGATATGGAACACAGATGAATATGCAGACGGATGTTCCAAAGCCCGTTGCTGGAGTGGGAACGCCTGTCAGTGGGTTTGTTGTTAGTGGGAAAATCTGGCAAGAGTTCGTAGATTTTAACACAAGGGTTGCAGAATGTATTAGCCTAGATCCTTTCACAGTACTTGTAGAAGGCAAGGGTGAGGACAATCGCGCAATTTACTCTTTGACAGTATTTGGGCAGAGCACCAAAGCACGTCTATGCTTGCGCAAGCTTGGGATTCATCAATAAAAGCTTGTGCACATGCATTAAACATAGACAGTGTGCGATGCTTTCAATGTACGAGCATTATATACATCACCAGCACAAAAAAATTACCGCGTTAAAAACCGTTTGGCGAGCGATAGCTCGGGTTTCGCGTTGTAACCGTGCAGTGACGCGCACGCAGTTGCACCGCTAGGCAAAACAGACACACGGCTCAGCAGAGTCACTAGACTAGTAGCGAAAGCACAGTGAACTTTGATGTGGCAAGTGCCCATTTGCATCATTTTCTGATGGCACGCGCCATTACTCTTTCCTCTTTCCCCCTGTCCGCACCATCCTTGGAACAAACGAATGATTAGACATCGCTCTCACTCCGCTACCACACGAGGCGCCCGCTGGACATTGGCAAAGCTTGAAGGTCAACTTGACGCTACGAGGCGTTGTGTGGGTTTGTGCGTGGAGTAATAGGGCTTGTCCTCTAAAATATGGTGTTTTTGTTGTAAATTTACAGGGTACCAACAATTGCCAACGATACAAAGAGAAAAGAATCAAGGACGCTCACACTAACGCGTAAGACTTTAAGGTAGCGAAGCTGTACGCAATCTCCTCGAAGGTGGTGGTGGTTTAACTGGTTTATTGAGTGGAGAGGTTGGAAGCGGATCTGCTCCCGGCGACTCCATTTCACCAATACAGGGTCATAGACCCGGCTATACTATTCCACTGTGCACCACACTTTCGTGAGTACTAAAAGTTGTCTGTAAAATGTCCTCCTGGGTTGGTGGTCACTGAGTCACGACAAAAATCTAAAGGTTTAAGTGGTGGTGGTTGTGTCAGAAGATATGGCTCATACCCACACAGGGGGATTGGCCAGGAAAGGGGCTTTCACCGAGAGAAATTATATACTCCGTAACTAAAGCATTTAAACAAGGCGTTTTGGGGGGAAATATAAACAAAAAAAAAAACTGCCCGAACAAGTACACGATTGCAGTCGATGTGCTTCTTCTTCACTGCCGCAACGACCTGTACTCCACCATTGTTGCTATGTGTGAGCTCCTTTCATTTTTTTTGAAGTGATAATCATTGAACGTCACCTTGGAGGGGCGTACGCTATGACGTATATTTCTCGTTGCGAGCAAGTGTTGCCCCAGTTACGGCAAACGCTGGAGTCTCTCGTTCGCAGAAAGTGTTGCCACGATTACGGCGAACACTGGAGTTTTTTTCTCTTTGGCCAATCTTGGCAAATCTCGCTAAGTGGGTATCCTTGGTTTGACAGACGTGCGCCAGGGACGCTGGGCGGTCGCCGCGAGGCGCGCACACACGAGTGCTCGCAATTTTCTTGCTTTTTATGACTGCCATGTGGTCGCTGCAATCTTGGACAGTCTCCCTAAGTAGGTATGCTTGGCTTGAACGTGCGCAGTGGACGCTGGGTGGTCATAGCGAGGTATGCACACATTATCTCTAGGCATTTTCTTCGTTTTGTTAACAGCCGGGCGGTCGCCGCGAAGTCCGCGCTCACGTGCGCGCGCTCTGCAGTTTCTTGGTATTTTTTTAACTGCGTACATGCAAAATTACAATTTGCCAAACAGTTCCTTTGTTATAACACACCAATAAGCGTGGATTAACGTTCACGTCTTCAGCGAAGTTTCCGTAAATAAAGTGAAATAATGGCTTCGGAAAGGAAACCTGGTACAATTCGGTCTTGGTGGGAATCAAACGCAGGCATTGCTGGGGCGAGACGGGCGTGCTATCCCGGCGCCGGGGTGGCTCCATGGTTTTGGTTGAATAAAGGTGTACCTAGTGCCTGCGTAGTTGGGCCCGTGAAGCGCAGCCAATGGGGAGGAGGTGCACGTGACTGCACGAGGGCAAAAAAAATGGCCCGTTGCTGCGGAGAACGCCTATTCTGGGGAAAGCAGTGGCGTGTAACGTCGCTAGTCTGCCTGTCAAATTATTTCGCGCAATAACATGCGTCGCTGATTCGTAGTTTCTTAGTACGACATTTCGAATGGTCTGCGGTATGGTAGCCAATAAAGACAAAGATAGAAAAGCGGAGAAGGAGACGCAAACACGATGTTGTCGTAAAGAAGACTGGCAAGTATTGTCAGCGCAAGGCATATTGCGGTCGCGTCAAAAGCCCGTAACTAGATATAAGTGTAAAGGCAAAAGCCATAACGAGATTTCCTTTCACCCTGAAACTATGGAATAATCTGAATATTTCGCTGCGAAAGTTGCCTGCCAATAGGTTTTTGAAAGAACTGCCTAGCCATGTGTTCTCTTAGTTAGGTGTGTATTCACTGTTGTGAACCCATTCCTTCAATGTCTCCGACTGTGAGACAGCCGTATTTATTAAATAAAATAAATAAAGTGCCCCGACGAATTTTTTATCGGTCACATCTGTGCTGGGCATCGTTCGGTAGCAAATGTTGCAGAAACAGTACAACTACTGAAGAAATTGACAATGGCTTACGATAGGTTGTATCTGACAGAGTACAGGTGCTTTAATAAACACACATAATGGCTTATGCACACGCCTGTTTAGTCGTGCTCCCGAGTAAGGTGAGTAGCGAGGGAGGCGTTCATATAGTGAGGGCACTGAACACATTATCTCTAACAAAAAGCGAGATCGAAGTCGCCATTCGGATTATCCCGCCTCCTTGGAGCAGGATGACCCCAACGGTCTCTTCACAGGGAAGGAACTGTGACGGCACTAGTGGTTTTGGTCTTCGGGGTGGTGCCGAGGACCGAGCTATCTCTCTGGAAGAGAGGAGTGGATTATCATGACAATGCCGATGATGACACGGGAATAATTTGATTCGTAGTCTAGCTTGCGGGGATATGCTGTAATGAAAATAATCCCGCTGTTCTTGCCTCTGTATAATCGAATGTCACTCGGGTACTCTGCGTGAATACACGTGACCTTGACGATAATTGTAAGACGGTTCAACTATGCCGTGCAAAAATATGTCCATTTGTCACAATACTAATATATATTAGAGGGAAACCTGTCACTGCACTCGCAGATTGCCGTGGGCGGTGCCATTCCAGCTACATACGTTCCTCGCCTACTTGGCTTAGCTAGCCATATGGCTCCTTTTTTTTCTCAAAGCCCAAATCAACAAAGGAAAACATTTTTTCCTTGTTCATCGTGCATGAAGCTTCTACATAATTACTGGCAAATTAACCAGGTTGGATGTTCAATTTTATAATAACAAAACAAATTTGATTAGTCTTCTACAGTAATATTGTTACCTTTTTGCAGCCAGAGCCAACTTCATAGCCTGTTCATGAGCCATGCCAAGGACCAGTGGACGTGCTTCCCGGTACATGATGGAACGCTCGCCTAAGCACGACTCCCCTAGACAGCGGCGCCAGATTTTCCGCTAGTATATATTAGTATAAAACTCTATGCTTTCTCACGTTTTCCTTCTCTCTTTCATTTGAGCACCGTATATTGACGATATCCAACGTCCGCCGTTCGTTTGTCACTGTGCCTTTCCCACGGTTTGTCCAAAGATAGCGCTACTTTGACGCAGCAATAAACTTGGGCAGGCAACTATGAGGCTTCATCTGCTCCATAATTCAGTTTTTGGTATTATCTCTATCCACTTACCAACCTTTCTTCTTTCCGACACGCATCGTCTTTCTTTGAACACCGTCCTGGGTGCGTTCCTTTACACGTAAACAGCGTTCATGAACTCATCTTAACAGCCAAGCAACAGCACATAAAGCTTCCTTACAGACGTTGATATCCGTAATTACCTGGCTCAGTAATTGGTTTCTGTTCCGGCCGGGAGCATCGATAGTCGACAATTTGTTCCCGGAGATGAAGCAGAGAGCACCTGCTATAAACACATACAGCTCCGTATGTGTTCAGGTTCGAGGATGACGCTGTTAAAAATTATAACATGGCCGAATAAATATGTGCGCGCAGACGGTACCATTTTTTGCTGCGTTTGCGAAACTATCGCTTCAGGGAGCAAGTCTGGTTGCACAGTAAGTGTTGCACGCTTAGAGCGAGAGGCTATACCATCGCCATAGCATATCTAAGCAGTAGTATCCAACACGGATGTGACATTCGGATTCGCTCATCTTAAGGTCATTGAAAGCTTCCCATTTCTTCCGCGAAGTGCAACACTTGCGACAGAGTTCATTGCGAACCGTCTATACGACTCGGCAGAATAACGCTGTCCAATTAACCGAACGCCCTCCACCGTGCCCAGTGATCGGCCTCGGACGCAACGGCTCACTCGGGGGTCGGTACGTGTTGCCCCACGCAATGGCGGCCGCAATAAAATGCTAATGCGCTAATGTCATTCGCCACGCTGGACTTGTTCGTACGCGACTCGACCAATCCGGTGTGGAAAGGGGGAGGCAGTTTTTTGATCGGTGCTATTCAGGCGTGGTTGCACAGACTCGATAGTGTTTCCGGCATCGGCCACGCGCTCCGGCCACTTGTATTTAGCCGGCAGGCGAGAGTCATCTGCAGCAGAGGCCATAAGGTTGTCTGCTCCGCATCAGCAGACGACAAATGTATGCTGCCCTCGGCTAAGGCGTCGACGGAGTCCGCCTTCTATGTACAGCAACATCCGGTGGAGGCCCTCTCTTTTTATATCGCTGTGCTGCTTGTCTGTTATTTTTTTCTGCCCTCTTCCAATCCACTCGCCAAATCGACCAACGGTCATATCCATAGCCGGTAGTGGGAAAATTCCTGGCACGATGAGCGCTCCCATGAACGTCGGGAGTGAGGCTGAGGATCCGCTCAATGTCCGGGCAACCTGCCGAAGAAGAAAGCAATGGAGGCGCTTCCGTGCTCAGGCGCGCTGTCTCACGGCACGTCGAAGTCAATTTTCGAAGGGGACCTACACTCTCCATTTGGTAGCCAACGCACTCGTTTCTTTTTAACATCGTATCGCCACTTCCATAACACTCTCGGACAAAACAAGAACCACCTGCGCGCGCCTCGAGAACATGTTCACATCACAGTCCGGTTACGCGGACAGATTCTCGCGCCACGAGGAAGAAAGAAAAAGACGGCCCAACCCTCTCTCTAAGCCCAGGACGAGGATGGGCACTGCTGACGAAAGCCGACGAAAATTGAAGCCGACGTCTGCGGCCACGGTGTGGCAGAGCCGAGCCAATATAAGAAGCTCCTCTCGAAGCGTGGCGCATGGGGGTCATGTGTTGCACTTTTTTATCGCCCATCGCCGCACTTCCTCGTTGGGCCAGCCGGACGTCCCATCTCGTCTCCGCGGTCCGCCGTTGACGAAAACCAATTAAACAAAAGGGACATCACATCCGCCAGGATACGGGCCAATAATAATGTTACCGTTTTCGGTGTCTACCAGCATCCCACCCCCCGATCACTCTTTCCTATCCCGGGAAAACTCACTCTCCCGTGAGGCATCCCTCCGCAGACCAGGCGTGTGCTCGTAGAGAAGCGGAGACCTGGTGGGTTCGACGCTCGAGAAACTCCTAGGGCGTGCCTTTATTGGATGACCGCCGAGGGACCATGCCGCCGAGATTCCGTACGCTCCCATGTCTGCTATTCCCCCCTGCATGTTTCCCCCTTCATCTCGTCGTTCCGCACATCCCCGTACTCTCCCAGCACTCACTCTCTACTCTTGCCTTATGAAAGCCCCCGCTCCGGGACGGCACTCATTGCGGTTATTACAAGTTGCGAGGGCTGCAAGTCTTTCTTTTTGGTAACGACCTCCCGGTTTCTTTTTTTTTTTGCCTCGACAGCCTTCCAGCTCTCTCGTTTTCGGGTCCGTGCTGTCTGGGGCGAGGGTAACAAACTGCTTTTTGAGTGTAACTTCGCCATTTCTACCACAAGCGTATTAATAGGACAAACGTTCTGACACCAAACAATCTGTCTTCTATTACCGCGTTGTTCAAATACGAGGGAGCACAGGTAAAAGCAGATAAGCCGTGACGCTGCTGGGTTGCGTGATTCCATTTTAATTTCCATGTTTATACAAATCAATTTTTCCCGGTTTCGCCCGAATACACGTAGATCGGTTCTCTTTGCCACCAACGTGGAACCTTTACTGGCAGACCTTTGGCCATCTATGGCCTCCGAAACACTCAATTTAGAATATTTAAGAGGATACCCAGCCCCTTCGAACGCGAACGATGAGAGTCGGCCAAAGAAAAAGACGAAGTGAATGACAAGGATGAGACAGAACACCAACGTAGTCCGGAGACATCTTTTGTCTCTTCGTGGCTTCGTGTCTTGGACGAGCTGTCAAGCAAGTTAGGTGCCCGAGGGTAGAGGAAGCGTCTCAGGGTGCTAGGCCTTAAGAAACGTCCCACTTGAATGTTGAGGAAGTAAAACTGGCCGAAGCTGGTCGGGAAAGCGTTGGAGGGGACTCTTACGGCCGTCAAGATTATGGAACGGTACAATTCTGAGCACCTTCAGTTTATTGACCAGAGGCACCAAGACACGCGGATGGGCGATCGCCTTGGATGTGGTTGACAGTGCAGGAATAACGAGCAGGATAGGGGGGGGGGGGGGGGGAGTCCTCGTTAGATTAAAATAACGAACCTTTTTAGTCTGAGCACTCATACTCCACAATTTTTGACACTTCTAAATGCGACTTGCAGGGACTTTCAAAGCATGTTTTCTGAATCCTGCGTTTTGTATGGAACGAAGTTTTAACTGGAGCACTAACACCGCAAAAGTACCTCAATGAACGCGGCAGAATTTCGGTGTAATTCAACGACAGAAGTGCCCCTTGTGGAGCAACGCCTGATGGCCCCAGTCTTTCTCGAAAGTGGTATAACTGTTTCTTAAAGAAGGTATCGCCTAAAAACAAGGTCATGCATGATTAAGAAAACCGCATTGTAGAAAGCACACAAACGTTTTATATAGGAAAAAAATCTCATGTTCCGAATTCCTGCGCTTGAGCTGCTTGCAGGACAATTTCCGCGTACTCAATTCAACCAAAGTTTTCCGAATATAAACAGGACCCACTGACTAGAAAAGTCGAAGACGACACAGTGCCCTTTACTTGCTTTCCGGGAAGTTAGGTGTAGCGAAAACCGGCTGTTCGATGTTTAACGTAGAGCCATTCATTATGTCCCGCCTGATAGCCCGATGTAGGCCTTGGGTACGTAAGGCATAATGTCAAGTTTGTTAAACCGGTATGACAAGAAATAAAACGAAATAACGTAGCTTCAGAAGACGGCTTCGACGGCCGCCATTTGTCTACATTTCCGCAGAGAAGATAGCATTCTCTTGTACACCAAAATATCGATGACGCGACGGATCCGATATGATAGTCTTTATACCTGTATATAGATGTTGGTTCGTGGTGTGCTTTAGATGGGTGCGTAATCGTAAATTATAGAAAGTGCACGACATTCACCACTTAGTCCGATTCTCGAAACTTCAAGCCCCAATTAATGCTGGCATATCAATGCTTTCTAAGGTGTTGTTCTTGAAGTAATTTGCAAAATAAGCAGTAATGTTTGTATTATGCCATACATCCACAGCAATAGAAGCCAGTACACGGCAGCCGTACCACTCGCTGAAGTAATAAAATGCCCCTCGCCTTCAGAGTTAATTTTTTTGCAGGAAATCCTGGTGTAGTACATAACATGTTGTTGGGCTAGTCTTTAAAATGTTTTTGAATGCCGCGACGAAAAACGGGGAATGTAAATAGGTTCTGCTTACCACCATACGCGGCCACATTTTTTATTAAACAAACAAATTTATCTCTAGATTCTACCAAATGTTTTGTATTTTAAAACTAGTAATTGTTCTACTCCTCTTGTGAGTATTAGTTGCTGCAATATTACTCGCTACATTTATTTAATATTGTCTGTCGAGCTAGACGAAGTTCGAATTTAACAGCCACAATTTCCTCGTTACTGCAAGAGCACAAAGCTTGTTTGTAAACATTCATTGAAAGGGATCATTGCACTGTGCTCCAAGTTATAGCTTCTGATAATTTACAAGTCTGAGTACAACTAGAAAACTAACATTGAATGCTAGGACAGCATGCAGATAGCGGTGGCTTTTATATTGAGGTATAAATGGAAAATTTCAAATGTAGTGTTTCGTTTGGTCCCTGCTAGGAACACTTTTACAGTGCGCAAGCACAACGTTGGTCAACCACTAGAGGTCTGTGCCTCGGGAAAGCTGTGCCGTATCCTGAACATTTTGTATGACCTTTCAGCCCGCGCGCAGTGTTACGCACCCAGAGAGTAACACGTACCCGAAGAGGCATGTTGTGCCCAGCGGTTATACGGATGAATATTTTGTCAGTTCGAGGAGCACGCCTAAAAGATAACGAGCAAGATTCACTCTCGCTTAGTGATTCCTAATCCTTACTTTCGAACCTATAACAAATCTGCACCATATCATTAATTTATAACTCGGAAAACTTGCCAAGCAAAGTTCTTCTCCAAGTTCAACAAAAACTCTTTGCGGGCAATGTGGTCACGACAGTTCATGTTAAGGTGCAAGTGCTATATTGTGGAAAATGTGAAGATGCACCTTGTCGTAGTTTGATGGCACAGTAAAACTTGTAAGAATTTATGCAGATCAATTTTACATTTATGATGCTATTTGTAGGGAGAAAGCCTTTTATTAAACTTCGAAGTATTGTGAACAATAATTGGCATTTTATCAACGTAACAAAATTGCTCACGTAAGCTTACCTAAAAGGCCAAACCCCGACCGAAAAACGTGTTTTTAAGGAAGTATGGTTTGTCAGAAGCGCATGTACTTCACAGCATTCGTCCTTCGGACTCCTATTCTTTAATCGTTGTTCCCTTGGGCGTGCCACGCCCCGTTGTCTTATCCTGCATTTCAAGCGTGGCCCCGTTTTCTGTGGCTGTTGTATGCATCACGGGGCAAACTTGTTTGATAAAGAAACGGTGCCGCCTCGTCGACCCTAACCTAAACTGTCGTCTAAACACCGTAAAGCGCAGTAGGCAAGACACAGGACGAAGGGGACACGGACGAGCGCTCGTCCGTGTCCCCTTCGTCCTGTGTCTTGCCTACTGCGCTTTACGGTGTTTAGATGGAGTACCAACTAGCTCGTACCCATACGTTGTTAAATTAAACTGTCGTGTTTGATCGGTAGTGTTTTCGATCTATTACGATGGGGCTCGAAAGAACAGCGTTTCAATATAAATGCTTGCAGCACAAAACACCGCAGCATTCGATTCACCGACGCTTGACAGTGCAGGCCGCTTTGGTGCTTTTTCGCCATTTGTGTTTAATTCCTGTTACCTAAGCAGCACAATTTCGCTGTCATAAACGTTATGTCACTAAACTTTGCTTCGTTCTTTACAGCGTGACGCTATTGAACCACTGGATATCGGCGAGTTGTCGAGTGAAAAGCGGTTTGGAGAAATTTCATTAGCATTACAACGTGCCCGGCGAAGAATTTATTCTTATTTTTATTGCGTTTCATTTGTTAGTGTTTTCATGTTCTTCGCGAGTAGGGCGTCAGAATCATGCGAAAAACATACAATTCGCATTTAGGCCTCAGATTATCCGTCCTATTTGAATGCTTTTTTTTTCATACCTTTCCTGTTCCCGCAAGGAGATTGTGTACAAAACTTAATATGGAATCCTTTTGCATGCTGTTTCCACTTTAGGCAACTATTGCTTGTACTTCTTAAGGTTAGTTTGTTGTTTTTTATTTTTGCAAGACCACGAAATTAGGAGCAACATACTTTCCTTTGCAGTGTATGTGCTATGTTGAAGTTTGAAGTTTGAGGGTTATTTATTTAAACCAGAACACGTACACATACAATGTGCACAGGGACCCAACAATGTTGTCAAAGGATTGATTATAAACATCAGAAGATAGTAGCACTGCTGAAGACAAAAACAAATAGTGTTTGCAGCGAGTTGTATCTTGACGTATATGCCCGCCTCACCCCAGTTGCTGAGAATATGAACGGAGAGAGAACATCTTAGAAAAATGACTGATAGAAAAAAAGAATCAACGACTTGAAATTGAGGCCGAGCGGAAGGTTGTCCAGGCATTGTTTGCTGAGCACAAATCGTAATAGACGCTGCCACAGAAACGGCAGATAATCCCGTCTTTTGCTCTGTTGAACCGCAAAATAGCGTTCGTTGCTGGCTATAAAGAGATAGAATTGCCCATATAAAATAGGTCGTTATTTGCGTCTCGCATAACACAAGAACAATACGACGTGTAGTTCTTATTTTCTGTGGGTGCTTATGACTGATCAAAACCTCCAAACACACCTGTTGAGGCGGAAACCACGTCCCATCGTTCATACTCCCAGAAGGCGCCTTGTGTGGCGTGGGCGCGTTAGGGAACAAGTTTCCCATACACAAGACCATAATATGCCGAGGCCTCTTTCTGTTGTGAATGATACGCTCTAATTACGCGGATATTTCTTAGAAGTAGAAGCTCCTCAGAAACTGTGCACAGCAATTAGAGGCATTATTTTGTTCTAAATTACTTTGCAGGCTTCCTGCTGCTTTCTATTTTCCCCGTAAGACCGCTATGATCGGGATTTTGGTTATTTTTGTTTACAAATTTGCTTCCATGCTATTCTTGGTATCGTAGGTAAGAAAGCTAGAACAAAACACCTAATAGTGAAACCACAGGGGAGCAGTTTTTATGCGTTCACATATTGAGAGCAGCTGCACTCTTTACGTGCAGTATATAAAGCAATTTCAAGAATTAGCCTCTTCTTACAACCGTCTGCTGAAACAGTGCATAGGGTCCCCAGCAAACCTTGTAAGGAATTATGTAGATCCATTTTACATTTATGATACTGTAGGTATAAAGCATTTTATTAAATTTCGAAGTTTTGTGAACACTAATTGGTACTTTATCAACTTAACAAAAGAGTTAACGCAAGGTTACCTAAAATGGCAACCCGCCAGCGAAACCGGCTTTTAGAGACGTGTGGTTTGTCGCATAAGCGCATCTATTTCCTATCATTCGTCATTTTCAAAAACGTCCAAGTACTAGCCTCCGTTATATGTTGGTAATTCTTGCGGGATTTCTCTAAATTGGTTGGTTTCATACTGGGTTATTATTGGGGAGAGATATTTGCTTGCATGGGAAATTGTAGGTGATTGTGGTAGGCAACCATGGCGGGGTTGTTTTCATCTTCCTATTCTCGCAAGATGGAGGTGTTATTCCCGTATGCCACAGGACCTTGAAGGGGACAAACGCATGAAAAAATGACAATATCACTTTTATTCGAAAAAGGGCGATGTCAACGACTTTTACAATCACAGGGCCAAAAGCATATGCTGTGTTGCAGTCATCTACAAAAACACACCTCATCAGATAAGTGGCTTGCCTAATTTTCAGCATCCAAGGACCGGCTTTAGAAAGGGTTTTTTAACAAAGATTCTACTTACGTAATCAGTATATTTAATCTCTATATGTGTAATTTATGCATCAGCCAAAATTATTTCATTTAGGTACCACCACTGCGGTGTTGGGAGCGTTTATAGATCATCGAATGGGGGAGGGGTAAGTAGCATTGTTCAAGAATATTTACGGTGGTGGCACGGTACGATTCATCTATATATACATAATAGGACTAAAAAGACTTCGTCAGAAAAGGGGGCAGGTAAGGAAATGAAATCTCACCGAAATTATTTGCACTATGCTTAGAAGCGATATTTAGAAAGTGTAATTGCGCAAGAAGTCGGTTACACGTCAGTGAGAACGCCTAAATTATTTCAGATTTCAAAACAGCATAACTGTATTAAGTCAGTCACGCCAAAACTGCCGCAAAATGCTTCCACAACTGTACTATAAGAATCAACCGAAGCATTGGAAGTCATGGCGCTAGTTGGTTCATAGCAAAGAAGCGGTCAGGACGGTGCAATACCGGAGGATGCTACACACACATCGCTGACTACCAGCAGAGACCAGGTGACTTCACGACAGACAGACAGACAGACAGACAGACAGACAGACAGACAGACAGACAGACAGACAGACAGACAGACAGACAGACAGAGAAAAATTTTAGTGTTCGAGTACCCCAAAAGACGTTATAGTTTTTGAAAAAATAAACAGTCACAGCCAGAAGGAACTGGGAGGTAGAGGCGTCCAGTGCCGTAGCCAATGCATCACAAAAAATGCATTGCGATTCACCCGGAAACTGTGCTTCAGGAAATCGCAGAAATACACCACTTGTTGTCGTCATCTCATTAATGTGGTAAACCAGAAGTGGCCGAACGATTACTTCAATTCCTTGATTTGATTGATTGTGAGGTTTAACGCGCGGACACTGCACTGGCGATGAGGCACGCCGGAGTGGATGGCTCCGGATTAATTTTCACCACCTTTGGATCTTTAACGTGCGCCGAAATATCGAACACACGGGCGTTTTCGCTTTTCACCCCCATCAAAAAAGCTGCCGCCGCAGCCGGGAATCGAACCCGCGTCCATGGGGTCAGCAGCAGAACGCCTTAGCCACTGAGCCATAGTGACGGCTACTTCTATTCCTCCTTTACGCCTTACGACTCCTCCCACTTTCTGAACTTAAATATCTCTCGTTAGTATCCAGTTCTCTTGAGCTGTGTTACTTGTATGCCCTTGCTATTGTTATTTTCTAGCAACGTTACGGGCTCACCCCAGCCCTTACAAAGAAAACCGTCATTCCTTCAGTGCTGTTCGCATAACTTGAAACTTCTAGCTCACAATCTAGTGAGAATACGGAAAAGCACAAAGCCCGTGTCATTGTTGCCGGAAGTGCAGGATCGTAAACATCCAGGACGGAGCCCGGACTCAATTCCTTATAAGAAGAGTAGAAAAACTACTCCTGCATTAAACTATCGGAAGTGCCAAAATTTATGCAAGCCCGTTGCAAAGAATGAAATGCACGTTGTGCACTAATCGGATCAAATTTTCCTCCACGCCCAAAGTATGGCAGGACGGAAACTGGGCATCGCTATACGAGTCCCTTATCTTCCCATCTTTCCGTTGCAGGTCACCCGTAGCTCGGCGGGAACCACCCGTAAGCTCCTTCTAGCTGCCTCCGGCAACTGCCCGCAAGACACGTCTCCACGTAGTGTGCATGCAGCAAGAAAAAGAAATCACGAGGAAGCGGGCTAAAATGAAGAAACAAGTTATCTCATGTTTCCGCCTGTCAGACTGCGTTGTCCATTCGGTTGGTTGTGTTCGCTCGGCTTCACCGCCGAGCCCCCTTGGCAGCGTAAAACAGAGGCTTCCTTTCCGCTGTTTAAGGAGTGTCCAGCCAGTAAATGGGTGGCTGCGACGCTTTTTTACCGGATACTCTTACTGCGATTTGCATTTTAATCTTTAGGTCGAGCTTTGCCAACCAGAGGGCCATTAAGCCTGTCCAGGTCGGTCGGACCGTGCTCAGCACGGAGGTCCTTGGACATTCGCACGGAGTTCACTACGTCACAAATATTCATTTCTGATAATTTTTTAAAGATAAGTTATTATCCGAGCGCACAATCTTTTGACCAACCCTAGATTGGTTTTCAAAGGTACGCTAACATATCTCTTCATTGTGTATTGCACAGCTGTCCACTGCCGAATTTTAATTTTAGCTTTGAGGTAAAAGTTGGCTGTTATACAGGGCAAAAGGAATCGAAGATAGAACAGGGTTTGAGATTTTGAATAAGTGAAAAACTTTTACGCTCGAAAAAAAATAAATCTTAAGCAAACTGATTGAAGTGACTAAATTGGGCTCGGGATTGGAATAATGGTAGAGTAGCAATGGCGTCTCCAAAATATAGCAATGCTTGAGGCAATACGGCTACCCAACACAGAAAACAAGTGAAATGTGTCCTACAACAGTAGTGTTACTCATACCTACAATGCTCCCTTCCCATTGGATATGAAAGTCGTAAGTAGAACCAATTGCCGGCAGAAATTTATACTGAACTGTATACAGGTTCTTATTTTTTAAACTTTATTGATACTGTAGGGTACAAACAGAGGCTGGATACGCCTGACGAGATAAAATTCGAAAGCAAGTTACCTCAACAGAGAAAAATGCGAAGGGTTCTATTTATGCCAGAGTGGCCGCTTAACCATGTGTCCACTTTTTAGCGTGCCCATTTAACAGCATATCTTCTGCATTAGATGCCTGCCAAGCGGCTTTCCCAATCGGTAGTGCTTTTTCTAGTCGGCGGGATATGGCCTGGTGGCTTGTTACATACTTTCCTCGAGTAAGTTATTTTCCCCTGCTTCTGGTGCGGCCACTATAGGTTGCCCCTCTGTTACCTTGGTGGTAAACACGTGGTCATTTTTCCGCGTTGCGTACCTAACCCATGTCCAGTTTCTCTTAAATCGAGCTGCGTTATCTCCCGATAGTTGGTTGCGTGATCCATGACACTCGTGGGTGATCTCGTGGGATTCAGACCATTCTTTAGATGGCTCGTTAGGCTGCCCTCAGTTTTCTTTCAACGTTGTTACTCACTTCGATTCGCTTGGGCGTCTGATATCCACGTACGGTCCGGAGCAACAGTGTAGGACTGCGTCATCGTCTGCTCGCCCCGCAGTTCCAAAGAAATGCCCGCCAGGTGGGGCCTCGATCGTTAGAAAATGTCCGACCCGGCAAAATTCTGGTCTATACCAAGCGGTTCGCTGAGCAACGAACGGTCAAGTGTTTATCTCAACAAGTATATTTTTCTGCAGCACCGGGTGTCACTTCCCTGTTTTCTGAGAGTTTACGTTGTTCTCGGTCCTGCAGAGTTATCACCGCGATCTATAGGAAAACATATGGCCAGAAAAGGAATTGACAAAGTAACAAGACATAGTTTACATATAAAATTATAACTTCAAGTGCAGTATCATCAATGGTTATGAGATGGCTGAACCCACGGAATCACCACCGACGGTCCACCGTAGTTCAACCGATGGCGTTGTCCCCACCTGTGAGAGCAGGCGTTTATATATCCCTACAAATTCAAAAAAAGTATTGCGGGAAGTTTGAGAAATCACGCTGACACTGGTACTTCCTGCACCTTAGTGTACTCGTCTCTAATATTTCAATTTCCTGTGCCTGTCAGTTGGCGTCACACTTTATGAACGCGTGATTATTTTTTTCCTTCTTATTATGAATTTTTAGAAGCACACCAGGCTTTACACTCAAGTGTATTTTGCGAATTTCCTTTTTTTTAAGACGTTCGATACCACTTCTTTCGTGGCGTCACATCTGTTTGTTTTTTTTTCACCCAGTGTTTCATAGGACGCTCCATCCGGGCTTGCCGGCATCAACACTGGCCCCATTGAATAGGACACAGCAGCAAAAAACAACGGCCGGACACACCAGGAGCAACTAGCATATACGCAGCAGTGAGACAAGGCGAGATATCAAGCAAGGAATAGCAGACCTAGAAAAGAGGTTCAGGCAGATGGGTATACGTACATTGGTATGTTACAAATAGGCGCGTGGCCTCATCACGAAAACGGGCACACCATCGTTGAAAGCACTTCTCGCGTACTCATTACGCTGAGGCCTATAACATCTGCATTTCCTTCTGCCGCACCGCCGATGCATGAAATCAGGCGAGGTGCCTCTCAGAGCTTTCCGCCTGGTACAGCGCCCAGGATTTATACCTCCGAATCTGGATAGCCGTGCATCTACCAAAGGAGGGCCTATAAAGGCTAGGCGCGGGCTGCTACCTTAAAAGAAAAAAAAGCAGACCCAGAAAAATTCAGCCGTTGGAAGAGGATAAGATGCTAAGATGTTCCAGGAGTATGCGGTCTGCACGAAGAATGGAAAGGATCGATTCATGATTCTCTTTATTCTCTCACCAGTGCTTGTTATGTAAGCGCTCTTCAATAGTGGTCCTTTTTTTCAGCGTGCTCTGCTGCAGCGCCAGCGATTGGTGCCGTAGTAATGAATAGAAACAACCGTTGCGCCCAAGAAAGGCGCCAGGAGATTTCTTGACCCGATAAGGGGCGTCTTAAGGCAATGTTGGAAGGGGGAGCAGTGTTTTACAAGAGGCGTTTATATGCTGATGTATTTGGGCAACACCTTGTATTAGGAGTGTTCTAAAACGGGTCCGAACGAACGATCGCTGAACGAGCGAACGAGCGAACGACTGAGCGAACGGTGCTAAAAGCGGCGAAGTCTTTCTAGCGAGGTCTGAGACACGTGTGGGGAACACGCTATAATACGGAGGGTCAGAGTAAACAAAGCGTATGTAGATAACGGCAGAGGGAGCCGGTGAACATCCTGCCGTAGATGTATGTTGCCACCGCCTCAAAGGAAATTCAACGTACTCCTTGTACATCCCACTCCGGAACCGCCACGCCTTTGCCCAACATACCCATACCTTTCCACGGTTTCCTTACGCTTACCAGGAGAGTCGGTTGATAAGGTCAGCTGCCGCCTTTGCTAGCGCTGATTTATCCTGCCAGCTTATCTCATTCTTTAGCATGGTAACTGAAACGTCAAGTGAGTAAAAATGCCAAGCTGTCAGTGAGTAACCATACGTCAGCGGTAACGCGTAATAAGGCGAAACACAGAAGGTCATCTCATGTCAAGGATGTACAGGCGAGCAAATATCAGTGAAATGGTGGTAGTTATGTGAATTATGCCGAATTTCGGCCGATTCGATAAACGCTATCAAATATCGGCCTTCTGGACATAGTTAAATGCACGCTATCCAAGACGTTTCACATGTATCCCTGTCGCTATGATGTTGCACTCAGATTCGTTTGGTAAGCTATGCGCACATCAGTGCCAACTGCGGTTTGGTTACTTTCTTCGCTGACAATTCCCATGTGCAGACATCTCGCAAAGGCGAAAACAAAAAAAGAACATTTCACTAGCAGGCCGCAGAATCGTAAGCATTTCCCTATCCACACCAACAAACGCCGGTATGTCTTGTTCGAGGTTTAAAACGAGCTAATCCCTCTAAATAACCGAAATATATATTTCATCGCGGCAGCGTAACACGCCTCTCACTTTCTCTTTTCAACCAGCAGCCCTGCATAAACGCGGACAGGCCAAGCCACCAGGAACTCCGCAGGAGCATGTTGTTTCCTTTCCGCCGTATCCAAGAACGCCACGGAGCGGATGTGCGGCACATGTCCGAAGGCGGTGACTGCAGCGGTCGCGCGAAAATGAAGCCGGATTGCTTAAGGCAGCAACCGTGAACAAATAAAAAAAAAACGAAGCATCTCCAGCAGCCAGGATATGTTACGGGGGCAGGGAGTTACGACGGAGCCCCTTTGCCTCCTCGCCGATTAGACTTGGAGGCCTTTGCCGAAGTACTGAAGAAAGAAAACAAGAAGAAAGAATGTTCGGAGGAGAGTCTACCACCAGTCTTATGCATATTCAAGAAGAGCATCCTCATCGCCTTATTTCTAGGCAAGACGGCAGCGCAGCTTCCAAAGAAGAGCAGCGGACCTAGTGCTACACCTTGCCGCACCCCAGTATAGAGTCCTCCCCTCCGCGGCCCGCGGTATTGAAGAACTCCACAACATAGACGATACCCTCAGGTAAAATGCGAGCGTCAGAAATCCTGCGCGCTCAGCTAACGTGCGCGGGCTACGTGCCGGGTTACTTGTCTCACTTTTTTTCCAGTCAGCTTTTTCTTTCATTACTGTTCTGACCGCCGCTGTTCGGATCTTCTCCACCCTACCTTCCGATGTGTTCGAGCCATCTTTCACCTTCTCCGCCCTTGTCTTCCACGGTGCGCTACAGTTGTTGCCGCTGCACTGCGCGTGTTGTTGTTGTTCCCGCTGCCCCTGAAGCATAGAGTTGTGTCCAGAGTGGCCGTATTTATGGCGTACTTTTCGAAACCGCCTCTCTTTCCCTCTCGGATGTCATGGCCCTCTGAGGAAAAGCCATCGCTTGCCTTCGTTTTGTGCCTGTGTTTATTGAACCTTATACCGGCGTCCTCTCCTTTCGATACGCCTCCGAACCGAAGGCAGCAGTTCGCGTCGGCCGTATGAGATAGTTAGCATTCAGAATGTTCTTCAACCTAATTAATCAGCGCCGCTTCAGGATTCGGAAGGAGGTGCCGCCCTGGCGTCTCAAGAAGATCGTTGAGCCGCTCGAACGCTCTCCTTTTCGTGGCGTGGCTGCGGATGCCGGCGCGTATTTTGATGCAGTTGTTACGCGTTCTTTGTCCGGTTTTTTGGATCATCCCTTCGATCCGTACGCTCGGGCTGCGCAGACCGGGGTATGTATCTCCTATAGTTGATGGACTCTGATGCGGCGATGAGGCAACGCTGCGCGGCTTGGCAGAGGTCCCGGCTGTAGCTCTCTTTCGCGGTCGGAACATGGCCCGGATGTTGCTGTATAAAGCACTGTCATTTACATGACCGTGGCAACTTTTGTAGCGCATGCCCTTGCATCACAATACATTCGCTGAATTTTTCCTCTGAGCGGTGTCTTAAGTTCGTTAAGAGCCATACAAGTTTGGTGGTATTCCATATACCAAGAGCGATTGACACTTCTAAGAAGCCCCATTCGGAGTTTCGGTGACATCCGTTTCGTTTTTACCAAGAACTTTGTTGATGCCGAGAAATGAGGAGAGGGTCGTGCTCGTAAGTGAAGCTTTCTGTCTTTTACAACGGACGAATCTCAGGACCTGGATTATATAACAGTTGCAAAAAACGGAGACATCATCGGTGTTTTTCGCGGAATGTGCGGAATATTAGCCGTGCCGCACGGTTGCTGGCCGCTTACAACAATACCAGTGATGTCGGAGAGTGGAAGTGGACGTATTCTCATATTTATGCAGCTTTCGATGTGGTTGATCAGTAATTTCTTCGATAAACGAGGCCGAAGTGACCCCATACAAACTGCGGTAAGTGGTTAAAATCAAGTTTTGTCTACTTGTAGTGTGGTTGAGCAATAATTTGTTTGATAAACGACATTGGGAGGGACCACCTCCAAACTTCGTCGTAAGGGTTAAAAGTCGAAGTTTTCAAAGAGTTGCTGTTGTACATATGAGGAAAACTCAAAACGATTGCTTGTGTTTAGGGAAGTATTTACTGGGAACTGTAATTTCAGCCGAGGAAAAACCCAGCGTAAATATAGTGTTATCGTCACACACGGGGCTAATGAACCTAGTATGTACCGAGGACTGTAAAAAAGTCTTCAGTACATTATGTAAACCATACACGAAGGTCATGGAAGGGAAATGAAACAGTTACTGGGGGCCTGCATCAGAGCCACAATTACAAATGTGATGTGAAGGGGACGAAGTATCGTTTTTAATGTCCATGCAGTTCTTATTCGAGAAAGAAATGAGATAGTACAATACAAACTTAATGAGTTCGCTGGACAAGGACCACCCTAACTAACTTATTTGGTGTTGCTTCTTACATAGGCTGTTGCACTCAGGTGGCAGTTCGCTGGAGGGTGAGAGCGAGAAGAACTTATTTAAGTGGCCAGGATTGGATTTAGGGAAGAGGCAGAGTGGGAAGATCCCCGTCAAAGTCCCCATTCTAGTGGCAGCCAGGAGTACGCGGTCCCCAGCGGCGTCTTCAGCCATTCAGACAGTTGAACTTGCACCTCCGGGTCCGAACTGAGCAATTTGGTCTTCCACTCCTCGGGGGATATACCGTCTAATTCGGAGTTTTCCCTCCTAGTTTTCTGCCTATGGCTTTGTTTCGGGGGCATCGAAAGAGAAATTTAACAGACGTGAGTGAATTCAGCACACGTGTAATATTGATAGCACGTTTCCGCGTTCTCTTCAGAACGCTGAACCGTGCATCAGAAAAAAAATTGGGTATCGCAAAATTGTAAAGAGAAGGCATACCCTTGACATTACTGAGGGATAGCTTGGAAGACCATGATATGGTTCTAAGAGTGCTGGAACGCCAACCTACTCCCATGTCATGTGCATACTTTGGCATGCTAAATATAGTTTTTATGTATGATAAATGCATAAATGTATAATCTTTTTGTATGTAAAGTTCATATTTCCGGCTGCGATTATGTATGATGAGACATTGTTAAGGCCACACCCTGTCTTTTTGTCGTTCATCTGTCTATCATAATTACACTATTACAGTTACTGTCCATGTGCAACGAAAAGAGAGCGAATGTAGGTATGTAGGCTGGGGAAATTCGCAGAAATAAGACGTCTATCCTCAGCGCATGATATTTGAGCGCCACCATTGTACGAGTAGCCGTAAAGTCATACAAATGGCGCAACGTTTCGTAACTTCCTGCTTCTATTTGTGAGTAATAAACGAGGTGACATAGTTGCAGACCTTCTGAGTTGCGAAGGTGGACTCGAAAAGTAATCGAACTTTTAGGCAAATAATTATTGTGCACACGTATACTCTGAGTAGCAGTCAGAAATTACACAAGCTTCTGACCCAGCGGGTGCATGAAAAAGTCAAACAGTTGTTTATTTATTTCCGCACCCCAAGGGCCCGCCAGGACATGTCATAGGATGGGTGTTGTGGTTATACAACATAATTGCAAGGCAGACAAAACAAAAAAAACCTACATTTAAACGAATATGTACAAGTGTGAATACATATAAAAGCATACCAAAATAAGGGTACAAAAGCGCCGAACAACCACAACAACGAACTATAAAGAAAAAGAAGAACGATCAAATTTTGCTGTAAAGAACGGGCCTAAAGTAAGAACAATTTAAAAATTCTTTCCGCATGAACGTACCTGAGTAAAGCAGCCAATTATAAAGATGGATACGTTACTGATATTATGTTGGCCGGCGAATCTTTTGTTCATAGGACGAGGGGAGATAACTTGACTTCTTCTGCTTGGGCGAAAACTGGTGATACCTCCTCGGCCTGATCAGCCCGTAAGAAAAAGTGATGCGCTGTAAAAGTAAAAATATCTTTCGACGAAAGTAACAGTGAATGGAAATAAACCAGACGAAATAATTTTCTGCGAAGCTTCAGTTTTAGAAGATTAAAGGCCAACTGCATCAAATTCCCAATCGGCCAAATTTACTTAGCACCAAACCGACTGGGACATGACCAGTAGCCTCGTGAAATGCGTTGTTCATTAGTTAAAAACGTATAAAATAGCCCCGTCGCAGGCGATAGGGCACCTGCCGGCGATCGTGTAAACAGCCATGAACCGGAAGTGACATTGCGGCCGGCCATGCTCTTTTTCCTCCGGCGAGCCAGGAATACCGGTCGAGCTCCGGTGGACGTGCTTTTCCTAGGCTGCGGCGAGGGTACAGTGAGCTAGCGAGGGCGAAGGGTTGCTCGGAGGTTTGTCGCAAACGGCCATCCAAAAGCGGAGATTTTAAAACCGAAATTGAGAAGAGCACGGTCGTTACGGCCAGGCTAAAGTGACGTTCCAGCCGGCGGTCGGCCGGCCGCGTGTTCATGGTTGCTCGCTCGCCGGCTGGAACGTAACTTCAGCCTGGCCGTAACGCCCGTGCTCTTCTGAATTTCGGTTTTAAAATGTCCGCTTTTTGATGGCCGTTTGCGACACCCATACGCGTGCTTCAAATGTCATATTTTGTATCTTGCGGTCTTTTGAGCAGACCATACGAAAAAATCGATTTGAAAGAGCTTGAAATTTTTAGTGCAGTTGGCTTTTAAGGGAATTTTTAAGTGCAGATACACCTTGGGCTCGGGAATACGAACGCCAAATAATCCTTGCAGCCTTTTTTTTTTTTTTGGACTGCCTCGAGTAGATTAGTCAAATTGGCTTGGGGGGGGGTGTGTTCCAGATAATTGATGCGTACTCTAGGGAAGTCCTGATAAAGGTAGTATAAGCATGAAGTCTAGTGTCAAAATTATGAAAAAATAAACTGCGTTTAAGAAAACCTGATTTTTTGAAAGCCCTGTTTGTAATGTATTTTCTATGCGTTCGGCATTACAGACAGATGGTAAAAATATACCCAATTATTAGAATTTTGTGACGTGCTTGCAGTACCCTCTACTGCTTAAGTATTGATAGGTGTTCCAGAAAGAATAGGAAACATGAAGTGTCTGTTTTTGTTTCGGTATTTACCTGCATTGGCGTATATCGCACCAGTTAGTGCGACATACGCCACCCTGAAGATTTATACGCCGTCCTTAGGCCGTCCTGAAGATTTGTAACGTCATGTTGTATAGATGTCTTTCATACAAAACACAATCATCAGCAAAACTTTGGATGGTTGAAGTAATGTTGGTCGCCATATCATTTATATAGTCCGAGAAAAGCAAAGGGCCCAAGCCAGAGCCCTGCGGAACGTTCGATTTAACACATGTGCTGTTTGATACACAGTTTATGATGACAGATTGCGACCGTCCGGCCAAATTTTTTTCCTCCAGCTAGTTATATTTCGTGAAGTTTTAATCGGATAATTTCAGGAGCATATGGTTATGGGGCACACAATAAATACTTTTGAGAGGTCAACAAGAATTGCATTGTTGAAAATATCATCCGCAAAAAATACATACAAGAAATGTGCGTGGAGGATGAGGCTTCGTGAAGTTCTGTTAATAAATCGATTTACTGGATTTGACATGACCGTTTATACCAAAAACCGTGCTGCTTTTCGGTAGGCAACTTATTTGCATTTGAATGTGCCATTATATGGGTGCTAATGACGTTCCATCAATCTGCCAGATAAGACGCTTAAAGAAGTGGGCCTGTAGTTCGAGGGAGAATTTGTATGACCAAATTTATCTAGTGGGTTAACATAACAAGTTTCCAGTCGAATGGAATGCATCAAGTTTCCAAAGATTGCTTGAAAATTAGTGATAATAAAGAGGCTGAGGACGAAAAAGTTATATTTAGTGGCTTTGATCTCACGTCGCCGGCACTTCGACTTCAGCTCTGTGACAATCTGTCGATTGATTGATTGATTGTTGGGTACAACGCGCCGACGCAACGCAGGCGATGAGGCGCACCGTAGTGAAGGGCTCCTGATTAAGTTTGACCACCTGGGGATCTTTAACGTGCGCCGAAATCTCGTGCACACAGGCTATTTTGTTTTCGTCTCCATCAAAAAAGCGGCCGCAACGGCTGGGAATCGAACCCGCGACCTCGTGCTCAGCAGCACAATGTCTTAGCCACTGAGCCACCGCGGCGGGTAATCTGTCGATGGCGCGAGCGATACCATTTACAGTATAATTGCGATAGGCTGCGCTGGGCGGATGTTGATTGAGTGGGTTATGCTGCAGGATGCAGCGATCGGAGATTCTTGCGTGAAAATATTCTAAAAGTTTTCTTCTGATACATTAGCACGCTCAGTCAAAGGGGAAGCAGTTCCATTTGTTGCTTAAGCCCATGAGTCGTTTATGTGACTTTTGGGTTGACAGATGGCCACAGCATCTTAAGGTCGGTCTTTAATAAAAACGGGTAGTGTGGTTGAAATATTGGTTTTTATTTGCAATAATATACTCGGGCAGCGCAGGACAGGAGCATGTGGAGGTCAATGGCAGAGGCCTTCGTCATGCAGTGTATCTAAATAGGCTGTTGTTGTTGATGATGATAATTAAGTGGTATCGATTAAAGTCGTGATGTCGTTATAAGTGTGCCAATCTTGTGGTTTGTAAGACTTTCTTGCATATGAACAGCGGCTCAGCCAGGAACATTTAACAAAGATGGCTGTGCCCGAACTATATCCTATTTTCATTTTGCTATCTGATTCTCGTTCTTACACTTAAATGTATAGACGACGTGTGTAAAGCCTATGGGCGGAAAGGAAAGAGAGAAAGGTGGAGGGGATGCACCACTTATACAATTTAGGTGGTGTTCTGACACCGAAACACTTCCCTTGGCTACGCCCTTGCTTCATATACTCTATTTTCTTTCGATTTAAGCACCTCTTATTGCTCACAGTGAACCACGGGGGACTAATTGTTGTTTTTATGGTGATTTCTGGAATACAAGCCTCTTCTTAAGAGCTTTTTCTTCAGCCTTTTCTTCCGATCTCCCAATCGCTTTTGGATGGAAAATAAAGGAACTAATACTATTAATATTATTAATATTATTACTATTATATTATATTATATTATATTATATTATATTATATTATATTATATTATATTATTATTATTATTATTATTAAATTCTCTTACTCGAAAGTTATCATGCAAAATTACTCAGTTTTGATCAGTAGTACGTTTGAAAAATTCATCTCAACATCTGACGAAAAGCTTGACAGCATGCGCGTCATGGATCAAGGCACATTACTTTAAAAGTCGGGCACACGTTCATGTGGCCTTCATTGTAACCCTACAGTACCAGCTGAGAACAAATTTGAGTTGGGTGAAAATATCCCTCCCCCTTCAAAATGCATTGCAAGCAATGTCAAGGCAGCTGGAACAGTTAGCCTTCTATGAACCTTCAATTCCAGAAAGAAAACCGTGTTCGAGAGACATCTGTTATCCCCGCTGGTAAGACACCATGTGTCCTGAATACGATAAAAGACAAAGCCGATGGAAACAACTGCCAAATAAAAGCAAGCCAAAAAAGTCGGAGGTAGCAAACGCCAAAACTGTCTTCGCACACATTCCCTGCCTGTCTCGGGAGCGCTCAGCCTCCACAAGGCATAGCGTTAATAACTTCACCATAAAAATTCATGAGAGAGGGAGATACCTAGCGCCGAGAAGAGTGAATATAACAACGTGCCAGAGGGGTCACACGTACACACAAGCCCTGCCTACGTACTCTGCAAGCGCTGTGTTCGTAATGAACAGGGCACCCACGAAAAAGCCTAAACGGGAAGGTGGCGATGAGAGTTTGCGTCGAATTAACGCCAGCCTCGTAAATGATGCCCACTTCTACCGGAAGGACGGCACAAAGAAAGAACAATGGATGTTTTAAACGTTTATTTTTTTAGTATTTCTGCTTTCTAGGGCGCACAATTACAATTCAAGCGCTTCTAATTGCATTATCGCCTCGCGGCGGCAGACATCAGAGAGAGGGCGGGGGGTGAATAGAAAGGTGGTGCTGCAAGAAAAGAGCAACTTTTATACTTTTTTTTTGTTCTTTTGAGAACTCAATTACCAGGGCCGTTAGCCGGGCATGACAGTTCACCTGCACATGCTTGTTGTTGCTTCTTCTCACTTTTTTTTTTGCTTTACGGGGCCGAAGTTACAATGTCCGTCTTTAAAGTGGTGCTTTTTCCCGCCTCCTAAGTCTTGGTTGCTTTCGTACTATAGCCGGAGAAAGACTTTGGAGCAGGTGGAGAGCACTCACAGATGGCTTGGAATCGGCTGTGTAGTTAAAGCACTGGAGCTCGCCCAGAACTGAAAACAGATTACCTACCAGCAGTAAAAGATGCTAAGTGAATTCAAGATTTTGGATACAAAGTGAATTCAACTGAGGGCCGCACGAAAATTTGTGGGAACGGCTGCATTGTGGCCGCAATAAAAACAATACTACTGTACTAATTGCGCATAATTACAAATGGGACAACATTTGTGGTGTGCAACGTGTTTTTGTGACGTAATTGGGGCGGAACTACTAGAGGGGAACATAGAGGCAAGCGTGGTTTTGCAATGTGCGACAAACCGAACTCGTTTTATGGTAGCCTCGATTATCAAAAAAATTCAGCCAAAGAAACGTTAGAAACATTAGGACGACAGCAAATCATTGCCACTGCCACGCACACGCCAACGCAATACCTGCAAAAATACACAGAAAATATAAGCGCACAAACGTGCATGAGCTCACTCGAAGACGATTGCATGGTACTGTCCAAAGGGAATCTCTCCCACCATTCGCCACTTTAAAGAAAAGCGGAGGTTACTGTAGGCGGCTTGATATACGCCGCGAGCAGGTGCGCGGATACATGCTCGGAAAAACGACACGGTGCATTACCAAGCGGCCGTTTTGTGCTTTGACATCTCTATTCACTCCCGGGGGTCTCGTAAAACGTCCTAAATGACTTCCCCTGGCATTGCAAAGCGAAATGACCGCCTTTTAGAGTGGTCCCCTTTGTCGCAGCGTAAGAGCAGTCAGCTACAAGTGTATGAAATTACGCTGCGTGTGTGGGAAGAAGAGAGCGAAGTTTTGCGCATATGCTTCATGTTTTAGAAACTTTGTTGCTGTTGTTGCCTTTGCTTTACACCCATGCACAGGAAACCTCTGGATGAAGGGGAAACTCACTTTTGATGATGCAGACTATTGATGTTTCGACTTTTTCTGTATATGGAGCATTGGAAGCAGCTCTTCTTACGATGCTTCATCCAAACTGTGCTATCAAACAAAAAGAACTGTTGAGTTTGACAGGGTTTTGGGGGCTGTGCGCGTGCAAAGGAAGCATCTATTTTTTTATACAGTGTATTTTTGTTCATTGTTGACCTTAGCAAGCGCTAATGGGTTTTCATGCTGCATTGTGCTGCAAAACTGCACAGGGAAATGCGCAGTTTGTTCCAAGTTGAACTTGTCTAGTACTGAATTATATGTACCTACACTCTTTTCAATTTTCACAGTGCTATATTCTTCTCTCTTTCCATTGAGGGATTGCCTTCGTTTGTTGCAAATTGATATCTGCTCTATTTTTCATTCTTTGTTATTTTGGTTTGTAACCGCCCCCCCCCCCCACCCCCGCGCGGTAATACCTTCGTCACGCCGTGGGTAATAAATAACTAAATAAATAAGTAAAATAAATAAGTAAATAAATAAATAAATACGCCCGTGAACTGGGCAACAGAATGAACAGGGCACCAAATCCTTCAGAAGGACATGACTGCATAACGCTTAAAGAATTGCCCATAGAATTTCTGAGCGTGATAATGACAAGAATTTGCTTTGCTTCAACCGCTGGCATTGTTAAGAAAGGAATATTATGTATCAGCGTATTAACAAGTGTCCTATCATACCTAATTATTGGGAAATGTGCGACAAGATGAATATATGGAATGACCAAAATTCCGCGAATTTTCGGGCATGTATGGCTATTCTTCGGGATTAAATAAAAGTCGTCAAAAGAAGCGGTATTTTCCCTTCCACAGTCATGTGTCTCCCCGTCTTTTGCCCTCGTGTTCAAAGGCTGTTTAACGTTTACAAAAACAGGGCCTTTCGTGTTTAGGCCATCAAAGTTGCTGCTCAAAGGATGACATGTAATGGCTGCAATTCCTCAGGCCCAACGCAGAACCGAAGTCTAACCGCGATTTTGAACAAAATGCAAGGTTTTAACACAACGCAAGTAAACGTACATTGCAGAACACCTAATTCATTCCAAATAACTGCTTAATAGCAGAGTTTTGTCCTGAATTTCTGAATAGGAGTATTTTGCATTATGGGAATGGGCGTGTTCGGCGGGTAGCCAACAGAAAATGTCCTGCTTGAACGCGATAGACTTTGTACCGCATCTGGAAGGTATTTGTGATGGGCACATTGCGATGTAGTCACACACAGTAGGAGTTGGAACGGGACCAAAGCACAGCCGCGCCAAATTGCAAATGTGCTGACCTTGGTCACTCTTGTAACTACAGCTTAGCATGAACCTCCCTCAACGTTAAACCCACCGGATGAGGTTGAGGTGAACAGCTAACACCTCCCTACCTTATCAGGTCGCAACTTAAACCGGATTCCCACTCCACTTAATGTTGTGATCCTGTTTCCCTTAGGGTTCCGTGCAAAATCTCAGGGGGTTAATTACCTCTGGTTGGTTGTGCACCTGGACTTAACGACCAGACTTCCTGGGCACTGCAAAGTTTCCGCGTTGAGGCAACGTGTATACATCAAGTTTCGCGTTCTAAAATAAACCGAAGGCGTAGTGCGGCTGCCTTACGAACCGAATCTATAAACATTTGGACTTCAGTCTAGATTACGTTAAGACACTTTATAAGAGACCTGACGTTTTAGCGCGGTGACACGGTGTCTCTGAATAGTTCCATCATTTTAGTTAGGCGAATCAGTTTAAACTAAGTAAGGAGTCGATGTTTTAAATTATACATCGCGGTAGGATGTTTCTATCGTACACGTAAAAACTATGTCTATAACGTTTGTCTGGGTTTTTCATTCGTGGATTGGCAGCGAAATAAAAACTTACATTCCAGACGGCTGGGTTTCGTTTCTGTATGCACATACACACACACAAACACACACACGCACACATATCTATATATATACCCCGCCTGCAGAAAATGACTGTTTTATTCTCGTCTGCCATCTCTAGCCCTTTATTACAAAACCAGAAATACAATCTCATCCTAATTCGGCGACACGACAAGCTCATTGAAGCCACCAAATCGCAATTGCATTAGGGACAGCAACTTCCCTAATATACATCCTTGAAAGACAAAGAAACCGAACTCCAAAAGACCACTCAAAATAAAATACGGAAAAAGTCGGACACGCCCCGCCGACACAACAGCTACATGATTTGCTTACACACACACACACACACACACACACACACACACACACACACACACACACACACACACACACACACACACACACACACACACACACACACACACACACACACACACACACACACACACACACACACACACACACACACACACACACACACACACACACACACACACACACACACACACACACACACACACACACACACACACACACACACACACACACACACACACACACAGATATATATATGTATATATATATATATTTATATATATATCTGTGTGTGTGTTTGTGTGTACAAAAAGCAAGAAAACAACGTTATTACGACTTCTGCAGGATGGCCAGCGTTTTCGTTTATGACAAACGTGATTGAGAACCGCGCATATAAAGGCCCAGGAGAAGCTCTCCAAACGCTCTGTTGCTTCCTCTAAAAAGTGGACAACAAAAAAAAACCCACAGAAAACGACATAAAATAGTGGCCATCCGGCCGCTCCCTGCAAACAAGGAGAACCCGCCTCAATAAACTTGGAGCCCGGCTAGACAGTAATTAGAGTCTCAGAGGCGCCGCCGGGCGATGCAAGGAAACAGCCAGCTGTGTCACCCACTCAGCGTCCACTACACGCAATAAAGGCAAAAGAGGGGACAGAACCCAAAAGGCTAAGCCGCCATCGGCGCACAACCAGTGCTCTTTGGTAATGGGCATCGGTGACATGTCGACGGTACGAGTGGTATCAGCACCGCTGAAGCCCCCATTAATGGAAGCCCGCGATTCTTACTTGGCCCGAAATGCCGCGGCAAGGTGCAACAGCTACACAAAGAGGGGAGCAGGGAGATTACCAAAAAATACGCAAAGAAGACACAGGGAAGCAACACACTTGGCAGTGTAAGAGTTATCAGGTGAAACCCACAGTAGTGGCACATGGGGGATCGCAACCGCGCTTGGTTTCCTAGGATGTACAAATTACACTTCAGTGGTGCAAGTACAAAAATGTCAAGTGAGATAGAGAAATAAAATTTTTGTTCTTCGAGAAGAGGCAGGTGTTATGGGCCTCGCACCCCGAAAGGCATACCCAGTCTGAGATTCCTTGGCTTCGACTGCCTGTCCTTGCGCGGGTTACCAGTTTGAGCTGGGAGTCCGGTATGGGCTGGCCCAGGAAGCCCTGCACTACTCGAATGACCAAAACGTAGAACTACATGGTCAGTGGGTTATGCTTGCAGCACAGAAGAGCTGTAAATAAAAGATACGTGCACAGAAGCATGCTCCTGGTCGGTTGTAGTTACTTGACACTCGGCGACGGCACATCAATGGAGGTTAAAATTACACACTACATGAGGAAAAATTGAAATTAACAAAAAACTAGAGTAAAGCATTCGAATGTTGAATGAGGAGGAGGATAAACTTTATTGGGAGCATCGTAAGGTGGTGTGGGGCCCTCATTCCAGGACTCCATTGGAGACCCCTGCCGCTACGGCCCTTTCCACCAGCCTAAGCTGGGAATCGAGACGCGTGGAGTCAAAACAATACACCCGGGATATGGTTTATAAGAAAGCCAGCAAACTTTGAGTAAACAAAAGTTGTTTAGCTATAAAACACAAACTTATAAAAGAAAATCATGCACCCCTCCGTCTAATGACGACGATGGTTGAACGCGGAGCTTTCGCATGATGGCCTCTTTGTTTGACCAATCCCACACTGCGAATATTTTCTAGCCTGGAGGTACGCCCCACTTTTCTAGAGCACCTACAGCAACTCTCGCGTGCGCAATCCGTAGGCCTAACGTTGAGGTTTGGGGTGTATGGCGCGAATCGGTACTGCTGCTTGGCGTTCGCTTCGACCGTGTCGAAATGGAGCCGTCGGATTGACGCCGGCGTTATAACGCGAGGGACCGAGGTTCGATTCCGGCCATGGGAAGCTTTTTTTTTTATTCTTTCACTTCACCCACGATCATTCATAATCATCGTCAGAGGACGTTTGCTTTACTGTAGGGCGCATAGGCGAATAACGGCATCAGTAAGGACACTCAAGCTTAGCTTTAAAAAGGCAAACATTGAATCCAATGAAGCAAAAATGGGGCAGAAAGTGATTACAAACATTGGTATCTTCATGGCACAATTAAATGTCAATCGCCATAGTGAGCCGACGGATCCTTGTAGTTTGTTCGTTGAAGGTAAGCCGTAACACAAGGAAGAAAGTCCTCAGTGCGAAGCTAGGCGCGTGTATGGTTCACACCATTGGGTGGTATTCCTGAAGCCGAAAGTTGGGTGAAAGAAACAAAAGCCATGTTTAACCCAGCTGAAAATGACGACAGAAAAAATCGTGTGGTTTGTCGCATTTTTGCACGACGTGCTGTCGTCCTGTCGTATTCTTGTGTCGTGATTCTGGCAGTTTTCACGACAGCATTATGGCTGTCATAGCGACAAGCAGTTTGTTTGTGACTACAAGAATGTTTGTCGTTGAGAAAATTGACTTATTCGTTACGACTTAAATGTGTGTCGCAACAACATAGCTTCTGTTGTCACAACAAAGTTTTTTGTCGTGCGACAGGAATTTTGGTTAGGTTTCTGCGGTACTCCTGTTTTAATTTTAGACTGGGCAGGCATACTTACAGGATACCGGAAAGGGATAATTTGCGCGTGTTTACATCGAACAACTTCGGGCTGTTTTTAAGCAGTTGCGTGTGACGAAAATATGATTTCATCACTCTTTCTTGTATCCCACAAAGCAAATGTTCATCACCCGAACCACGATAAGAAGAGCTAACTGTATCTCCTATAGGAGCTATTGCAACTACGTTTCCGTGTTTTATTAGATTATTAGCCTATTCACATTATGTGGTTATATTTCGACATCCGAATTGACAGTTAATGAGGTGCGATTTTACAACAATGGGAAATATAGTTAAACGGACGTAGAAAAAAACTGTACCACGGCGAGAAATATTCCAACAAGCTAACTTATTTCGTTGTAAGTCTGATCTAAAGGGTTATTCTACAAAAGCTTGTCACTAAAATCACACCCCCTTTTTCTATACCGTTTTCGTGCCTGAGTAGACGGATTTCCGATTCCTATTCTAAATTTACTTTTACGAGAATTTTCAGTGCGGAATAGCATACAGTTGTTTAATTTAACACTGACATGAAGACTATTCGCTTCACACCATGGAGGCAGTTTTAAAAATATGCGGTTGACCACCATCAAAATTTCATGGCTATGTTTAGCCGCCATGATCAGTGTGACGTCATCTGCATAGGTCGCAACCAAAAATGCTAGCATAATTTTCGATGTCACTCAAAAATAAAAAATGGCATAGTGGGTTCATGAAATGCGCCTTTTGGCTAACTTGGTATCCGATAAAATTGTCTTTTTATACAACTGGTTTGCGTATAAAAAGGTACGACCAGAACGTGGTAGGCCATGGCCTCATACATTATAAAGCCACGGTTTTTTCAGAAGGGTAGTGTTAATAATTAAATTGCAAGCCCTAAAAAGTATTGTATAAACATACAATAGCAGTTTACGTCTCTTGTTCCGAATCATTAATCGTTTTTGAAACAAAATGGATGTCTTCGTGGGCTCTTTTTTACGGAAGTCATGGTGGAAATCAATCAGCATTAAAGAGGGATCAAACTAGGCTGATAATTCAGTTGGAGTTTTTATATGCTTTTGAAACACAAGAAAACAAGATATTATCTGTATCGTCTGATAATTTCCCATTCATTTTTTTCCCACTCTCAAGCCATAACAGCACTTACTTATGCCATCAGGATACTTAAGTAAATTACGCATAGCAATGGGAAGAAACCGAATACGAATGTGAGCTGTGTAACTAGGAGATAAATGACATATTTAAAGGACTCAATGTTTCAGTTGTCGGCGTCATCAGTTTTCTGACGTAGGAACAGTACAAAGAATGTATGAGTACTTTGTTTTTAGATACAGGCCGCATTAAACTGTTTAACATGATTTTGCTACGAATGTAGAGCAATCATGTCTAGTAATGCTTGATGTCTTGTGAGCCGTGGTATTGACCTGGATTATTAGAGAAATTGAATACACCTTTAAAATATATCGAATACGTTTGCCAGTTGACTTTAGCTCACAATATATAACTACCTCAATGACGTCATGTTCATAAAAGGCTCAAAAGAGACAATTTATATAATTTTGCACATTAGGAGTATTACTTCCAGTGTCAGCAATAGATTACTGTAGCAATCGGGTTCAGCGTTTTAAATCTAATGTTTATTGCAATACTTTTTAAACTACACGAAGTGAACAACTGCTCGTTCTTTGTGTATCTTATAGGATAAAAATATATTTAGATAAATGTTGTCAGTAGGTCCTTCGAAATGAATTTTTTGTTTTACGTCTTAGTGGTCGTCCGAATGTACCTTGACTGATAGCTAGCTTTATAAGGCGTGCATTGTCATTCAATACGCTGTAAGTCGTGCCATCATATTAAGCTTTACCACAGATAACATAATATTTGCAACTTAATTCTTTAGAGCGTCTGAATACTTGTAATATCCGCAGTTTATTACTATACGCTACAATTTTTGTTGCCAGTAAAACAGGAAAATGGTTTCGAACATCTGAAATGGTTGTTCCCCAAGCCGATATAGCCTGTTGTGCTGAGGGAGTTATAAAGCAGTCAATTAGATTAACCCCTCTTAGCCTTGCAAGATGGTGACAATGCACTCGGAATCGTTTAATTGAAGAACCGAGTAGAGCTCTGCCTGTGCCTGTGATTGAGCCACTAGGACAATGATAAGGTCTATTACCGAGAAGTGAGAGCAATTATTGTCTGCAACAAGGCTGAACAACTTGCCATGTACGGTCAATAACGGGGTCTCATTTCCAGGCGGTGGACTGTAAGCCAGGGTGAAAAATAGCGAGGACACCAAGGCACCCGTTATCATGTAGTGAACGCAAACGCGAGCGTAACTGTCCAAATTTTGAACGCATATTGTAATATTGTACGCGCTGCCACAGCCTCTTGCATCTGTGGTGACTGCTGCGGCACTGGATGAGGCGCTGGTTGAGTGCGAAGTGCGAAGTTGTTGTTGTTGTTGTTGGTCCAAAAAAAAAAATGGCTCGTACCCACTCAGGGGGATTGGCCAGGAAATGGGCGCTAACTGAGAGAAGAGAAAAAACTAATTTGGATTAAAAGAAGAAAAGTGAATAATTACAGAAAAAGGTGAGTATGAGCGGGAGTAAACAGATAATAAGTAAACTGTCAGATAATAAGGTGCGGTAGCAGATAGAGCTCACCAACTACAAAATCAGCACAAATGAATAAGGAAAGGATTGGCCGAAGGACATTCGTGGAAATTATGTAAGAAAATTAAAGAAAGAAGTTTGCCTCCGCGCGAGCGAAAATCACTTCAACCTACCTCTTTTACGACATGTTCTTACCAATACAATGACTTAAAGCCTCGGCCAATCGCCTCTGCTAGTCGCATGTGTGACCAAATGCGTGATCAAATGTGTGACCAGATGCGTGTGACCAGATGTGTGACCAGATGTGTGACCAGATGCGTGATCAAATGTCACGCTCATTGCACGTAAATTAAGGGTACAGGATTTTATTTTTGGCTGCGTCTAATCTCACGGCAGCCGTGAGAATTAGTTCCTGGAAATTCTCACGGCAGTTTCCATAAAAGCTGGCTGGCGGAAAATTTGCTGAATAATATTACGTCCCAACGTAACCTAACGTAACATAACCTGACCGAACCTGACGTAACCTAACCGAACGCGTCATAACCTCCCCAAATCCCGCCAAACTGCAACAAACCTGATCTAACCCAGCCCAACGACACAAAACACAACCTATATTAAACGCAATTCAACCGATTCTAAAAGTCATGTGCGCCAATCTCTTGAAAAAGTAAAAACCAGACTAAAGAAAGCACTAACAAAATCCCGATTACCAAAAAATCCGAAAGCTAAAAAAAAAACACCGCAACGTCGGACTCGAACCTGAGCCTTCAAGTTTAAAACCGAGCACTATACCAGAGCCCACCTGCAGACACTACTTTTTAAAGGGTTATTTATAAGATTGAATCTCCGCGTAGCGCGCTTAGCCAATAAGAAGCGACTGCCGTGAGAAATTTCTGACGGTAATTTTCCCGGTTGCCGGGATAATAGACACTACCTTTATTTTTTTTATTTTACGGTTTAACGCATCGACGCTACACAGGCAATGAGGCGCGCCATAGTGGATAGCTCCTGATTTATTTTGACCATCTGGGGATCTTGAACGTGCGCCGAAATGTCGAACACAAGGGCGTTTTAGATTGTCGCCTCCATCAGAAAACCGGCCACCGCGGCCGGGAATCGAATCCACGTCCTCAGGCTCAGCAGCACAACGCCATATTTACTGAGCCACCGCGGCGGGTGGTACCGATTGGCGACGAGAAAGCTGAAAGCTTAACGTTAGGGCTAGTGTCACACTGGCACATAACCGCAGTCGCATCGCCAAGCAAAGAAGACATTCAGCCGGATCGTACTTTGCAGGTCCCCTAATTGCTACATCTGTAAATATACCATGCTCAAATCATTATGTCGAGCCTAGCAAATGCCTTTAACACACCGTTTGATCTGAAATCTCGCAGTGACTAGGTGCATATTCGGTCAAGTTAGGGGTATGAAGCTGTCTCTTCGATGCGGGCCCTCGTCGTCTTGGGGAGGTCCTGAGCTTATTACCATGGTCAAATTACTAATCTAGGCCGTAGAACATGTCTCTAACCCATATTATCGAGTCGACGGCCACAACGCAGTCGCTGTAGTCATGGCGTTGTGGCTAAATGTGCACCTATAGGTGCACATTTTGTCAGCTACGGCCATCCAGCCTTCCCCTGTACGCAGACTTTCCTCGTCTTTCGAATGCTCTGGGTTCATTAACACGCCCAAAAAACTTTTTTAGGCCTTAGAACATACCTCAAACAGACGTTTTCAAGTCTAGGACCACTAATCATTGACTTCGTGCTCTTTTGCAACCGCAGTCATACAGACGTTTCCTCAATGCGAGCTCTCCTTGAATTCTGCACGCCCTGGGTTCATTATCATGCTCGAATTACTCGCGTAGGCCCTAGAACATGTTTCTAATGCTTGTGCTACACGGAAACTCTCTATTGACAGTTGAACACCCACTTAAAAGTTCGCCCTATGTATTTGCAATGTGACACTCGATGGATAAGTGGTTCGAAAACCTTTGAAAGGCCTTCGAAACGTCCATGTAGCACAGGTATAACACGTTTTGAAGTCGAAGGCCACCAGGCAGCGACTTGCTTGCCATTTTTCAGCGAGAGTCATGCAGCCGTGTTCTCGATGGCTGGATGGCCCTCGTTCCACTCGATGGCCCTCCTCGTACTCCGGAAGCCCTAGATTCGATTTCCGAGCAGGACAAGCTTTACCCAATTCTCATTTCTAATCGACGACTTTACTTTTATTGTTCTTGCTTCGTTGATAATTTTGGAGGCCCTTTATAGGTTAGAACGCCGGAATTTCGACTTGCCAAGCCAACTAGTCCTTGTACATTAAAACGTCATTGGTTCAGCCTACCGGTAACAATTCAGAAGGCCGATTTGACAGTGGAGTTCAGAAGTTGCACTAGAATCAAAGGAGTAGTACGTTAACGCGGAAGCCGCCCCCGCTTTACTGGTATTGTCTCATGAGGTGAAAGGCGGGTGGGATTTAGAAGAACGAAGTTTTGGTAGGCCCTAGCTGCAGTGTAGCGTACATTGGGAAATACAAGTAACAATAAACGTAATTATGTGCAATCCAAAATTTTATAGCGATGTATAGTCCACCTTCTACTGCACTCAGAGAAAAATTATTTCCTAAAACAAGCGATCTGTGTTCTTTATTTGCTATTTGCTCTGCGATCTGAAGCCCAGCATGAAAAACTCGCAAGGGGCTCTGAAGCCAACTATGTACCACCGGTTTTCCTTCCTGCATGTGTAGAGAGAGAGAGAGCCTAACTTTATTGAAGACCAGCGATGTTAGCCGAGACGTCGGGCTGGCTTGCTATGCTACATGAGAAAAGAAAAATAAAAAAAACGAGAAAAAAATGTGAAAATGAAAAGATGTCATTTGATGCACCCAAAATTTTCAATCACAGAGCTCTGTCCAGTTCTGTGCTTCGAAGAAACTCCAAGAGAGCTTTGATTGCACGTGCATCCTGACTGGGACCCTACCAAGGGCCCAAAACAGCCCTCAGCTCAAGTCCCGCACCAAGCTGCCTGCACAAAGATAGCAAATACCCATAGCTTATTCGAAACATCGCGTATGGGAAAAATAGGTTAAGGATGGGCGATTTGATTTGGGTATGAGTGATAGGAAAGGGCGTGTAACCCGTCCGTCACAGCATAGCCCCATCAAGTGGGCGTCATTTCTTATGATCGGAGAAAGATGCGGAAGCCTTCACACCTATACGACGAAAACACTTACCACCCACGGCAGCCCGCTGGACTCGTTATCTCTTTCCCTGACGTTTCACCAAATGTAGGCGCAGTTCGGGGAAGATCTGAGGACTCTTGCACGAGCCTTTTTTCGCGCCTCCGAGTATGTATTAATATATCCCGCGTTATCAATTACGGTCGCGCTGCTAGACGCAGGTCAGCGGGCTTCTGCGCCGAGATGATATACGGTGCTGATCTCCCCCTGTGTCCGTGCGCCGTCCGCTCCGTTCCATAAAATGGCTTTTCCGGGGCGAGGTCCATTCCTCAAGTACAGTCCTGGCGTTACGATGAAGAAGCGTTCGCTGTTGCCGGTGCGGGCAACCATGGCGATTGCGTCATCGGGAGGGGCGACCAGCAGGAATTGAATCATACATCATGTGAGTGTGCGAAGGCGCCTCATACTTGCGGTCTCTAGGCGGTGTCATTGTGGACGCTTGAAATGAGTGACCGCAGCACTTCGTTCCAAGCTGGAGCAATAGCCTCACATCCTTTATGGTGGGCATGGTCAGGTGTGAAAGCAGCTGAAACTTTTTGTTGGCGAGAGCCTGTCAGGGGCAAGAGAGGAGTAGAACAGGTTGATAAGGAGGAAGAAACATTGTAGGAAAATCAGTTGAGAAACGGAAATGTGGGAATGCAGTGGACGTAGTCTACGTAACTTTCAGATTACCTCGTCAATTTGTTTTCCGGAACTCTGTAAAATGTGTTATTGGCGTGGTGTTAACAGGCTTCAAAGCCACGTAAGATTAGTACATTGATTGGAACAAAGAGAGAAATATGTGGGGGTAGATATTCCATGAAAGGTAGACTCAGCGATTCCTTTATCCGCCACCTTTTCTCCCAAAATCCCACTCTCCTGGAGCACCAATAAGGATTGCTTGATATGCACAATTTCCCCGCGAAGGAATTGCATAAAAGCCGTTTTGATTGATTAGGCGCTGTAGTTACGCTGAAGTTAACCATTGCATCGTAAATCATTTATACAGATAATCAGCCTCGATGCTAGCACGCAACCATAGAGGCTGCAACACCGACGGCAGGCATGAACAAAGCGTTTCTCAAAATCTGCGTCTTCTCTGCAGGTAACAATAAAACGAACAGTGACACCGACCATTACTCTACGACTGAAGGCCAACGCCCAGGATACGGTTTATTAGAGTTTGCTCTGAATCAAAAATAAGTTGCGTCGTCCGTCTCACACGCGATGCTCTGGCATATTCTACACAATCAGCATAGGCGCTTCTGCGGCGTGTTTTTGTGGTTAATGCGGGGACACAAAGTTTACAATGCAAATATATAGAGACTACAAATATATAGAGATATAGAGGTTTTCATATTCTAGGCGGCACTGGGACTAGCGTTTACTTGTTAGGGTGAAAAAAAAAACTGGAAAAACAGGAGACCGCAATTATTACATACGTTATAAATAGTGGAGACGCATATCACTAACTACTAGAGCGTTAGCAATAGTGAAGTGCATCAGGTAAAATCGCCAGCCCATGATTCATTCATTCTACCACTTTATGGGTGCAGTAGCACTAATCTTGAACCCCCCCCCCCCCCCACCCCATAAAGCAGAGGCTTCCCCATGAGGAGCCTACCACGTGCACATTTGAAATCTGATAGAGTGTTATTCGCCGAAATGGCAGCATCGTGTTCCTGTTAGAGGCTGGATACCATCTTGTTTGTCCCACGACAGGCGTAACACCTGAGAACCCTTTCCAAGTTGGGTTTCCTGCCGTGTCGCCACACGTGGTGCGTAATGGCACGACGAAACTGCGCTAGAAGCAGGTCTGCTCTGGGAACCAGTTAAAAATTCATCCCCTCGATGAACTAACTGCTTGAGCAAGCAGAACGTTTTGCAAAGTACCAGTAGCTTCTCCTCCCCCTATTTAGCTCTATGAAAGCGCCTGCAAAAGAGACACTCAGACATTTGTCTGTCTGCTTGGGAAGGTAGCAGTCAGTCATGGAGAGTTCCAGCACAAAAGAGAGCGGAACAGTTGGGCTGTGGTTCACCTTTCAAGAACCACTTCGTATCTACTTGAGAAATAATGTCGCGTAGAAGGGCGATATTCGTGGAAATTCTCATGCGTCCCATGGTTCTCATGGTTGGTCTGGCGGAAAAGAACCAGTTCTGGTACAACTTTTAAATGACGGAAAATAACAAACTCATAAATAATAGTAGGACTTTATTGCTGGCTAGTTGGTTCATGATGTACGAAAGAATAAGTTTGCGCAGAAGACGAGGACGAAGAGACGAGAGGACAGGACTGCGCTCGTCCTGTCCTCTCGTCTCTTCGTCCTCGTCTTCTGCGCAAACTTATTCTTTCGTACATCATAAATAATACTCCGCACCCCAGTGTACAAGCCTGCCGAGCGTATTCAGCGACTGTGAAAGAGGTCTCATTTTATTCTTTTAGAATAATTGTCCTTTCTAGTTGATGCAATGGCTGCAAAGATTAAATACGTCAATACTGCAAGCCCTCAAAATACGCCAATGATTGTCGGTATTGGAAAGTTCCCGTAGTGAGCGGACAAAAATGATTCTGGTCAACGTGCATTTTTTTTCAGAGCCTGTCACCAATAATAATCTGCTTTCCACTCATTAAGCTAAAGCAACTGAAAAAGGGTTCTATTTGCCTCCGTTAAGAGCTGGGCGTTTGGAACACTGCCTCGACTAAAGGTGCCTAAAAAAGAAATAGACTCCCAAAGCAAGCATAAGTCAGTATAAGCAGCGATGGCACAATTAACGAGTACACAAACCTGCAATCAGCCGCCAACGCGTCCAGAAACGAGTACCTAGAAAGCTAGCGGCAGCGTCGCAAGCTATCTGATCAGGCGTTATTCAATGAGCGAAAATAATTAGAGCAAGAGTACTGGGTTCGAGAGAGTTTTCTAACGTTTTCGCCGCTAGGCGTGATGTAAATCACTGTCCCAAGTGAGGGCAAAGCTCGGCGAGGTGGTGATAGGAAGAATAATTTGCCTAATTATGATACGTAATAATGTGCCTAATCACTGCGAAATTGGGGCACTTAAACGCACTTTTCCCGTTCCGCTCCTCTAAGATTGTTGCGCGATAGCTAATGAGGCACGAGAGATGGGAAGTTTTCTCTCTCCTCCGAAAAACAGAATCCTAATTGAGACACTGCCATAGTGAGCTTGTGCTGCACGCAGTGATATTTATCAGGCATTATTTCGATAAATGTCAGCATCTTTAATTTTTGTGTGCGTAAGAATATCTCGTGGTGTTTAATACTCATTCCGCACTTAGTATTTTTAGCACAAACAATTATTCACAGCTTCCGAAACTAACTGATATGGCACTTGAACTGTGCCTTGTAGTCAAGGTTAAGCACTCTGCTACAGCACAAAAATACACAAGCACAGCTATTCTCCTTGTTGCCGCAAACTGACGCTTCAGCACTGCCCGTTCTAGGATAAGAATCTGTGCATATCATTCAACAACGGTGCGCATTGTTTTACATGCTTTATACGAGCTGTTCTCACTTATTTCCAGCCATTTTTGGAACACAGATATATAAAAAGCGACAAAAAAATGGAAGCACCTCCACTCTGTGGATGATGGCGAGGATGCGGAGTACGAGGGCTCGAAATGACATCCAAGTTGCGCCCAAGTGACATCCGAATTGCGCGCCGACCGTCATTTGATTTGAGCCGTGAGTTGCACCTTCAATATCCTCTAAATTAAACTGCAACTCACGCCTCAAATCGAATTTCGCTTGATTTTCGCTCGATGGTGGTGTGCGCACGGATGGACGCGGACGGACATTGGCGGTCCTAAGGTATTCTGCACCGTTGCAGGCGAGGGAGCAAGCCGTTAAACTCTCGGGTACTAACTCACGATCGTAGCCCAATGGGTAAGACCACTGACACTAACTCTGTCTGGTCTACCAGACACAGGCTCGAACGCGCACGGACGCGGACGGACATTGTGCGGTCCTAAGGTACTCCGCACCTAAAATTGGCGCAGCGTGCAATAGTGGTGCAAGACTGGAGCAACAGCAGAGCTGGCGGCCCGTATCCCTTTGTCGGATACCTGGCTTTCCAAAGCCAACGCTACAAATAAGTAAATAATGCTGTGTACCCGGAATGTCATGATAGCTCAATCGGATAGACGCCGGTTTCATTACGCGAGTGACCCGGATTCAATTGCCACCACAGGAAGCGTTCTTTTCTTTCCAATTGGAGGTTTTTGTTCACGTTGGACCACTTCCAGTCGGGTTAAGCAGCTGTCAAACCAAAAGGAGTTTCAAAACACGCCTTAATAACCCCGCGAAGTTTTGTTGGGCGAAGTAAGACACAGGTAAAAAAGGAACTGAATGTAGGTACGTTCAACGCAACTGAAACAATGAGGGCTCTACATATGTGCATATTAAGCTAAACCGCACATACACGAAGCATGCGTTGGAGCGCGTCAGCTCTGTGGCTATTCATTCCGTTCCTTACCGAGTTCGGAAACAACGCGTGCCTAATTACTGGTCTTGCGTCACACATACGAAGTACGAAAGGCGTACGAAGCTGGAGTACAACCAGGCTTGGTTCGAAACCAGGGAGGAGCGGCGGTGCGTTGCTCGTCCCTTTTTAGCAGGCCCAGGGCGGGCGTAACCCTGCCCAGGGCAGGAGGCAAGACTACGCTCCCTAACTCACACGCTTGTCGCATACTTACGCGTGCTGCTACGGCCAAGCGCATGCACGAGACTACACATGTGGAAACGAGAGCAGAGATGGTGCTGCGCACCACGAAAGAAAGAAAAGGGGCCGTGACCGGCTAGCACCGCAGGTCCCCCCTCCGTTCGGTGATGAATGGTTCGAACGCGGCCAACATCCGCGACCATCACGGAGACGGTAAATCATGGAGCCTCCTGCGCTGGCGGATCAGTGCTCCGATGAGCGCCGTCCAGGCATCCTCCTCTTCCGATGCTTCCTGCTTATGCTGCTGGCATCCGACGCGCCTTGTTCGATGGGCAGCGCTCGCGATGTGGGCATCGAAATTGAGAAAAATGAAAGCCCAAAGGAAAGAATGCCCAAATTGCAACGAGGAGATTGTGGACGTCGATTCAAGCGATGAAGAACTAGGGGTGTGTACGGAGGCAGATTAAAAATGAACTCGAGAGAAGAAAGTTCCCCCGGCGTTCCTGAGCCGTACAGCAACAGGGAGCTGATTGGCTGGACCTGGTCACGAAAACGAAGCTTTGGTAGCATTGCTATCTAAGCTGTCCCGGTTTATTGTTGAACAAGCATTCTACTAGTTTATCCGGTTAGGGCATATGCGTTCACACAGGCGTTTTCCTACACCCTGCATTCTTGAACCTAGGCGTATAAAGTGTTAACTCAATTTTTGGATAAATACCAGTAGAACACTAAAGAGTAAGCTACAGACACCGGTTAGCAGGTATACTGATGAGTGCACGCACCTGGGTTCCCTCCATACGTGGTGTAGGCGAGCACTGGCGTAGGTTGATCGCAATGGAGCGTGAATACTAAATGTCCGCAGTTTAATTCGTGCGAGTTCACTCGGAGGTTCGGGCAAGTTTCGCACCTTTAAGTGAAACTGACATAAAATTATCCTTGAGCGATACTTCCACTGAGCCATTCAAGGTGGCTTCCTGGCTCAACGTGCACTATGTTAAGCAAATTCGATCCCCTATTAGATTAACAGAGCTGTATGACGTCAATGAGTGAGGGATGATGATGTCCGCAGTGCTCTCCTACAATATTTCAGTGACTGTTAGGAAATGCAGCGTTGCAAACCCAGGTTTATATTTTGGTTCAGCCACGCCTTGTTGATCTGAAAAAAAAAAACCATGTGCTGTGCCCAGATACTTCAAATTTCGGGAGTACATTTCTATAATGGCATGTCATTTAAAATGGCGTATCATCTCAATTTTTATAATAGCGTACCATCTCAATAAAGTTGCACTTCAATGCTGCACCTAAATAAGTGGTGAAAAGACTAAAAGCCTTCTTGCTGCGTCTTTTTAAAGCGAAGCTGCTAGCCTGTAGTTAGATTTTTATTCGGTTTCATTTGAAAGGTTTTATTGCGTGAGCACCACTCACGCGTCACTCCTGTTAGTAGCAAACACGTTGCTTCTTCAGATCCTTGTTGCACGGCCCTATCAAAATATCTCTTGCCCGCATGTAGGCCGATATCTCCAATAATCGAAATTTCAGTCGGAAGCAAACGCAGTTATGTTCCGCAGTAAGTCCACATTCACACCGACGTGTCATAGCCCTGCGCATGGCTGGTTGCAGTGGTCTGAGGTGCGCACTAGATATGCGATGGCCCCACAGTAGTCCTAACGTTACACTCCGAGGTTTAATGTCCACAACTTCTACCTGGAGCTTGCCGCACATGAGTTTGACGTTGCTTGGCACGTCTTTAGACTTACTTTTTTACGTCATTTAAACTAAGGCTTGAATATAACCCTCACCATATGTAAACTTTGGTGGATCGGCCAATGACGGTGGCAGCGGTGGTCACAAACGCACGGCCGAATCGCCACTTACTTGAATTAAAAATGCTTCATCTCTCTTTCTTTCTCTATCTTTTTCCTCCCTGCCGAACCAGCTCACCCCCGTCAAGATGGCAGCGCTATGATGGGATATGGATTCCATTGAAAAAAAGCCACCCCCCACGTGATCTTCTAATCGATCCTTTTTATTCGTTTATCCACATCGCCACTACTGGCATTACAGTGGAGGGGTACATACATGAAAAATTAGAATGCAAGTAAAAAACAAACATAGTAACAATGTCCAATTTACACAAATACATGCGCACACACATTTTCACAAAGCGTTCACAAATGCTTCATTATCAACAATACTGACTGTTGCAGAAGGCAGGGCGTTCCATTCCCAGATAGTCTTGGGAAAGAAAGATAACTTAAAACACTCAGTTTTGTTGCGATATTCACGTACTTTATGGTTGTGGTCGTGTCGCTGGGATATGTAGTGTGGTGAAAGTAAGTACTTCTGGCGGGGTATCCCAACTTGATTGTAGTAAATATTATGAAATAACTTTAACCGCAACTTCTTCCGTCTTAGTTCTAGCAATTCCCACCCCAAGGACTCTTTTAAATTCCTCTTACTTTGAAGTCTCGCGTAATTTCCAGAAACATAACGAGCTGCTACTTTTCTGTACAGTACAGAACTTTTCTGTACAGTACAGTACGTTTCTGTACTTTTTCTAAATTTGTTTTATCCATTGCTGTTGGCGGGTCCCATACAGTGCATGCATATTCCAATACCGTTCTAACGTAGGTTTTATATAATGGCTCTCGTGAGCTTTGGGGGAACTCTTTGGTGTTTCTACGCAGAAATGCCAACATACGACACGCTTCTGAAGTTCTAAAATCAAGATGCAGATGCCAGCACAGTGTCGGAGTAAATAAAACACCTAGATACGTAAATTCACTAACAGTTTGCAACGAGTACCCGTCTATAGCGTAAACACTTTTAAATGCATTTCTTTTCTTCGTAAAACACATGTGTACAGAATTTTTTCAGGTTTATTAAAGTTGTGTTCTCTGTCTCCTATTTGCAGCTTCGTGAACGCGCCAACACAAAAATTTCACATACCCACTTGGAGGGAGTGGCCACTGACGATGACAGCAGCCCTCAGAGGCTCATGCTCGATTTCCCATTGGCAGCGACACTGGCTTTCACAGCTCAATGATCAAGGCCGTAGGTGCCCAGGTGACGTTTTCCAATCGGTTCGTTTGTAAGAAGAAGGTCATAAGCTTATATTCATGAGCTCGACGAGGGAAAGCTGAGTTGACATAAACAGGTTTTTCCAACTCAGCCTACCACTGTATAACAGGATCGGTTTGGGTCGAAAAGCCGTCGGGGCAAGTCCGTTCGACCCACAGGCCGAAGGTTGGTTGAAAATCTCATAAGGCTGAGTCGGCGGACCGTAGGGAGTTGAGTACATCCCCAGGCAGTCTCGCAAACCCACAGCAGAACACGCACGCAGCGGTGTAATGGCCGAAAATAGGACGTTATTGCGGGCCGCAGTAAGCTTGAAGGGCGATGAGTGTGACGCTACCGGGCACGTTGTTACGCGCAACGTTACGGCTGCCTAGTTAACACCAACAAACGCCATAGAATAGCCCAGATCTCCAGAGGTTTATTCACCAACGCTGACCACCTGGCGCCTTGGTTTCCATCCAGTACCAATACTGCGAGTCTCTGGTAGAACGATATTTGAAGGACTTTGATTTCTCGGCACTGCAGAGGGACTCATGTGCCAAACGGCCCGGGTGTGGGGGTCGCGAAGGAAGCGGCATCATCTTCATCCCCAATGTTATCATCATAATCATCATCATCATCATCATCATAATCATCATCATCATCGATGTATGGTCATCATCGTCGTCCTTTCGCGTTCGCTGCCGGACGAAAGCCTCTCCAAGCGATTACCAGCCCCAAAAAACGCCATCTTGCCGAGCCCATTTTCCCCCGAATTTTCTTAGTACATCTCTGCAACGAATCCTTATTATTCCCATGTTTCGTTTATTATCCCTAGGCAACCATTTGGTTACCATTCCTCAGTGATATTGTATTGGGTGTGCCATGAGGTGGTTGTCCGGAGGATGCACTATTGAGCCTGTTTATTAGTGTACCAGGACCAGTCACGCCACAACCTGTATCGATTTTGCTGCGATTTCCTTCGGATCTTGGTTGATTCGAAGTCAAACATTATTGCAGTAAAATATTTATGTTATTGTAGTTGCGTATATACTAACAGCTGCTCCCAAATTTTCAATTATAGGGAAGCTTAATTGTCGCCCATTTGCTGTTCTTGCTTGTCTGGCTTTTCTTCTTGTTCGCACACTACAGCCCTCACCAAGCGCCCCCGAGTGGGGGTTGGGTGCGTACTCACTAGAGTAGCGTGGGCCTCGAGCATACTGCAGCCTCGTCGATCGTCTGGAACCACTGTATGCATGCTGATGCGCGCACGTAGTCTCAGCACTGTGCGTCCTAACGTAGGGGGCGATTCCATGGCCCGCCTTCAGCGTGAATTACTGCGGCTGCGTCCGTCGCATAAAGCGTTCCACATTTTCGATGTGGGAGGTTTGGGGCGACCACGGCCTCATGGGCGGCGAAGTGGGTGCGGAACGCTTGCATGCGGCACAATAAACACACCCCGTCGTAGACAATGGATCCAGCGTTCTATCTTTTTTGAGCACATTCAGGCTTCTGGGTCGAACCGAGGAACGCCGCCTTGGCCATGATGTCTTGAAGGTTTCATGCGGCTTCCCTACTTCTTCAATGTGTCCTGTGTCGACGTTCCTTGTAGCGTGTCCAATCTGTTAGCCAGGACACTCACACTGGTGAAACAAATTTTATGTGACTTATAGATAATCAACCTTGCTGTTGGGGCCTCGTGTTCTGCCTTCGGAGGTGATCGGGCGGAGGTGAAAAGGAGACTGCGTGCTGAGAAATGTAACAGCCGTGGACGCATCCATATAGCGAGAGCTTCAACGTGCACGTTGGAAAGGATTCCGGGGCCAGCTCTTCTGAAAGCCAGCTTACCGCTGACGAATGGCCGTACACGGCCGCCGACGGATTGAGCTCCGCAGACAGTGGGGAGTTCACTTGAGATGCAAAGCAGGCTTAATGATACAGTGTGGGCCTTCGCGCACGGCAATTAGCTCGAAAGTAGGCGTCGGCAAGTTGAATACAAAGTTCTTAGCCATGAACGAACGTATCCGCCGCTCATCTTTCGGCATATGGCGTCAACTTCCGGCTGTTTTTTGTTTCCGACCTTTGGCTCTATTGTTTCCACTTGACTTTCCTCGCCAACATCCTGGTTAATGCAAAATTGATTCACTCATCGCGCAGGGAGCGGCGTCAAGTATGAGTAACCGCAGAAAACATCATCTCACGTTAATGCTGGAAGCCTTCACCATAATAATTCATTCAAACACATTGTTAGGTTGTGAGTTTTACAAAGCTTTTCCAGTCTCAAGCTAAGACGTCATATTATACACGTTTTCTTGTTTTTTTAATCGGTTGTACCTTGGTTGCAAGGGAAGGGCGTCTGCTTGTATCAGCCCGTTGAATAAAGTTAAGTTTTCTGATGGTTTTCCTCAAACAGTATTGTGTCAAGATAAAGAAACATGCTTACGCTTTCGCTAGCTTAATCTGTGAATATACATTCTGTTAATCTTCGCGTGCACAATCCATAGCTGGCCGTTAGACGAGGAAAGAAGGTACATGGACAGCTATACCAGCTGCATACAGAGACCATTTTCGTATTACTCCTTTGCATAGATAACTTTGTCATTTGCTCATAATTCCGTCAATGCAACTGCCCCTGAACCCAGCCCAAGAGAACAGTTTCATGGTTTTACTATACCACTGCGAAAACAAAGCATCCTGTAAAATTTAAGAGTCTTGAAATCTATCAGCTAAGCGTTCAGGTGCCATGCAAAAATTCATCTGTTCTGCTTCCACTCATTTTACCACTTGTGGCAGTGACCACACTGTCGTGTTGTCCTCATGCGTGTGTATTGGCTCTAGGTTGCACATAAACTGATATACTATTTCACTTCTAAACTAATCTCACCGCGCGTACCAGTGAGGACACTGTCTTGCCTTTTCCAGAACAGTGCATGTGCCTTACATTCTGCATGTGCATCGCGCGCGTGTGGTTCCTAAGGGCGAAATTATTTGCTTCAGCTTGCTATCCCTGCAGTTTTGCACAAGACCTGCGTAGTGAAAGGGCAGCGACCAGCTTGTATGAACGTTCGTCCTCCTCGGGCGGTGATGAGAATTAAGGTTCGTTTCCCGCAAGGGCTGCCTTCCCCGTGTGGAGATGCCTCTAACTTCGCCTTAATTAATTTCCCAGCATACGAGCTTGTCGAAGCTGCCTGACTTACCGTCACTTGACCGCCATCGCAGTCCGCGCAGGATTACAACGATCTAGTCTTCAGACACGCCTAAGACGATCCCAATGCTTCTTTCATGGAGAAGCATAGCTCCAGCTTCTGAGGCACCTTGAGTTTCGTTTTATTTCGTGTTTACAACTCATGGCCGTTTACGAGAAAAATGTGTGAATATTTGGTGTCGAGTTTAGTCTCGTCTCCCCAATCTTTCTTTTTGTTTTGACAAGGTGAAATCATAAAAAGCCCGCCAAAATAAAAGAGCAATCAAAATAGAAAACCAACCAAAATAAAACAGTGGATCAGTGAAGTGGTGAGTGGTGGTGCGAATTTCTTTTGGTACTAACTCAGGTATTCTGAGTACTTCCTCAACTCCAGGCTCGAGGGAAGGAGATCCTTGAAATCGATTTCCCCATGCAGGCATAAGCATTTCAGAATCTTACCCTCAGCCGAGTGGACGGAGCGAATGGAGTGGAGGAGGGACTCAGAATACTGCTCTAAGACACCGCCTAAATGAAGACACAGACGGTGACACAGATTGTCAACCTATAGCTGTACCATAAAACAAAATGCCTCGACGACAGAGGAAAATCAACTCCGAAAAATTCGGCGTGGTTTTCATCAACCGCATCGTCGATAATGAAAACAAATGGCCGAGCAAGATTGACGGCTCAGTACGTTGCGAGTTGAAATGCGAGATCCCCCGTACGCCGAACCCTAAGACAACGCTCATGAATTAACCACATGCTCCGAAACCACCACTTATTGTGATTAAAAACACAGTGGCCTATAAAAATAACACAACAATCAGCCGCCACCCCTCAAACCCCACTCCTGCTGCTTCCAGCAAAGAAACAAGGTTGAAAGACTAAAAAAAACCCGTTTCTACGAAATAAACCAAAGTAGCGCAGACGACAGAATAAAGAATTACACTCAAGCACAAAAAGCCTAGTGTATATGGAGACTCTGGGGGTCTGGGGGAAGATTGAAAGTGCGGTTCTCCGTCGTTGCATCGTCCAGCTCCCTTACAGGTCATCACGTAAAATGGATCAGGTCAGCAAGGGCCTGATGATGCATCACCGGGGGCGCATCTTCACCCCCCGGCCCCCCCGAGCTGCAGGAGGGAAGAAAACCCTGAATCCGGGCAATCAGTTCAAATAACACCACAAAAGGAACTGCCTCAGTGAAAGAAGCATTTTTGAGCGTGAGGTCCTTCTTTGTTTTGTGCAGAGTTCTTCTATCATCTTTTCTGAGGCTTCACTGTGGGCTCATCCGAGACAACCCGGTGCGCTGCAAAGGCACCCGTGCGCCTTTATATCAACATTTTAAACCCGCTCGTTACATCTTCTGAGCGACCACCGCTGCACCGTATCGCTCCGAGGCATCGCCAGGTTGAGCGAAAGGCTCAAGCTGAACCTACTTGAAGGAAGCCGTAGAGCTGCTGTTCAGGAGCAACCTGGAAAAACCATGTTTGCATTGGCGGCCAGCGAGAATTGTTTAATTACATGTGCCGCCTTCTATGCACGCTGTAGCAAAGATGAGAAATTTAAGCGAGATATTATTCGTTGTTGGCAAGTTTATTTGGGCCACTATTTTTTTACCAGTTTCTGCTCTCGCTGAAGCTAATCTCATGCTGAAGGCTGGTCAAATGTGCTTAAGGGAAAGTGTCAGGTGAGATAAAGGTCTAACTTTCAATCTACGTAAGTTTGAAACCTGATTGCATTTTTGTTGCTTTGGTATTCAGAAAACGGAGCTGAGTATGTGTTAAATTTAACGGTGCTAAACATTTAGTCAACGAACGGTTGTTAAGCATCAAGATCAAAGCAGATTTCATATAAATCCAAAGAATTTATGCTCTGTAGTGAACTCTTAAATCTTCTCGTTATGCGGAAAAAACATCCCAATATTTTTTGCTTGACTTTCTTTCTAATGCATCTACCAGCCCGAGCCCACCTTTCCTCATTGCTCCGAATGCTCTGCCCAGCATCTTCATTTAGGCTATTTTCATTGGTGCTGGGGCTTCGGTGCTGGGGGTCTTGTTACGGTTTTTAACGCTTCGCTTAAAAGTTTTATGGATGGATCATTGTCGCCAGTGACCGGTTAAGGGTTATTTAGTACGAATACTCAACCCTGAATGGACGCTGCTGGTTCTGTCGTGCTAAGGACAACCAGGGAAAAACTTACGCCAATTCATTTACTAGGGTAATAGTGAATCACGCGCAGGCGTATTGTCCATCAAGGATTCCTGCTTCGAATAATCGGTAACGTCGGTGAGGCCGTAAGTATCTAGTTAACAGCGTGGCGTCACAAGTGTGCGCTCGCACTGGAATCTTTAATGACTGCAGTGGAATTAACCGAAAGTGATATTAACGGAGAAATTGTGGCGCTGTAACAAAAACACGCATAACAAAATAAAGTAAAAGAAACACCTGAACTGGCAGTGCACTTGGTGGGGCAGCAGACGACAGTTTAAATTGGAGCATTTCCACATCCGTAGGAAAACTGGTGACGAGTGCCTACCGAACACCTTTTTGTTTACTAACACAATTTCTGCACGTGGGGCCCGTAAGACCTCTCAACAGGTCTTAACAGCGCCTCCAATGGCACTGTCACCATGGGAGAGCGGCAGGGCCATGCCACTGCCACCTCTAAAACGTATCCAAACAAAGGCCTTGGCGTACGCGGTCGCTATAAGTAAACAGGTCAGTTTTAGTCAGCAAAGGGCACGATCTTTTATGGACCTGATTGAATAAAAGGGCGTTAAGTAGTTACTGCAACGCCATGCACGTTTTAGACGTTCGAAAGGCGCACGGAAACGTGTCGCACTGCTATGCACCCGGCGAGCGAATGTGAAAGGAGGGTGGAGGGCTGTACACAGGGTACATTTAAGTCTGCGACTCCTCGTTCTTACTGGTACCCGCTACCTGCTTGCAAAATGGACTAAAAAAACTGTAGACGCAGGCTGACCTTTGGAAACTTCCCTCTGGAAGGGCGTGATTTTGTTGTATGAAAGCAGACATTGCGAAGCGGAGTTCCAGCAGAAGAAAATTGGTCTAAATGGTCCATATTTTCTACACGGGGAAGTAATAGCTTATTTTCCGTTCCGTTTATTGCTACGGAGCTTAGCACATACAAAAAACAAATAGCTGGTCCGGTACGTGTACTCGCGGAGGCGTCTAGCCATTGTCCATGTTGTTCGAAATTCGGGCAAACGAGCCGAAGATAAACAAGCAAAGTGATGAGAAATAGACCAATCGGCAGGTCGAATGACGGTAGTCTAAACAACCCCCTACATTTCGTGATGGAAATTTTCCTGCCACGGTCATAAAGCTGAATGTTCCTAAGCAGAGACGTAGTGAACGCAGTGCTGGGACTAGTGTGGCTAAGTGAAGGTTTTAAGCACGGCAATAATGACGGCTAAGTACATTCCGTTTGGATAGAGCAATGCCGACTGGTGCGACTGGTTCAAGCAAATTTCTAGGTGCTTTATTGGATGCTGCTAAGCACAGTCTTAGTGGCTAAGTGAAGCGGCTAAGTGAAGGATTTATTGAAAGCCAAGAGCCCTCAGTTCGTAAGGAATATAGAGAGAAAAGACGTTTACTTCAAAAAAGAGGGTTTGAGATTGTTCAATGTGTTCTGCCTTCTTCTAAGACACCAGGCCCTCCTGCTCCCCTCTGGACACGAAGACGCAAGTCCCGATGAACCGCAGAGTCGGAGATGGCCAGAGCTGCCACCCATAGCGCGAACGCATCTGTGAAGAACGACTCTGACTTGTGCACATGCTGTGATCCTAAACAAATTGCTTCTTTCCGAGCTCCAATTCGCTGTGGTTGAGCTGTAAATCGACACTATCACGGCTCTTGACAACCCTTAACCACGAATGCAAACGCCTACACGTGTTCGTCCTCCCTTGCAGTGCACGAGCGAACAAATCGCTTCAATCTAGCACCTTTCTTCTTTCCTCTGAAGTGAGCGACCGACACTTGCATAGCCCGCCAGCGCTCGAGGCCCGACCGAAAGGGTCCATAAAACACCTGCCACCCGTTATGTGCGGGTTCGGCTTAAGCCGGAGCCATGCCTGCGCTGGCGACGTCGCGGGCGTGAGTTATTGGTGAGCTCCGGTGTTTCAAGGCTGCCTGTAGACGCGAGGCGGCCGAATCTTTCGCTGCCGGAGCCGCTGAACTCACCACGTGGGATTCGGCAACGAAATTCTCTTTCAACTTTCGCGTGCAAGCCGAGGCATCCGGGCCTATTCGTTAATGTAAAAGAATAGCTGGCCGGATTTGCTGATGCGGCCGAAGCTGGAGCCCAACGAAAATAAATCGGTGTACGATAAAGGGGTTGATCGCGGCGGTGTAGTAATAATTTACCTGTGAGCCACGCTTATCACGCTTATCTTCCAAGTGGGGCACGCCTGCCGGCACGTCAAAGGGGAAGCTGTCGCTGACCTTTGTAGGTCGCGCGTTCGATTCCCGCCGCGGCAATAAGTTAATTTCTACAGAAGCGGAGGGAAAGGCAGAGGTGCCTAGTGTTGAGCCATTGGTATTCCGGTTCTGACGCCTCTCACAGACCAGATTATTCCAGTGCTGACCACTCCGGCATGTGTTTTATTGCCAGTGGTTATGCTGCGAAGCTTCTAAATCGTGGTTATTTGTAGTAGTTTGTCAAGAGACTTGATAAGGTATTCCTGTAAGTGCCGGGTGATTTTATTTTTATTTTTGGTTTGATAAAAGTCGAGAAAGAACGGCTTAGGCAAATCATGTAGGTTAAGCCGCCCGCCGGTTTTTCAGGTTCAAGTGCGACCTCGGAGATTTCTAATTTGTTCTAGCTAGGTGTTTGTAAGATACTTGTCACGCGTCGGGAACCTACATTAGGGTAAAAAATTGTAGCAGTCAGTTAAAACTAACCTCAAAAGTCTAGGTTTTACTTCACTCTTCGATCATTCTCTTACGTGAGAGATAAAGTTTACATGATCAAATAAACTCCCAGTCGAAAACGACGACAAGAAAAATTTCTGTTGTTTGCCATATTTTCGCGTGTCGTATTGTCGTCTTGTCGTATTCCTGTCGGGTCGTGATTCTGGTATTCTGTCGTGTGTCGAATTCCTGTCCTGATTTTGATGGTCAGTCGAGCCGATTTCCTGCCTTGCCGTGATCCTAATGTTTTATCAATATAGTTGCACATGGTTTGAATGTTATTTCCCATTGTGAACAGTAGCGTAAACAGCAGATGTGTTGTGACTACAGCAATGTTTGTCGTTCAGAAAGTTGACTTTGTCGTTACGACAGAAATGTGTCGTAACAACAGATGGCTTTGTCGTAACAACGGGACTTCTGTTGTCACGAAAAAAATTTTTCGTCGTACGACAAGAATTCTTGTTAGGTTGTCGCGGTATTCCTGTTGTGATTTTAGACTGGGTTATAGATGTGGCTGCACGTGTGCAATCTTAAATCTAAAAAATACAGAAAACAACACATAATAAAAATTTCAGAAAACCAAAAACTGCTAAATAACGTATCTCTCTTATCAGAAAACACTCCACGGCTAGGGAGTGTACTTTAATATAACATGCGCTCGCGCCTAGACGCACTAAGACTCCAGTTGCAGTGTCTTAACAGCACGCCCTACATTTGTGCAAACACATAACCCGCAAAAAAACTTGTAACTCGGGGAAATAGTTGGCTTGCCGGAGACGTCGCGGCAAAGTCGGGTCATGCGTAACGTTGGAGATGCCATTTCACACCTTCGGGGGCGAATGACACCAGAAACTCCTAGAAGCAGTAATATTGACAGCGAATAATGAGCATAAGAAAAAAATACCAAAACCTAAGAAGGAAATTTCGTCTGTCTCTCTCTTTCTATATCGCATAGGCTCACCCAAATTGCAGTCTACTTTGGGTCAATGTTGGCAACGTTCTGGCGCAATGCTGCATGCAACTAAACCTAGGGAAGTTTGATTAGGGAACGCATGAGGTATTTGCATACCAGAGGCTCGGCTGCTTTATCCAATCGTTCGAATTCGTTGGGCTCGCGAGTAGGCAAGGAGTGAATGTAGCGTCAAACACTGATACCAGTCCTGAAAGACGTAAGTTGGTTTTTTCTTTGGACCATAATCACGATACTGCTGGTCCCCAGAGGACGATAGAGTTTCCTCAGGACCGCTTTTTTGAAGGGGCCAGAAAAACGAAACACAACTTCGGTTCTTTAAGAAGACTGCATTCTCCGCAAAACAATTATACTAATTTTATCGCAGATCTAAAGCTAATCTAAATATTGAACAAAACACCTGAAGTAGTGGCGGCACTCCAACCACCTTCTGGAAGTCTCAATAACATCCCAGAATGTCGTTTGTGCTGTGGGCCGCAGACCTGCCCCATCATGTGAACAGGTATGAGTGTCAATCATTTGTCAGGAATCTTCTGCACGGTGAAAGCGTTTCTCATTCTTAATAGTGACTGCATTTTTTCAATTTCTGGTCTTCGATAGACGTTTTACACCGCTTAATTTTGTTTTTACTTCATATTTTTAATTACATAGGCGCCGTTCTAATTTTTAGTGCGCGTACAACACTTTCTCCTGCTGTAGCCGCATGTGTTAATTGATGAAACGAACTGACTCTTGCACAAAACTGCCGCAAATCTGTTGGTTTACGGGGCACCATATTGTATCAAAGACACGGAGAGTCACCACTCATCACTTCGTCGTGTAAACAGCAAAAACCGTAGGAGGAGATCATTGGGAAAATAATTTACTCAGCTGTGATTCAAAAGCACGCGATTTATCTGCATGTATAAAAAAAAATCGGCAAAGACACTTTAGGTTTAGTTTGACGAGCAGGAATGCGAAAGCATTAGAGTGCCGCTGTTGAAATGTTCTACAATACCTGCACATGTGTGGACCATTGTATCTGCGAAAGCTATGTCCCTCAATAATCGTCGGCAGCGAGAGAAGAGGCGGCTGTCGGCGCTATGAAGTGTGGCGGGGCGCCGAGCAGGGAGATGGGGCTCGCTAGTGACTGCTGCGCCATGTGGTGAGGCATTGGCGATGGTGCAAGGCTCGGCTGGAGGAACCGCTGCAGTCGCGCAAGATGAATCTTTCCGTTCCTCCTCGTAACCCAGCGTATGACCAGGCGAGATTTAGCAGCGGAGGCACGCTCTCCTGTTATTCCTATATTATTTAGGTGGTGCAGCAGAGGTTTCATTTGGCATTTCTCTGGCCATCTTTCTGTCACAACACTGCCGCCTTTTCTAGTATAAAAGGCGTTCGCCCTAATAAGAAAGTGGCCATTAAGATTAACGACAACATCGGTCGCTTTCCATGGACTAGTCTTTGGTCTTTGGTAACTCACTCAGCTCCATTCCACGCAACGAAAGGGATTTTTGAATTAGATCGCAAGACTTATAGAAAATTTTCAAATTTTGCAATAAAGTGACGCAATCTGAGCCAGCCATACAAGCATACTGATCGATCAGTGTGTTAACTGCACGTTCAAATTCGAGTGATACCTTTAAACGAAACTGGAGCCGCCATACAATTGCCCGTCCATGTTTCGTGACGATGGTTCAGTTCAGCTGCCACTGATCGCACATATAAAACTCTGTGACTTCATAGAAAAACTGCCGGAACGGGCCTAAGTAGTCATTGCGAAAATTGTATTTTGACCTTAAGCGTTGTTGTTGTTTTTGTTGTTTTTGTTGTTGTTATTGTTTTTTTTTGTTGTTGCTGCTGCATTTCTTGTTTGTTGTTGTTGTTGTTGTTGCTGTTGTTGTTGTTGTTGTTGTTGTTGCTGCTGCTGCTGTTGTTGTTGTTGTTGTTGGTTTCTGTCACGACTGGAGCTAACAACGGTGCGAGTAGGTATTTCGTCATTTCCCACTTGTTCCGATATGAACAGAGAGTAATTAAAAGCTTGTCGCTTCAAAGTGAGCAACTTCCGGGTATGATCCGTCAATTTCCTGTCAAGGCGTGACCACCATGTGAGCCTGTCTATAAAAAAATTCCCGCAGCCCGGCGTCCATCTGATTTGACGGGGCGTCATGCAGAGAAGCAGATAAAACGATGTAACAAAATACTAATTTTCGCTGTTATTAATGCTGAATACAACGGTATATTTTGTATTTCTTCGTCGTGGTCTTATATCTCACTTTAATTACGCTGTGTGCGTTTCCACTCTACCACGGTGCCTGTACATCGCCGACCTTGTTACGCTCAGAAGACCCCGCGCATTGCGTGCGCGTGAAACCTTAAAATAAACAGCAAGAACGGGGAAGCGACTTCACGTAGTCCGCCGGCGGCCGCCTCGGGATCTTACGTTGACGCATCGGACCACCGAAGGCACGACGCATCTACGAAGGCGATCAAAACAGTGAAAAGGAATAAAACAAAAATGTAATGATCACAGAGCCCGTCGCACTATATACGACCGGCTACTTCGAGCGAAGAACTTGCTAGACAAGTTCCGCTCCGTGATGGGGAATCCTCTCGTGCAACCTGTTATTTGGATAAAGTTTCTTTTTTTAATTAAAGTGGCCTCCCTCCAGTTTTCTGCGCTACAGGGGTGTATTTTTTTGCTTTATTTTGGATATCGCCAATGAGTATATTACAACGGTAGCGAGGATGTCCTTCAATGCACTTTTATGTTTGGACATGCCTCGCTTTTATTATTTGTTAATGTCAGGTCTTCCTCGCGATATTTTTCGCTATAGCGAGAATGTGGGACTTCGGAAACAGGGTCTTCGAGGCATTCTAATACCTGAAACTCTGCCAGTCAGACCACGTTTGATAATTATTAGTGCCGGGAAGAACAATCATACTTCCGGAAAATGTGAGCAGATACACGTGCCTGACAGGGATTTAATTTTCGAGCCACAAATAAACTCCAGAGGAACGACTCAACGAGCGCTTTGGTTGACTGCACTAAGTGCTTTGTTATGGAAATGCAACTGCAAAAGACACTTTAAGAGCACTAGATGATTTCTATTTTTGACATGCCGCTGCGGTATTCACCGGAAGTGCAGTGCTGTGATTGGCCAGGGTTGGAATGGGGCAGTTCTGAGTGGCTTCGAAGTGAATTGTGATCAAAATATCTGTTAAAGGTGATCTCTAAGCTTGCGACACTGGATCATGGAGTACATGCATTTCACGCAAAACAAAGATGCTCTTAACAAAGATCCATTACCTTTTATGTTAAACGGCACGTGTTACCCCAATACAAAGTGGGCCCCAAATCAATCAATCAATCAATCAATCAATCAATCAATCAATCAATCAATCAATCAATCAATAAAGGGGCTAAGGGCCAGTATGAGTTCGGAATTCGCTCTCAAAGGTCTGTCCATGTGCCTAAAGGGCCTGCAGTAGTACATTTGTATTCCACTTTCATTAATTAAAGTATTCCTCAATCTATATGCAGCTTATTGGGAGCTATATGCGTTTCAAAATCACTAGAAGAAGATGCGCTACGGCAGTGCTGGTTTATGTTCAAATTTCTTGCAATATAATGCTTTTGTGACCCCCCTACCGCGGTCTTTGGTTACTCAAAGGCGATTTCAGGTGATCACAAAGAAATAACCTAAGAACTGGTATTAACTGCTGGTATTATCGATATTTCTGGGCTGAGGCTGCTATCCTCGTCAAAATTATTGCCTCCTCTTTCCTCAATCTATCTTCCAGTATTCATCACTCTTTCTCTCGCTCTCTCGCTCTCCAACTCTCTCTCTCTCTTTCTCTGTGCGGGCGTACGTGTGTGTGTTATGATTTGTCTGTCTGTGTTGTGTGCGTACGCGGTGTGTGTGTGTGTGTGTGTGTGCGCGCGGGAGAGATTGAGAGAGAGAGAGAGTGAGAGAGTATTCTCGGGGGGTCGTCGCACCGTTAAAAATCAGTCTCCGTTTCAAGTTAGGGTGTCTTTATTGTTTAGGCTCGGTGAAATAACTGCTCCAAGCCTTTCGCTTGCATAGTTTTGCAGTATTTAGCGCTGACCTATCGACCTCTCATATCGAGCCAGTTCCCGAATCAGTTCGGCAGTGTGGAACTGGTTCGCGAACCAGCTCGAAAAGGGAAGTTTATAACCAAGTGCTGGAAACGAGAACGCCAAATGTTCATAACCACGTGAGGAAACCGGGTACACAACGTGAAATTGGTGCCCACGGAGTATTGTTGGGCGCCCTATGGAGTCGACTAATCGAGGCATTGGAAAAAAAAAGATTCGGGAATATAATAATAATATAATATCTTCTTGCTTCACTTTTTTCCAAATGCTTGTAAATCTTTTCTCCCGGCCGACTCGCTCTCTCTGTTAGCAAAGAGCATTTTTCTCCACTTCGTAGAGACCTTCTTGGCTGTCATCCGTATATAAATGAAACACCGTATACCAACTCAATGATGTGGCATCCACAGTTGGGTCATAGCTTGTAAATATGATTCCTGTGGAATTTTGAACATTTTTTTCTCGAAAATACCGTGTCCTCACGTACAGTTGAAAGTTGTATAACGCGTTTCATGTCGTTTCTAGTAAACAGACCTTTCTAGCTATGTCAGGTGTGCCGACAGTTTCTCTGCATGAAACGCTCCTTCGAAATAGTATTTGCGCCAAACCACTAAGTGTAACAAAAGTATGGGTTCCTCAAAAACTTCAGCACAACGCTTAAGATCAGTCGCTTAGGGACCCAGTGTCAGTTTTGTAATATGACGTCCTCTCAGAGGTATGCGAGGTGGCTCTCCTGAAAGGCTCTTTGAACAAAGCTGACCTCTGCATCGCATGTTCCTCACAGCCATGAAAAAATGTCTGACGAAACCTGGTACACCTCATGTTGAAAACACAGTGGCAATCGGATGAGATTGGACTCGTAAAGCCGCGACAGGGCTTACGCTGAACTCATCCGTACTCGGAACAGCAATGACGCCTGCGTCCTTTTCGTTCGTGCGGAAACGCGAGGCTGGCGCCGGGGACTCCAGCGGCAAATCATGGACCCAATCTTGTGGGCAGCATTTCTCTATACAGGCTTCAATTGCCCGTTGCAAGGAGCTAATGATATTTTTGGTTTCGAATGAGTCCGGGCTCGTTACAAATAACTCATACACACACAATAAAGTCAGCAGAGAAGGGACCCATTACGATTCTTATCCAAACCACTACAATGTAATGATCGAAATTACCAAACGGCCTGCAAAATATCAATTAGACATACGCAGTGACGCAGTAGCATCCACAGAACAGTTTCATTTTTGTGACATCTGTCCGTGACGAGCCGGAAGTCATTAAGGTGACCACTGTGGTGCGCCTCTTTGATTAATTATCCAACGTCCTAAGTGTTGCGCACATGCTTTGGAAGATGCTGCTTATGTTGCGCGGTGCTGCAAGGGCAGCTATCGCGTAATAGCGTCCTTGCTTATAACCTCCGCATGCACAAAAATACTGTATCGAAGGGGAAAAGGCGATTGCATTTTTTCTATACGAATACTCCTTACTAACTCGGTGGACCAGCGGTGTTTGGCCGTACACCCATGATCAAAAGTTTACGGACCACGAAAGCAGCGATTTGGGGTTATTGCCCTGCTGCTCGGCAGCCCGGGTTACTATGTGCTGTATTTTTCATTAGTTCACCTACTCAGTAACTATACGACATCTCCATGCACCTAGGTTGTCGGCCTGCTTCCGGAAGACAAATAACCGAAATTGCCATTTCTCTGATCCGTAAACTTTTGATGGTGGCTGTACCTGAGCCGTTCAACGGATAGTGGTCCTAGATTATAATGTAAGAACCAGCATATTTTTTGGTCCTGTGCGGCAAAATAAATATGAAAACAACGACAATGGAGCAAACGTTGATCTCAAGCCTTGAATGGTGCCAATAAATAAACTAAAAAGAATATCGCCGTCTGTGGCATTTAAAAAACAAATGAAGAGGTAATATTGTGCACTATGAATGGAAACTTCACCGCCGCTCAATGACATAGGCAATGTGCCCTACCTCCTGTTATTTTGTGTTTCTTCAAGACTCACAAGGACGTAGGCAGCCACTCGATTGAAATCATCGACAGAGAATCTCGAAATATGCAGAATAAATACAGTTGCCAGACGCGGAACCAAGACAAGAAATTTCGACTTTATGCCTTGCTATCAAACCCTACATAACAAGTACAAGAAAGTTCTCACGGGTGCACAAGGACTGTGGCATTGCGTCGCCACGCGTCTTATCAGCACGGAATGCCGTGTCCTGTCGCGCGCTAAGCGCGAGTCAGGCGACACAGCCACGCGAGCTTGTATGGTTTCTCTCCCCTACATATCTGTTCTGACCAGCAAATGAAACCCACGCCGGCGGGTGGTCGGTCGGCCCGGCGTGATGCCCCTCGTGTTGGACGGCCGTCCGCCCTACAACATGCTCTCATCTGCTTCCGATAAGATGAGGCAGCGCAGAGCGAAAATAAAACGATGTGAAAGCCAGCCTGAAGCTGTGCCTTTTTTATGCAATGTATATGCGATGTTCACGTATCTGGACCATGCCTTCAAGTTGCACCTAACCATCCTTGAAGAACACCGTCTCTTATCGGGCAGGTTCACCCAATACATCTGCCGTGTAGTTTGGTGTCCTTGACTGTCCTTCTTCCTTCGGTTTTCTGAAGAACCTTAGTGATGCGCCTGACCTCAAGTCACACTATCACGCTTTTCAATCTTTGAGATGTACGTAGATTGGAAGACTTAGGGAATATCGCATGATTGTTTTTACATAGTCAAAAATATTGCAGATCACGGGACCTTTTTTACAAGTACTTAAGTACTTGCTGAAACGTTTTACAAGCACCTTCTGTACGAAATTTGAAGTAGCTCACGTCAGGAAAGGCCAGATTCCTGTTCCGACTGTGCCATTAGAATCAAACGAGTAGAAAAATGACAAGCTACTATATCTACAAGGCACTAAACTGCACCCTGAACACGTGGTTTGACGGAGAAGACATCGCGATTATTCGTTATTGAAATTTGCATATTTTCCCCTTTGTGGTACCGACAGGAAAGCGGGGTTCAAGTGCTCGTTTCGAATTGAACAGAAAATTCAAACAGTAGCTTAGTGCCCTTTGCAAGCTACTCGAACTATCGCAGACAGCGTATGTTCTTAAAAGCATCCAATGCAAATCACGCTGTTTTTACAGGGACATGATGAGAATGCGACGTGGGTTAAGTTAGCGAGTGGACGTACACCAATGTTTTGGGCGGGCGCACGGAAAGCCTTGCGCCGCGCTCATATCTTAATGGATGGCAGCGGCTTTCAGCGTATATGTATGGTGTGGATTCTGGGCTGCAACGTATGTTATCGTTCTTCATTGCGAAATCAGTTTATCCACAGCAAAGCACCACACCGACGCCTTATGGCAACGCTTTACGTTCCCACCGACAAATCTGCCGACAAGTTTTATATGGGGTCTCGGTAACTCCCCATTTTCATGGCACGACAGCACATATGACTACAGCACCTATATGACTTACAACATTATTTTATAGATCGGTAAAGCAGCTGTGCCTTCCTTATTTTCTTTATTCTTTATTTACTCTTGCTCAAGACACTGCTCTTACAGAAAACCATGAGTTCTCGTATGACGAACAATAGGTACAACGTGATGAATGGCGCATTTTGTATTGCAGATAGTCCAGTTAGGCATGCTAAAATCAGATTAAAGTGTAATAAAGGCGGAGGATGTGGTTCTAGTAGTATGGGTTTTTGCGGAGAATCAGCTTTGGTGCATCTTGGCATCGCTGTTAGAGATGCCAACCTTGAAATGGTGGTCTGTGCATCAAAGAGGTATGATGTATGAGGAACCGATAGTAGTTTAGCTGGAAAACTCTAAAGTCTAAAGATAAATTTGGGAAACTACCGGGTCGTGAATTCTTTTTGAGAAAGAAATAGCTCTCGCACGGTCAGAATAGAGCTTGTTGCTGTCACGCTTGCCCTATGAGAGTAACTGCGCGAAATGCTGGGTGCACAACGATCGGTAATGTATCAGTGACATTAATTGTGGCTACAAAATTAAGGATGCATACTCACCTTTATGTCAATCTATTTCCGTTCGCGACGTACGAAGTCCCCAGGCGACTTCTGGAATCCTAACTCTCCGGAATGCGCAGGATTTATTTCTTTCAGCTAGCCAACACCACCCAGAGCAAGCAGACTGGATGAATTATGGTGGCAGCTGTCAGGGGGTATGGCGAAACTAGCGCCCCTCAATTACGGGTGGTAACAGTGCTACCTCACTGATTGAAGTCATGAGCGTCATAATAATTGTCATCGTGTTCATCATCACCATCATTAGTGTCCTCATTTTTAGTTTGTTTCTTTTGCGTTTCTGCGTTACTATGACTAAAAGACCTGGCTTATCGCCTCTATTAGCCCTATATTTGCGGTTTTCATTTGACAGTCGGAACGTTAAACGTGCAAGTCAATGTCAATCTTGTTCTATGCTGCACTCGAGGTACTGTGGGACGACGTTGGACGTAATGGCATTAAGTAAGCATCCCCATCAGCCCGTCGCGCTCCAAAGCCACCGCGTATTTTATTATACTTAATGCTCTTTTTTGTGTATCGTGTTCGCAACCACAAAAGACCTCCCAGCCAATGGGGCATCAGTTATTGGGCGCGGACTTTGCTTTATGTTTTTTGACGAACGCCCAATGGTAGACATCCCAGAAAATGGGAGTTCAGAAGACGCTACAGGCGCCAGACGCCGGACAATACTGACACCGGCTTTTTTGCTGCATGAGTTATTTACTTATTTCACTGTAAATGAAACTTTAAAAATGGAGCAGGAATCTCGCTCGACTTTACCAGTTACCGATATTATTTGAATATTTTACTGCCACCTGTCAACATACACCTAAGGAAAAATCCAAAGCTGCGTTGTATTAAACATGCCTGGAAGCCATTGGATGCAGCCATACCCGGTATCCAATTCACACCTTGGTGGGCTTACCATTCAATCTAGGTGCAGCGACGTTACAACCTTATGCCGGGGCTTTATAGGTAGTCCCTTATGCAGTGCACGGATGTTCGCCTAACTGGTCTTAATGGGTTGACGTACCCCCTACTCCCTCGAAAGCAGCATCTCATTTGTAGCTCTGTTTACTTTTAAAGCAGTTGCTGTTCGCCATCCGTGAACGTATTTGATACAAGTGAACAAGGGAGATTTCTCGGAGAGGGATCGTGCGACACTTACTCAGCTCTTTCGACGTATTTAACTCATGGCTTGACCATAAACAAATTATTCATTCCTCTCCAGTTAATTTTGTGTAAGATTTCGCAAAAGTGCCTCGGCACTTTTTTTAAATACGAGCCCAGTTTTGCCCACCAGCCTAGGAAAGGCTTCCTCAAGCTCTTGCAACGGCGATAGGGAAATGTTGAATACTTTATTTTTTTCTTCTTTTTTTTTCTACAATGTCTTCAAGGAGTATTTTCTTGTCATGAAACGGCTGAAAGCCGAACATGACTGTGTAGATGACGACACACAGCACGGTCAGGCATAACTGCAATTTGAGCGGCTCATACCTTTACGGTTCACTCAGTCGCCCTTGCTAAGTGAGCACTCAGTTCTACACGGAGCCCACCAAATCCGCACAGCGTATTAGCGTTGCAGCTCCAGTGCTGCACTCAACAGGGCGAAATAAACATCTGCGCTTTCTGTCAGCAGAGGCGCAATTTTAGGAACTATGAACCACTAACCCAACAGACTGGCAGAGAGCCAAGAAGAAAAAAAATCCTCGAAACGATATCTCCATCCTAGTCCGTCGAATGCTACGCGATGTTCTGAGTGAACGACCTCGCTTTTTCCACGCGAACGGGGTTGGGTAAAAAAAAAGGCAAATGGAAAAGAGTGATAAACTGCCGCAAAGGAACAGCGGTGTAGTTTACCGACGCGTTAACTCCGTGTTTCCAAGTGTTTTTACAACCTCCCTTTGCGGGCTTTTTCCGCAGCCGCGTCTCCTGCTGTTGCCCCGGTCGTTCTTTTTTCTGGCACTTCGTTGTTTCCTTTTTCCCCATTTTCACTTTCCTCGCGGGTACCCCGGCGAACCGAGCATAGGTCAACCGAGAGAGGAACAGGGTAAGAAAAAAAGAACAAATAGAAAGCTGCGAAACATTAGAGGCATGTTCAAAAGCAAGAGACTGCTTCTCTGTTCTTTTTACTGCAAGAGAGAAGAAAAACATACTCAAAGCAGTGAGGGCGAAGGTTGTTGAAGGCAGCGAGGAGCAGACTAGCTTGCGCAGGCGAGGGAAGCGCTTCTGCTAGGCTGTGGCGGGCCGGGCCCCTCTGGTGCGCGACATGTGCGAGCATCTTGTTACAAGCAACTCGCTCGTCCTGATGGTCTATCCGGCGTGTGATTTATGACGCCTCGGCTCGCCTCCTCACCCTGACTTTCCCGCCTGCACTCTTTTTTAACGTGTTGCTGCCTGTCTGAATGCAGAAGGTCGTTGTTGCCGATCTTTGTCTTGTACCCTTGTCTGTGCTCAGCCATGTGGGCCCCGCTCTCTTCGGCCAGTTCAATCGGTAGGGTTCGCCCTCGCGAACCCGCTAATGGTCTGAGCGAGCAAGCCTGTTCTCCTTGACGCTTTGTACTTCTTTGTATTGGGTCGTTTTTTTATAGTTTTCCTCCCTTTAAGACAAGGCGTGGATATCGACATATACCGGCTTGTAACTTCGGCAATCCAGGCAAGGGTGGAACTGTTAAACTTGAAACAATATTGCAGTCTGTTTGTATTTACAGAACTACGCTATGGATCATTTTTTTTAAACATGTCAGATTTGGTTTCCAGTGGGGTGGGTACTTGTTAAAGATTTTGGAGAACCTTTTAGTTGTTTTCAAATTGTCAAAGGTTAGTCCGTAATTGGTCAGCAACCGTCAACAAGGTTAAATAAACAATTGCTCGAGAAGGCCCTGTGCTGTGGGAAAAAATCAAAGCTTCTTTCTTGAGAGAAAGATTGTTCGAACGTGAAGCTTTTTCCCATGTTACCTGAGTCAAAGTCACAGTCCTAATCGAGAGTTCTCCGACCATGTAGGAATGGGGCAATTGAATAGGCGTGGGCTTCATAACGCTAGTGACCCAAATTCGATTCCGACCACCGGAACCGTTTTTTTTTTTTTTTTGAGGCACTTGATGCAACGTTGGCTTGATGTACCTTTGTTTATCATCATCATCGTTTCGTGAAACCCATTGTGTGAAGTTGGCTTTCCTGCAATGCGTTCTGCGGGGATGCACGACGCCATCAGTCAGGCATAAAAAGCTTCGCTTTGAAACTTCTCTTATCTGGCGTCCGAGCCCCGTACCATAAGAATTTTTTCTACAGCTGCGGGGGTTTGTAACAAAGAGCAATGGCTTTCCATCGCAGGCACATGGTTCTTCATTGATGGTATTTTCGTTCTGGATACTCTGCCAGGTGGCTCTTCCGAAATTTGAGTAAGGCCAGTGACTATTTGATGGGTAAGACGTAGTGCTTGACCAGACCCAAGTGATGCACTGTAATTTACTTTATGATGAATACAATGTGCAAACGCTGGATTTCGTAATTTCTTAACGGAGGATTACTCTCAAGAAAAGAAAGAAAATGTGGAGACCTAAACGCATAGTTCATGAAATATATCTGAACACTCTTCTATCCATTGGGGACGTACTCACTTTGCGTTATGTAATTGGACGTTTCAGACTTCATGGCACGAGATTATTGGACATCTTTCTGGTGATGACCGCAGCATTTTGATATAGGGCACGTAGGTGCGATGGTGCAGATCTGTTGTGCAGGTTCTAAAATATGCGAATTTCTTTCCCCTTAAAAACCAATAGCCAACAATATTTAGGCGTATCACAACAAGACGTTGTTTCACACCATACACGGCCTCACTAGACTCTCCTCGCTTGACCTCACTTCGCTCATTTTTTATGATCACGTTAGAGCCACAATATCTAGGCTTCCAAGGGCAAGATCTTCTCATGCCCTCATTTCTGTCTGCAACAGTTACCCTCTTCGAGCCTCCTACATGATTGGCTGCGTTGTCTTACGTTATAGTTGGGCTTGGTAATGCAGTTGTTATCAGGTGCTCTTCAAACATGGTCACATATTAGTTATGACGTGTACACGTAACACGACACAGTTTTCGTGTTTAAAATTTGCCCACTTTCCCAAGATTCCCCAAGACTATGTGTGATTGCTGTCTACCCAAATGATAGTCTGCATAAAATATAAACAAAAGCTTCTATTTTAGGACTAAAGTGGCAGCTCCCATTACTAACTGGTTTTGAGGCAAAGAGACGTAGGTAACGTACTTTCAAAAATTGGATTCAAGCCTCAGCCGCAGATTTGGTGCGGTTTATTAGCAGAGAGAGAAAGAGAGAGATAATCCGACAGAGAGGCGAGCAGAATAATTGATGTTTGGGGCAATATTCGGGTCTGCAATCGTGATAACCAAAAATCACCTTGCTGTTCGTTCCCGACTTCCAAAAGCGCATTAGTGGGACTAGTTAGACATTATTCGGGGATGGTAATTGAGCGATATTTGGAGAGGAGCAACTGGTGCACAAATAATGCAATGAAACTGTGCGGGTACAGTTGTGCCGTCTTTTTGCGTCCCTTGCGCATTTATGTTCCCGGAATCCGCGTCTGTTTCCTCAGACCGGTTATGAGCTGCGCAAGGAGGGAGCTCGAAATAACGGAAGCAGCGTAGAGTCTTGTTTTAGGCGTAGTGTGATCGGAAACGAATGTGACGTTTTCCGGTCGGTGCTTACAAGGATATGTGTTCGGTGTAGGGAGGAACCTCTTACTGCATAAATGCACGATCCTCGTCCGGATGTCTCAAAAGCTACTGGAATTGCACAATGATGTATTTTGTCCGACGTTTTTCGTAGGTACACGCCCGGTATTATACCTCGCGGCTTCTCACTGCCATGGCTTTGCCGTACTATCTATTACGGATCAGCAATATGCCATGCTGGGAGCTCAAAATGCTGTATGAAGTGGCTTCGGTTCGAAAGTGGGAAGTCAGTAGCTGTGAGGTTGAGTTTTATTGTTGTTATTAACAAACAACTCGAACTAGAGAGGAGGTAGGCGGGAGAATTTTAGAAGAAGGCGTTGTTGAAATAGCTGTGCACTGGCTGCCCATTGGGAGCTTCATTATTGTTGAAAGCAGTCTAAGTCGCCTAGAAGGGCAGGTATGACATCGTGAGCAGCGTGATTAACCTCTTTCCTGGATGGCGGGGGTTAAGAGGGGGGGGGGGGGCTACTTTGGTTTGCAGTCCCTCTTGGCATTGTAAGGGTCTTTAGCACTCGAGAAGCGCCGTTGTTCAGCGTTCATTGAGTGTACTACGCGTGGGGGCATAATTGTTGCATGGGTAAAAAGAACCTCATTCTGGATTGAAGGTAGAGATGTGCGGATGATTGTGATGGCCGCGATGAGGGTTGTAATGTAGGTACGTTCCGGACTAAAGGGGTTGCTTAACTGCCTGGTGCTTTAGTATTGCAGATGTCCCACGGGTGTACGTTGCAACCATGCAAAGGCACAAGGATGTTGCTAGGGTTGATTTGTACTGTAAAATAGATCCACAATAGTGAATAGCATATATGGTCATAACGAGTTTTGGTGGCATCCGACATCATGTCGCATTTCCAATGCTAGAGAAGCATTCTGAGTTTAAAATGCATGACATTGTTGTTAATTTCCTGAAAATATTAAAAAAACAAAAATGGTCACACGCACTTCGTAAACCTGTTTAATCATGCAGGGAAGCTGTAACGTTCGGTGGGTGTTTTTTCGCTCCCCCAGACTAGCCGTGTGCACTTAGCAGGAATGACAGACGCGAGAGTGTAGCTACGTCATCCATAAACCCAGCCAATCTCTCTCCCCTCACTACGAACTCCTCTCCAACCTTGTTTTTTTTCGCGCATGTGCCTGGGGTTGAGCCGTAGCAGTATTCTGCGTTCACAGGACCGCCGGATTTTCTTTTCGCCTAGTCGTATAAAGCGTCGCTATAAAACAAAGGGTTTTCTTGACGCCAACCGCCTATTATAGATAAAGAGGAGAGAGGGCAGGCGAAAAATGTTTCTTTAGCGGTTTTTGCTGCTTTTGCAGATAAGCTAACCTCATGGGTGGGCAACACTGCTCTTACAAATGGGCAGGCGCCCGTGTGAGGTCGGCGAACGTTGCCGAATGATGAATAGTTCTGGCTGGTCGGTGCATAATTTTCCTAAGAAAAACACGGTAGTCGGACAGAGAGGTGAGCAGCAGTACCAGGAGGGGAACATTTTGGATATACAAGGGGTATTACTGTGGTTGGAAAGGCCGTCAGTTCTTACTTGTAGTGCTACGTCATAGTTTCAGTGGACTGAAAACTCTGCGCAACTTTAGCTGGTCAGAGGTTACCAACCAATAAGCTTCACCTGTCCCAGTTTCTCTCCAATCCTCACAAAATATCCTGTTCAGAAGTATCACCAGACTTGTTTAACCACACCGTACGGAGGCTAAAACAGTGGTACCCTACATCTCAAACGGAGGCACTTCACGTGCACGCACGAGCACTTGCAATTGTCACGGCAAATATGCGCGCGAGAACAAACGCGTGGAGGGCTCGTAGATAAGACGAACCGGTTTTCGCGCTTTCACAGAAGTTCATCTCACGTGCTACTCCACCCTCTTTGCAAGGCATCGCAGGCCACTCACCTAGGGGAAAAAAGCCATGTGGTTCCTTGTCACGTTTGTTCCACTGACTAAAAGCACGAAGTAGGAGTACGAAGTAAGGGTTCGCGTCCTTGACACCGGCAAGGATGCATTCGTCGTGTACTGCCGGGGGAGGAAAAAAAGGCATGCTGCATAACCCACGCCTTTGAGACATGTCACCGCGTAGCACAACGTCTTAAATTCTAACAAACGTTTCTTTACTTCACCCAGGGTCGGCAGCTTGACTCGGAACACGAAGCCAAAGATGCCAGTCAAGACTTGGGAGTCAACAAGTTACCTGCGCAGTGTATGCATCACCTTACCTTGCTGTCACCACGCCCTAGAGCGTTTTGATTATGCGCTCTTGCTGCTGCTACAGTTATAAAATTCTACCACACGTAGGAGAGAGTGACGTGGAAAGGAACGCAAAAAGTGCGATGCTCGTGCAGTACTAGTGAAGAGTTGAGGTACGGATAAATTTGTAGAAGGGCAGAGGTGAAAACTAAGGTGCGGGCGCTAACATGACGAACGAATGAACTTGTGGTTAAAGTCCTCCTCGCCGGTGGTTATGTCATCCTAGGCTTCAAATAAATGCACCGCGTAGAGGATGTGTGAAACCCCAGAAATGCGTCCCATGTCTGGCAAATATCGTCGCTGTTGTCAACAGCCTCCCGCTATTTTTGGGTCGGTGTTTTTTTGTCTATATCCTGAATAAACTAAAGAAGGTATTTAATTCGTACATTGTATTTCATTCAAATACCTTGACCTTGAATATTGCATCATGTACACAATCAAAAAGGGCAGTGTAGTTCATTGGCGTCTGGAGACGAACAGTTGGCGTTTACGATCTCCTGGCCGTAACCGGTTTCATGTATATAAATAACCGACAATCTTAAGCTCTAAAACAAGTAACTACAAATTAATCTTCCTGATCAAACTCACGTCACAAAACTATTGACGTGTATGCGTATGAATTCCTATTAGGGCCCACTAAAGAAGAAGTTGTTTACCTCGCACACAAAGCTCTGTGAAAGCCATCAGAATGAAAGCATGATGCATGTTCCCGCGTAAGGAAGACCCGTGTATGTAAATATCGCGGACGTTCCTTGCAGCCTTTTCTTATATAAAAGCAGCACCTCCCAACGATCTAGCACTGAGGCCTAGATTGTCTATAGTTTTCTGTTTTCTAGAAATTGTCTTCTCTTAGAAGTGTCATCCTTTAAGCCTTCCTGCAGCCATTCAGGGAGGTTTGTACGATCCCAGCTAACCAAACAAATAAATTTACTTTTCGGTAAACATTGCAGGGTGAGCTTAAAAAACAGTGCCTTCGGACTGCAAAAGATTATTACAGCAATGGCGTATTATAGACGCACACTGTATCGACTGATCCGCTTGTAACCACATCGTAATGCGCACCGTTACCCACAGCCGGATCTATCAAAGATGATTAAGATTAAATGAATGGGTATTAGAGCCACAACTCCGAACCTCTTGAAAACGTCTAAAACCACACGTTGGGTGACAGATGTGGGTGGGGTTGAGCGTCGTTAATGCCAACAAGAGCAAGACAGAGAGAGAGAGAGAGAGAGAGAGAGAGAGAGAGAGAGAGAGAGAGAGGGGAATTTATTGAATGGGAGGAAAACACAAAAAGAGGTCGGCATGATCGTATAGTCTATGACCTGTTAGTCTGTGGGGGGGGGAAGGGGGAAAAAGAGCATAAATAGAAAGGGTGACAGGTATGATGATGGACCTAGAGGCTATAGTATAGTTATATACAAAATGCCTATGCCATGTACAGTACATGTTCAATAGTTCACAACGGCATTGGGCTACATCCTAGTTGCCAAACCGCTACTTTTTAAGAGTACCAGTACCGCCTTGAAGGCCTTGTTTGAACACTGCCGGTCTATTAATGCCAACAAGTCCACTGAAAGTCGTAGGAAATCCAACAAGTACACTAAAAGTCGTAGGGGATTAGAATATGACCTCAGTTATTTTACTAAAACCATGGCTAGGATAGCAATTTTTAACTTTCCCCAGTTTCTTTATGAGCTTCCATAGGAACCACCACCATGTAATTCTGGTTGCGACAACCGCGTTGTAGGTGAGAAAAAAAAAATTATCACGTCCTAATGCGCCGCGGGCATGTTGGTGCTGGTAGTTGGTAACCGATGCAGAAAAACTGGAGACAAAAAGCAGTTCAGCGCAAAAAGGTGAAGCCCGCAGCAGGTAATGGGGCAAAGCGGCACGAGCTCTCCACAGAACAGCTCGAAATAGCGCTGGCCGCCATACCCATTTGTCTAAGGCGGGAAGGGCGTAAGCCGTGCTCGGTAGGTTATGGCGGGGAAAACGACGAGAAGAGATCTGCACAATCACACCATGGTCGTCTCCGACGACTACATGCACGACGGCAATCGCGTCTGTGCTCTGGAGGTGAAACAAGAAAACGAAAAGGACTAAGAAGAGGGGTAAAAAGACGAAAAACAGGTGCGCACGAGAGGACGTTTGACGCCTTTCTCTGGTGCGCCTCGCTGCGGTGTCGCCCCGCCCTTGTGATTTAAGGGCGTCGCCGGGCGCGCGTGCGCCCGCACCGGAGAAAAGGAAAATGACCCACCGGGGAGACGGACCCGTCTTGTTTCTTGCGTAGATGGGAGTGGGACCAGCGTGTGTATGGGCGAAAATGTTCGTGACTGGAGATTGACGCCACGCGCTCGCGTTTGGAGCACTTAGGTGAGAAAGAAAACAGGCGCATGTACTGATAGAAAGTGTCACAGTCGCGGGACGAGTGTCTCGACAACAAAAACAGTGAACAGAAGAGATGCTGCTTTAGAAGTTGTAAGCGTAAGCTGCCTGTGGCTTTCGTTCGGCTTCACGGTGGTGTTTCTATCAACGACATCGTTTATACTACTCAGCGCTCTGTTTTCACTGCCACATCAAAGTGACATTGATATGAATTTGTCAATTTTTTTGTGGCTACACTGAAGGCTAGCGACTTAGTATACCTTCAGTAAAAGAAAGAAGCAGAAACCACGCACTTTTAGTGCAACCTTTCACATCTTTCCCACCGACGCCACACATATTTGCACAGTTTTCGGAGGCAACCTCAGCCTTGAAAGTTTTTATTTTTCTCTGTTTAACGATGAGTATACATGTGCTTGCTCCCGCAAAACTTATACAGTATAAACAGGCATTCAACTTGTCAAATCCCCTTGTGCATTCGAGATTTAATAGTAATAGCCCGCGTACAAAAATCTAGGGAAAAGGTGGCGATGAGCTATGGCAGAAAATGCGCTTAAGTTGTCCAAGAAAACCAAGGGCAGCGCCAAGTAATTACCTCTAACCTGTAACATGGTAAGGTTACTGAACGATATTTATAGTAGCCTTCTCTGTCTCTCCTAGACGTCTCGCTCATCTGAAAACCAAATACGGCATTTCGGAGTCATTTTTACGAGGATTACAGTATCAATTGCCCTCAGAAGCGGTAGCGAATAGTTTAAGATTCAAATTATATTAAGGGCATGCCATAAACAGCAAGGCTTTAAGGTTGTTAGTGGCAACCCATGCTGCCTGCAACGGGTGCTTTGAGGTAAACAAATGTTAGGGCCGCCACAGTAATTTTCCTGTGAACTCACCTCCAAGGAATATTGGACTGAGGGCGCCTCTCACCGGACAGGCACCCTAATAACGCGCTTGCTGCCTTAATTAAAATTTATGCAATCAATGAAAACGTTAAAGGATTTCAAACATCAACAAGGGCAACATTAATTGCTCTTAAACATTAAAGGGACACTGAAGTGATTTGTAAACATTGCGGGATTACTAGCGCAAATTGTAGTTCGGAGTCCGTAGGCATTGTTTCGACCACTCTGGCCGCGTTTACGCGAATTTATTTAGTAGAAAAATCAATTCGAAAATGCTGTCCTCCTCTCTTTACGCTCGCCCATTTTCTGTAGCGTTTTCGTGTGACGTCAGCAGGAGATGAGCTGGAAAATGGCTGCGCTACTGCACGGTTCGCCGACCAGCCGACCTACCGATCGAGTCAGTCGGCCCAGCGTTTCGTCCGCCGGCCGCCGACGGGTCGTCGCTATTCGCTCGCTCAATTGAAACTAAGCCACAACACCTTTGTGAATGAAAGAATGTGCCTTTCCTTACTTTGTTAGTTTGTACACTGTGTCAAACTCAGAGTCCGGGTCGCTCCACACAAGCGCTGCACAAGTGCACATGCGACGCTTCGCTGACTTTACGCTAGTAGGAAAATCTAAGGCCAATTGAAGGCGGGAGAAGAGTCAGCGAAGTCAATATAGGTACTAAGAAAATAAAATCACCTGAAACTTTTACCGTACAGCGCAAAACTACGGAGCAGGAAGCACTTTTTGCGCTGGGTAAACAAGCACAGCGGTCAGCAGCACGACCGCACATCTGCGAACGCTTTTTTCCGTCAAAGAAATGCAATTGCTAGACGTGAGATATTGTGGAAGTTTGGGGGACACTTACTGCAGGAGTGATGTACAACAAATAGTCACATAAAGTACTTAAAATGCTTAAAATAAAAGTGTAAACTGGTCATACATTATAAACCTTATATATCCAAAAGGGCCAGAGCCGGCTCGTGGCCTAGCGGTCTGAGGCGCTGGAATTTGTTTTGAAAGTCGCAAGTTCGAATCCCCGAGAGTCATGTATTTTTTTTTTGTAAGTTGATTTTTTCGTATGCGGCCGATGTTTTCTGAACTGAGTTCACCATTTTTGGGCCGTAACGTTCACTGCTCCACGAGCGAGATCGCAGAACGCGCGCATACTGACAATGACGCGCTAGCGAGTTCTTGTTGACGTGCTGTTGCCGCAAGCACCGACTGCTTGCGGGCAGTGGGCCCAGGCCTGAATCAGCACACCCTTGGCCTGGTGCGAACTAGCTTTTTACGAACAGACATGAGTGAGGCAAGCTCCGAATATGCGGGAAAAGCGCATGGCATTTGAGAGTCTGCGGTGACGCGGAGGGCGTTCATCCACTGCGTAGGCCTCGTCTAGTGATTTCTACGATTCCAAGCCGCCCTGGGAGGTTTATCTTAGACATTTGACAGCCGACAACATGGCAGAAGCGCGGTACGGCGACAATTGAGAAATCGAGAATGCCCATCCAACAACGCCATCTTATGTCAAGCATGTTGTTTTACAGAACCGAAACCGAAACCGAAACTTTTGATTGCTAACCTTGGGCATCGTCCAATCACGGTGCCCCCCCTCCTGACGTCACAGCCTTTAGTTGGTGCGGCCGCCGCAAACCGCGCATAGTAGTTTTTCTTCTTTCGCGCTTTGTAAAATAATTACCGATTTGTCAACCGGATAAACGATGAATAGTGTGTTAATTTGAGCCAGTCTACACAGTGCAAGCCAAAACGGGAGCTTGACAAATTCACTTCAGTGTCCCTTTAAGATAAACATCTGAAGTTTCACTTCGTGGTCGCAGCATGAAGGCATCTCTAATCTAGTTTAATTAAGTAAATTTATCTGAGTTACGAGTGTACGAGACCCACCCCTTGTTTACTGTGATACGAAGAAATGTGGACACTTCAGAGCAATTATTTACTTTTTTATGTTTGAACTCAATTCAGTTATTGCGCACTGGGCTTACAAAGTCTACATCCATACTCCCGCTTTCGTCATAGGCTCCATCACATGCACGCTTCCGCTTTATCAGTTACTGTGGATTGGTGAGGGGCCGTGCTTTTAGTTTTATTCTACTGAAAACGCGGAGACAGGCAATCAGACGTAAGGTTGCAGTAGGCTATGAACTCAAAAGCCACCCAAATCCCGCTTCTTTCTCAACGGGGAATTTCGATTTACAAAGTAGTTTTAAATGTTGATTTGCTAGAACTAACAGGATTTGAGTTGGTAGAAATTGAGGGAAATCCTCAGTGCGATAAATTCATGCACTCACGTCACAAATCAGTGGTGAATATTTCAATTGTGTACACACCTGTAAAAAATCAGAGTAGGGCAAGATTCCCCTAACAAAACGTTGCCAACATTATCTTGAGGATCTTCGCTAACTCCTTATTTGTTTATTTCGACTTCGAAACAGCAGGACTTGTACTGATAAGTCATCACTTTCGAACAACGCATACAGCTTTCATGGACTTGGCGGAACGACATTAAAACTGAAATATTTGGCATGCTTTGGTCTCCGAGAATATATACCTCCCACAAAAAACTCTTAACGAATGTCATAACATCTGGCATATTACCTGCTGAAGGTCGCTGATCTAAAGGTTTACTCCTGATGCCGGCCGAAAGCATTTCTTAAAAGCATTGTCACTCACGCAATCACGCTTTGCCTTTACTGCTAACGTTTTGCCTTTAGTGCGAGATAACATTGCAGAAAAGTCTATGCTGAGTGAGCAATGAACTGCGAAAGTGATACGACGTCGATAAATTCTGTGCATGGACGTCAAGCCTACCTCTGGCCATTTGTCCATGCAGGCTTGCACTAATTTTGTCAAGAACACATACAAAAAATTTGGAGTGACACATAGCTACAAGTAATTATGCACTTTTCTCTGAAGAATGGTCCGTTTAAGGATGTCTGATGCGTGAACGACGGCACCTTTTCTAGTTTGCCCTCTGGAAGAACCCTGAGTGTACGTGCACAAACGAAACAACGCTTATAGTGCTTCGTGCTGCTTTTATAAACCCAAGCACACTACACAAGAATTTAATGGGACAATTATACAATCCACATGCTGTTTGCCACACCGGGCTCTGATTCTGTCATTCCCAGCTTTCCCCCAAATGGACGTAGTAAGTCTGTCTCATTCAAGGCTATCAATTCATCAATGAACTTCTTCTCAAGACCAACACGAACAGAGGACTGGCGCGTGAAAGGCAAACTAACGGGCACTATGGCGTCTGCCACCATACGTTCAACTTTCAGCTGCTGTCGTTTGCGACTTTTGGAACGCGTAAACCCAACGACCGAAGTTGCAAGCCTCGGTGCAGGTGAGGGACCCCACGTGCTGCTTTCAGCCGCTCCTCGCTTGTTATACAAGACTACATCCTGCCACCGCCATTCTAGCGCCTTTCCGCGTGCTGGAGCTATGTTTTTTCCACCCCTGGTATGATCTTTGCTTATGTTTATGTGTACAGGACCAAAAGTCGCCGTATAATGAACACGCCAAGGGGGGATGCCCGGCTCGGGCGCTGATCCATATTCATGGCGCCGATGGTTCGAAGAGGAGCGCGAGCAGTCGTAAAAACTCCTGTACTTCTGTTCCGGTCTACGTTTGGCCGTGGCCTTCAGATGGCGGGCCACAGAAACACGACTGCTTCCACTAATCTCTTGCTAAGCTAAAAGGAAAAAGTTCCTTTCTTGAATTCGATCGCTTCTGTGTTCTTTTGAATATTTTATTGCCGCGTCCATCGCCTGGACGCGCTCTTATTTAACTGCTGCAAACCCATGTCCCCCGCGAACACTAGACATATATCCAAGCATTTTTGGTCTTAATTGCACATGACTAAATGTCAGCCCATGTGTCGACTTCGTGTGTAACAAATGGTTGGTCTCCACGTAGAAGTTTACAGACCAAACTATACGATCCTAGATCTTCCGTTTACAGCTTCGTAATCTGCAGAACAACATTTCTTTTCTTCAGTTTTCTACTTCAATGTGTGGTAGTAAGTTTCGCATTTTGATTTTGTCAGGATGTGCCCTGAATTTATAGTGACCCGTAATTGGAACCGTGATGGGTGGCTGTGCCAGGCAAAAGACGAGATCGTGACATGCCTGGTGTAATCCTGAAATATTGAGCGGCCATCTATAAACAACTTTTTTTGTGTTGTGGTCATCGCACAGGTAGTGTGTTGTGTTTGGCAGCAACATGTGTTCTTAGGCGTGGGAAAGCCATTGAGGTATGCGCTTGAAACGCCAAGTGAATCTCAGAAACGCCGAGGCAGACATCCCTAGTTAAGCGGTTTTGATCTGTGGAGATCAAGAGATTTTGTCTGGAGCTTTTATTAGCCGATCGCCGTTGAAGGTACAAAAGTTTGTCGTGTAACAAGCATTGTTCGTTCGTGCAGCCGGTGTAAACAATGAAAAAATGAGGTGGTGTAATGGAAAGTAAAAACGCTGTCACATTTTCATCGTAAATTTAGCAAAGGTGCCTTAAGTTTTTTAGGCTTATAAACTTACACTCCTGTCGCACCTTTTTCAAATTCGGCATCAGTGTTTCTAGCTGCGCCAGGGCAGACGGCCTCTGCAAATGTCTTACATACCTCTAGGAGCTGAATCGCTTGTTTTTTCTCAAAATGTGTATCCCATCTCTTCACGTGAACATAAAGCTTTTTTCGGCTTTTCTGGCCTCTGCTAGACCGCTCCACTCTTACTTCGGCTGTCGATATAGGGCAAAGAAGTTAGTAGGCAACGTCTAAGGGAGTCGGCGTACTCGCTGTCTGCACGTGTTTTCGATTACTGCGTGTTCCGTCAGTTCATCCCTTTATCCATCTCCAGAAGGGAGAGCTAGAGAAAAACATTTATTTAAAAAACAAGAACGAAACCGGCTAAGTTGAAACTATGCGTGGGGCCCTTCATCCAGGACTTCAGTCTTCTTCGCACGTCTGCAGGCCTAGAGGGTCAGATTTTACTCGATCCCTGTGTCGAAGCTGCTGCAAATGACCACAGATGCATGCTAAGCTTGGAAGTCTGGTTTGCTGAAAGCACCAAAACAGATAGCTGGGCTATAGGTTCATGTTGACGTGGTGCAAAAAGCACGTACAAAAAGGCGGTGTGCACAAAGAGAGCACCACTTCAGGAAAATGCGTCAATAATAAAGGAACACAAACGGGCCATTACCAAGCACAACCTCTCACAGTTGGCAACTCATTGTGGCGACTGTGAATTCAGGGCGAGGTTTGCCACAACCATACACTTTCATACTGTTATATACTAGAGGGAAATCAGGCGCTGCGATCGCGGGTCGCCGTGGGCGGCGCCATTGCGGCTAGCGAGGTTTCTCGCCTACTTGGCTTAGCTAGCCAGATGGCTTCTTTTTTGTCTCGAAGCCAGAAAGGTGACTTTTTTTCCTTCTGCATCATGCATAAAGCTTCTAAATAATTACTGACAAATAAACCGTTCTGGAAGTTCAATGTTCTAATAACAAAACAAATTTCAACAACCTTTTAGAGAAATATTGTTGCTTTTTTGCAGCCAGAGTGAACTTTTCAGCCTGTTCATGAGCCACGCCAGGTACAAGTGGAACGTGCCTAGCGAGTTCATGACGGAACGCTCGCTGAAGTGCGGCTCTCCTAGATAGTGACGCCAGATTTCCCTCTAGTGTATATTAGTATGAAAATCTATGGGCACAACCACTTGCTTCTACAAGCATAAAAATCAAACAACAAGGGAAATACTCGAAGCCCACGCAATCAAAAAAAGAGGCGACGGATATGTTAGCCAGCCGCCCCTCGCACTATCGCAACAAGAAGTGGCGTATTCAGATAAAAACATGTGACGCATTACATAGCATCAATGCGTGACATGCGCCGAGACTGCGCATACATGTTTCTTCTTCTCAAAATAAATTTCAATTGTCAGTGGTACCCTGTTTGTGCATACCTCCGTATTTTCGTCCGTGCCTTTTTGCGCCTTGTGAACATTTACTGCAAGCTTTTAATAACTGAATGGAGGGCAGGTTTCTGCTCTCGGTTCCGACGCTCCCGATGAGCGGAGCTCAATTGACCAAATATTCAGCGCTCCCAGGGGCGGTTGTGCAGAAAAGAAAGCACGTGCTCAAGAAGATGGAGGGGAAAGCGGGTGGACGCATAATGGGTGTCGGAACAGCGATTAATGCGGTTATTACTACCTGTCAGCACTCACGCGCCGCCGGCGAGAGGGGCGCACGCAAGCCTTAGAGTAACCCCATAGTAGCCGGCGGTCCATAACAAGGCCTATCGGCTTTCGCCTCGCACCAACTTCCTCTTCTTTCTGATGCGCTGACTCCGCGCTTCGATTATAAGGCGTTTATTTTCGTAGTATACTGAGGAAGTTTTGTTTGAGGACTCTATTATCACATCCGTCAAGTACCTGTCGTGGTACTGTAGGGCACACAGAACGTCGCACTTTCCCTGGCAACATAACGAGCCAGGAAATGACGGGGTGTGGCCGCCGCAGGTATTCAGGGCGTCTATGCAGGATCTTTGCAAGTCCTTGCATTCCCTTTTGGAAGCAGAGGAAGAAACTCAGCCCCTGAACCACCATTTCATGCCGTCCTTAGAAAGACACGAATTCGCTTATAATATCCTTTTTTTATTATTATTGCAACAGAAGAAATCCTCAATTTATCTCGTAAAATTATGGAGTTAAGCAGTTATTACGCAGTCATTCCTCGACATTCATAGCTGAAAGAACTGCACAGAATCTCTATAGGCCTATTCTTAGGATACCAGAAGCGGAGAGCGCTTCTTTTGATTTAGGTTCGTCGACGAGTCTTCTAACGAGGTTGACGTTAGGCTTCTAACCTCGATTTGTGACTCAGTGTAGCTGCTTGCTGCAGAACCACTATTCATGGTGTTACAGCACTGCCAACGCTAGAGCTGAAAATCAACCACAACCGCGGGCAGCGTTTCTGATGCACCAGTTTTCTTTCTGTTTGATCTTTTTTTGGTATGCACTCCCTATGAACCGTGTCATAGATAGTTAGAAGCGAACGCTGGTCAAATGCTTCCCTCTGTTTTATTTTTCCCAATGTAAAGTTTTAGAACGCATCCTAGCCCATCAGAACTGAACGTGCACCATGTATTAGAGTTTCGAAGGATGAGTACGCTCTTAAAGTTTATATTTCCTCTTTTTTGCATGATGTTCCCCTCATTCAACAAATATAATTCTTAATCCTAAACAACAAAGCGTGGAGAAGGACCACAGACGAAATTTTCCGATGGGACTTGCTTTCAGCGATAAATTGATAAGCTTATAAAAGGTGGTTTATTCATTGTGGGCAAGCAGTGCGGGCTTAACCTATCACGCGGTATTCGTTCCACAACAAAGTTAAACTACTAAGATAAGCTACCAAGGTAAACTACTACTACTACTAAACTACCAACTGCTGAGACAAACGACTAAGATAAAGATAAATACAACTGCTACTAAGAAATCTAAAATAAAGCATGAGTTCGAGATCAACAACTAAACGAAATATAAATCACCTAAGGTGACATTACAGTTATGCATAAAATTGCCATATAGCTCATGCCAGTCTGGATACGGCAACATTGTGCTTTTCCGTTCGCTAGTAGTATTTGGCCGACAAAATGTTATAGCCGCTAAGGAGGCTAAAAAGCTAAAGAGAATTTTAAGGAAGTCGCATCGATATACACTCAACCAATGTTTCACTGCAATACGCTGCAGCAACATTCAACCTTCCGTAGGTGTAATTCTGCGCATGTTTTCGTGACAAGCGAGAAAAAGGCCACAGAAAATCTTGTTGGGCGCTGTTTTTACTCCGTCAGGGTGGTCATCCACTGAAGGGCGGCTTATACCGGGAAAAAATTGTTCCGAGCATCTCGCGCTCCTGTTCTATAGACACGGAAGCAACACAAAACGGAGATAACCATTGAAGAGACTGAGCCGCACCCTTTACTACACGTTTTAAAATACGCGCCCCGCGGCCTTTATACTTTGCTAATATCCCTTTTTCTAGCGATTAACAAAACCAGGATCGTTGGGTGCGCTTCTAGAGTTCCCGACAGAAACAGGACGAGACAGAACCAGTAAGAAAGAAAAAATCCCGAAGCCAGAAAAGGTTTCGCCACCCGCGAGAAAACGACAAATGCGAGTACTATACAACGCGTGTTCGTGCCTACCCGCCTCCACGGGCATTCACGGTACACGTACAACGCCTCTTAAGACTCCCGACGACAGAAAATGGAGGGTTACTAAACGGCTAATTCGGGGCTTCGTCGTATTTGTCGCCCCTGTATACGAACAGGTCGTCGGGATGCTTGCTGGCGGCCACTGGCCCTCTCGCCCGCACCACCGGTGCCGCGCCCGGCACCGTTGAGTCACTGAGAAACGGGTGGGACAGGCGTGGAGCGTCGCTGAGCCGAAGTTCTGTGCACTGTGTTCGGTTCTTATGCATGTTAGCCTGCTTGGACTTTGATACTTTTGTGGAAAGGGAATGACGGTGGTGGCGACGATGATCATTATTATGATGCGTCGGATGATGATTGCGGTAGCGATGAACTTTATCCTGCTCTTCTACCGTTCATTTCCCCCCCCCTCACATAACTTTACGTCCTGCTCTAAACCTTATTCTCTTTCTTTTTGCATTGCTTAATTCTGTTCCAGCTTACCCACTCCCGCATGTTGAAAGGCCACTGACGAAGTAAAAAGCGACTTTTCGCTGGCGTGAAGAACTCCATTAGTTCAAAATGATTTCAAAATACTATCCAGACGGGGCTACCGTCTTTGTGGAATCTGTAGATAGTCAATGCCTGGAGGATTGGGAAGTTATATTGGGCTGCGTTGAGGGGACTTTTGAATTCTGGTTCAGAAAAAACTACACCGCTGCCGCCCCATTCGTGCCACAGGGGCATAACTGGTCCCCGCATGTTAATGATTTAAAGTTGAAACGAAAGCCCAGGGGGTAGTCACCCCAAGAAAACCTCGGGTCGTAACCGAAACCTACCAAGGTCAGCCCTGGGAACCGCTGTCAGGAGTTAAATTACTAAGTTATAACATACGGACGATTGAAACAGCGGTAGCTGTAACGAAGCGCACTAGCTTTTCGGTATTGGATAGCTTCACACTCTACTTGTTGAAGAGTACTAATCTAGGTGCCTGGTTTATAGATAAGGCCGAAATGAACTTCTTCCACTTCCTTCCTTGCCACATTAAAAAAAGTAAGACAAGATGAAAGATATGTCAAGCTATGGCAATAACGTATTACGGAAATATCAAACAGGAAAGATGCAGAGAAGTCAGTAGAGAGGGAACGGGACTGAAAGGGACTTACAAATGTCGTCCTTAGAAGTACGCAAAAGGTTTGAGAAAACGAAAATAAGGATACAATTTCTTTGTCACCATCAATTCAAACGAAAGAGTATACGAATGGATTTTCTGACAAATACGTTTACCAAAATATACACAACTGCTCACCAGTCTGGCCGAAAATTCTTGCCTTTACTCATGGTGTTGTTTCCCTTTGTGTCGGAACTTCAAATGCTAACGGTTTTGGTATTGCCGAGATTGCCGACCAGCAGCATTGTGCAACTAAGTTTTCGTAATCTTTGCATGCTTTATTTGTGAACCAAGTAAATTTTTATTATTGACATTTATTTTGTGGTTCTTCTTACCGGTAATGTACGGGCTATTATTCACGAACCCGGTTAAAAGTCCTTCTCCCAATCGGTATCCACTATCTTTATCAACCGTCAAACGGAATCGCAGTAGAAAGCCCGTGGTCCTGAGCCTATGAACTAAAAATCACGAAACGGCTTTAAATGAGGAATATGTGTACTATACATTACGAAAATAAGAGAAATCAATTTCTTTCTGAGGGAGGATCACAATCAGGGTTGGAAGGATTAGGGATTAAAAAAGCGCAAGCAAAAGACTTGTCCATTAACAAAAGACATGCTCATAAACATGCACGAAACGATTGGCTGAGCTCTTATTGTCTAGTTCGAAGATAAACCCGTAACACCTATCGCAGCTTTACGGTGGGCATAGAGAAACGCGCAAAGTTCGACATTTGCTGTTTCCAACTGGGGCCGTTATGCTTCCGGTAGATAGCAAATTCTTAGTGCACGCAACTACGCCGAAGTGACTTCCGACCTCGGGCGCCTCGCTGCATCGGCGGTTATCATACAGGAACCGCGGAAGTGCGCTTTTGAAGCGGGGTACGTTGTTCTCTTTCCCTCCGTATTTTCTCTATCTCAATATTTGAGTCACCGCTAAACCAGTACCACAACGCGATGTTCCCGTCACAGCCAAATAGCCGCCAAGAATTTACCGTCTGAAAGCGTGCCAACTACATTAGCGTGTGCAGATCAATGCCCATTCCCTCACCAGCATTTCACTTTTTCACTTTTGGTTTTTCAAGAGCACTGAGGATTGAGGGGCAAGGTATTTGTTGCTATTCTCCGCTACGTTATGTTTTTTCACTTCCCAACAACCTTCGATTGCGTTTTTTGTTAGGCGGGTTTCTTATGGCATGTCATTTATTAATTTATATTTTTTACCCAGAGTACCAACACCCATTCAAGCGCGAATAGGGGAAAAATCACGCCATATAAGGAATCACAAAAAACATAGATTTTAAATCAATTTGAAGCGTACAGGGTTTAGGATTAAGCGTCACGGGAATGAGTGCGTTAAAGGTGTTGGGAATAAATTACACCCACCTCCCCTCGCGGGAACCCTGGTGTGATGCGACGCTGAGGGGGGTTCAAGCGCAAGCGGAGAGCAACCGTCGACCGAAAGGCCGCCGGAGAGCGGCACACCGGTTATATGCGCAGCGCGCCCGAAGGAGAGGAGACCGCGGAGAGAGAGAGAGTGCCGCGGCTATGACGCAACACAATCCAACACAATCCACTTTAATCCAATCCAATCCAAATCCAATCCAATCCAAGTCAAGCCAAGCCAAGCCAAGCCAATCTAATCCAATCTGCGAGAGAGTGTTCGGTATCGGAGAGGAGAGGGGGAGAGGGGCTGCGGACAACAACGGACGCACGCAGGAAGGACACGGCCGCCGACAAGAGATGCTCTGAGCGTCGCATCTAAAAATCGTCTTACGTTAAATGCGTCTGTCCCGACCTTAGCTGCCACGTTTGCGCACACGTGGTTTAAAAGCCTCGACTATGCATTACTGATTCGCTTTACGAAAATTACATCCAGTGCTAATGAAAAGCACCAGTTATCACAAATCGGTAATGCTGAGCTAGCATAAAAAGAAAGTGCATGTGTAACATCAAGTAAATCCCTTCGGGCTATAGATTAATGGGGCGGAACAGCTTACCTTGGGGTGTCCTTGATTCGGCTTTCTTGGATACAGCGCAAAAAAGACGTGGACGCGTACGAGTAAACGGAACAAGGTTAGTCAATTTTTATTACGTACAGTCATCGCCGTCACCTTTTATGCACAGCTCAATTAGGAGACGAATTTAACACTTCTTACAATTTTTAATACCTTCAGGTGTGCCAACACGTTCCATATGTAGATAGCGAGATCTATGAGCGAATTGAAGTACTTTTCACATGTGTGTTATGGCCTCCTTACTGACCCAGGAAGCAAAAAATAATTTGTATTGACTGGCAGACTTCACCAAAATCGAAAACAGCAGCCCCCGAAAAACATTAATTTTATTGCCTAGATCCAGTTTTTAGAGGCCGAAAAGGACGAGCCCAATTCTGTGCTAAATATACCTGAAGGGTCAGGTGCCTACGCCAACACCGCTATATGCACACATGCCGGAAGTTTAGCAGGAATGGATAGAACCTGTGTGCTCCCTATATCAATAGCGCCTTGCCAAAGTCTACTTGCTCGCTAGTCTACTCATACTATCAAAAGCTTCATTTCCGTATTTCATGCCGTCAGTGACTCTCTCGTTGTAAGGTGAATTGGTCTCCTTTATTCCTTTGGTCTCCTGTCTTTCAGCATCCTGCTATCTGAAGAAAACCGTAGCACTATAGGAGAACAACGTTACTATTTGTCCTTTCGAGCCACGAGCATCTGTCCTTTTTGCAGCTCAACAAGCACATCGAGCGAAAATTTCGAGGAAAGATGCTACACACTTTCACAGCGATGCAGAACAGAAAACCGAGGGATAAGACAAAATAGCTTCCAGCAAATGAGGAGAAGTACTTGCGCGAAAGAGGACCAGCAAGTAATTCTTAAGAAATGGCCTCAACAAGTGTAGCGGCAACAAAGAATTCAGAAAGAAGGCAAAAGTGGCTTTCAGTGATGAAACTGGGTTCACTCTTTGGCAGCTTCTACACACTTGGTGAATATCTGACACTATTAAAAATGCAATAAGATGCTTGAAAAACGGCGTGGTGAAGGCCTGCCAGTGACTTCTTCACACGTTTTCTTTATATCTCCGTTATTTGTTCGAAGATTGCGATGACATTGGTATCATTGTTATCGGGACTAAGCAGTCTTTCTAATACACCCAACTTGTATTTTGTCTACATGGCTCCTTTAACGACATGACTTGAACTGACCGCCCATCTGTGCTCCTGCATTGCAGCCGTTATTCTTCGAATAGAGAAATGAAGGTTGATCTCCTCTTTTCTTATTCCATTAATGAGGCAACAGACCAACACTGGCGGATTTGAGGGGCGGCGTATGGACGCCCCCCCCCCCCTCCTAGGCGATCTAAAATGGCTTAAGAAATTACTATTTCGGGTGCCCATAAAGACCTATTGGCTGACCTTGGGTGCGTAAATAAACGCGATTGATTATTGTTGTTACTCTTATGATTATATTACAAAGACAAGAAATATTATTGTATTATCATCATCTAGTGTAATATCATCATCCTCACCACCACAAAAAAAATCTTCGCACCACCCCCTAGAGTGCACCCAAAAAATCCTGTCTTACAGACCAACAGACCACAACAGTAAAAAACGCTAGGAGTTGGCCTTTACCTCCAAGCGCTACCGTAATTATCCAGATAACACAACGCTGTTCTTGTAAACTTTGTACGAGTCACCATATGTTATCATGTTAAACGCTTATCGAACACGATGAAATTGCCACAGTGTTGTAAAAAGCACGCACCTACCATGTGTAATATCCAAAAGAAATGTTTCCACCGCCAAAACATACGCAAATATTTTAGTGTACTCGGCGTTTGATGATGATTAACTTTGATTCAGAACGAAGTTTAGCATCGCTTTGTATGGCCCGAAAAACTTCGCTTGTGCTCTTGCCTTTTCCTTCCACTCTTTAATTCTTTGTTATTTACTCTTGTGTCTTTACTTGACCGCAAGGTGTTTTAGGGAATAAAATTAGTATAAACTGTAAAATAAATACTGTGCCTTCAAACGTTCATTTAAAAGGGCGTATGTGTGGAAATTACGCTGGAAAAATGACGAGTGAGCAAACGTTCACTGCACTGGACTTCGCAAGGAAGGATAATGCCAGTATTATCACGATGCGGGCTGCGGCACGGGATGTCCCTGGTTCGGAGAGTTCCTTAGCACGACCTTGCGAAGTTGTTGCAGGGTGCTAAGCTGGGCAACAGTGGACCCTCCGATTATCAGTCCCGTATCGTTCGTGGACTTCCCGGGAGGCGATCCGGCTCTCGTTTTCCCATGTGTTCCTAAAGAACTTCCGGTCCGAGGGCCCTCCTCGGACTTCCCGCGGGCCGCCCAGTACTGGTAAATCGAGGATGCCCAGTATGACGAGGACACAGCGGAGCTTAACCGATGAGGTCTCCCAGAGAACGTAGTGCTTGAAGAGCTTGATGGAAACTGGGTGTAGCTAAGCTTGATAAACCGCACTATATGAGCGCGTCGTTTGAGCTCAGCTGTGAGCAACTGCGATTGTCCAGGCAACTTACAACAGTGCGCCCCCCAGGGACATTTTTGACGTGCATATTCCTTCCTTTCTTTCGACCCTCGACTAAAGCAAAGCAGACAATTACGCCTCACATTTGTGTTTACTTTTAGTATATTGATGCCTCCCCCTCAGTAGATTCGGTAATGAATACCGCTCTGGGCATGTATATCCGCGCCCGCCCCAAAGACAGATAGGTTGCCCCGCGGGTGTTACACTTCTCTCGTGGGCAATTCCCTTCTCGTGTTAACAATTCCTCGCATACATTTAGTGGCGTCGAAATTGATTGTTCACAAAACATTCGGCGCTTCTTTTCACCCTGATCCCAGCTGGCCCAAACAGTTGCCTGCAAGATGGGTCAAATCCCGCTTACCTGTAAAAGCGAATCGTATTTTAGACCTTCAATTGTTCGCCCGGCCAAGTCGAGCGCGCGTTCGTTCAGCAGCGCAGAATAGCGATAATTGCAGCCTTGCGAACTACATCTTCGCATCGTCACTCCGCTTTGGCCTTAGCTTCACAGGGGACCACAGTTAAAACTAACGGGTAGATTATTAATGAAAGCGCAACGCGATGATTGCAATACCCAAGCCCGTCATTATCTTGCACAGCGTTGCACTATGGTGTGCCAGTTCTTCACGCCCGTGGGTACACATTGACGGTTTTTGCTTCCCTTCTGTTAACTCGTTCTCGGTCTTTGGGTTAATCAGACCTTAAAGCGTCTGTCCTGACGCGTTCGAATCGAACTGTCAGGCTTCGCCTTCTCTTTCTTCAGTGCGAGGAAAAGTGCGCGACTCGAACAAAGACTGCACTCTTAATCTGGATCCACATAAGATCCACTTAGTAACTGGAACTTTTTTGCAAAAAAGTTCCACTTATATATTTGGAACCGTGTTCCACATACCCTGAAAATGTAAGTGGAACAGTGCACCACATATTTTTGCAGCTAAATTATCTGGATCGGCGTTCCAAATAAAACTATACGGATCACTGTTCCAAATAAACGGGTAGTGTAAGTTACTGGAACACTGATCCACGTAAAATGATTATGGATTTATCCGGTGCGCCGTTCCAGGTACCTTCAGACCAGCTGTTTATATAAAACGGTGTTCCGATAGACGTTGAGAAGCTGTCTATGGGACTCCACTTTTCCAATATATCTGCTTTCCTGTTGGTATAAACTGAGGTCATTTGCCAGGCTGGCGGATGCATTGGTATCAGAAGGAAACCGCAAGCACCATTCTAACGCAGCCTTGACATATGGCCCACAGTGATACCAACAATTGGAAAACAGAAACCGCCGCAGCAGTGTGGTCCCTGACAGTTCCCAACAGTTGCCTATCGGAGCACAGTTCTATATAAAAGTTGGTCTGAGATACCTGGAGCGGCACACAGAGACTTTGCCTTCATCCGCCGCATCCTGTTCTGGGTTTTGGCTGCATGTAAAAGAAACAAGACACGCATTAAAATACATACCAAACCAGCTATTAGCACTGATACAATGCTTTTCAAAACACTAAGCAAATTTTATTCGCTCTTATTATTGCGTACATTTGAGATACGGAGACATATCTGTTTCCACTTGGGCAGAAAATGACCAGCGTACAGGATCAAATACCAAAACGATATCAAGTGGCCAAAACGATCTAAGTGGCATTTTCCTATTTTCGCTAATATTTACCATTCTTTTTTGCTAAAAAACATGGGTAATAAAGATGGCTTTAAGCGTCTACCCTCGCACTAACTCAAAAAGCATTACACAACAGTGAGCATAAAATATGCTGTTTTATCACATGAAATCAGGTACGCAAAAGCGGAAGTACCCAAGTACCCACAGCGCTTGCCATACCATGTTTACGCATCGCGGTTCCAAAATATGCAGTTTGCTATTAAATTGTAGGGAAAAGCCAAAAATACAAGCCATACACGGTTGGATTATCACAAGACCTGCAAGAGTGTAGGAAAAGAACACCGGAGCCAATACTAACAATATAACATTTGCACAGAAAAACTTACCGGAAGCATGTGGCTATTGCACAACTAAAACATACACCATATATCAATATCAAGCTAACTGTAGCCAAAACCGACTATATACGCGCCCTGAAAAAGCCTTTCACTGAAGCCGCGTTGCTTCCCCGACAATATGTAGCTATTTAAAATAACTTATCCAAAAAAAAGCTCATAGCAACCAGTGTGAATATTCCAAATTTTACAAACCAGATAGCTCGGAGCATGTTATGCATTTTAAAATTTAACAAGCAGCCTAACTCTAAAGACGTTATAAATTCCCTCAAGAACAATTCAGACATCCCAAATAACCAAGCCAGGTAGCGTTGAAACATACAGGTAACCAATTTTACCAAGCGAAATTGGAAGCATTTTTCCGGCCGGAACATTTATCTGAGGTAAAATTCACAGTTGCGTGCTATACAAACCCTACTATAATGACGACAGTATGCTTGTGACCAAAGCACTGCCTCTAACAAGCAAGAAATGCAACTTAGTCCAAAGTAAACAGCTTTTTCAAGCCAAATATGTATATTTCGCATTCTTGTAGGGCTTAGGTGTCAGCTAAGATACAGTACAAAAATTGATTAATAAAGCCCCAAACTGTCTCTGTAAATAATTACTCTCACGTTTGCATCCATCAACAGCAGCACTGCCATGGAAAAAAAATTTGAGCTGCACTTGAATAATAAAAACGTTACAGTGCAGTGCCATTAACTATATTAACAGAGTAACAGAGTAGCTGCAAAGACAGCCTGCGCTTTGTGCCAATAATGAAAAATTGCAAAGGAAAGCACGATTCCACTTTTGCAATTGACATGCCGCTTGCATCTACCAATCATTTGAACCACGACATATCTTCCCGAATAGGCTTCAACGTCTAACAATAATTTAAAACCCCAAGTAGAGTGACCACATCAAGTCTTTCAACAGAGCTTTCAACTTAAATGACACCAGGCCACTGTTAAATGGCCAAGAACTCTCTGCAAAAGTCGCAAGAACTCTCCAAAGTCGCATAAGTTTCAGGAGATTAAGATGAAATATACGGCGAGGAGGATGACCACATCTTGATGTGACAACGCAGGCGGAAAATCCAGGACGTGTTTCTTGCAGACAATATTTACGCTGCCATTTTCTTCTCAAAATAACTGGACCTCGAGAATAACGGGACCAAGTCATGTACCTTTAAGGAAGGAAGAAGAAAATTTTGTTAGACGATGGCTTTAAATGAGTGAGTTGCTTAGGATACCCCTTTTATAGCACAGTAATTGATTGAAATATCAGCGATTTCTTGGTTTCTTTTCTGGGAATGCTGCTAACAATGTACAAAAAATATTAGCACAGACTATCAATGGCCGTTCTCTAATTCTGGAAAGCAACCACACGGGGCGTGGCCGTGGTGCCGTATTATCACAGCAGCAACTCTCAATGTGAAAGCAAAATGTGTGCAAAACTTGAATGCAAAATAATAGTTTTTTTGTCCACATGTTGCAGCATCCGAAACAGGCTGAATGTGAAGGTATTTCCCAATATTGGAGTTCACGATTTATTTTTAACAGTAAGATTTTGCTACAACGAAAACTACCACAAATTCAGTCCCGCAAAAATAAAATGCCAGCTTCAATAAACACTACCATAAATTGAGTCCCACAAAAATAAAATGCCAACTTACCCAACTAAAATTAAGATGCAGGCGTTCCTGGCAGGGCGTCCTCGGAGTGCATTTCCAGGAAAGTTGTGCCAACGTGTTCCCAAAAGCTCTTACTGTCATTTTCACCTACAGGTCAAGTTGTCACTGAAATGGCGTTCCGAAGCCATTACGTATATTGAAACTACCTAAAAAGGGACCATCAAAGTTCCAGAACTGGGAGTGCGTACTTACTTGTGGAATGCAATGATTTCATCCCGTACAACGGCTTTCATGTGTTTCCTTTTTGTGAACACACGCCTTCAAGAACCAGGAAAATGGCAGTATGCATTCCTTGTTCCATTGTTTGAAGTCCCGGTGCGCCCTATTTCCTAGAAAATAAAAAAAAGTATAAAAATATTGAAGCATAAATTTACGCTTCCCTCTAAGAAGGGAGTACTACAAGATCTCGTACAATGCCTGATTAGTTGTGCTAAAATTTATTTTGCAGCACGAGCCCTGGTAACGTTTGCAGGCGAAACAATTTTAAATATAAAAATATTTGAACATTTCTCGGCTCACCTGTCATTGCTCCATGCGGAGTGGTGAACGTCTGTATAATACGCAACACTCAAGAGGCACTCTTTCGTGGCTTTATGACTTCCACAATGCAATTATAATCTGCCACACTTGTCACGACGACGCCTCGGCGTGCCGAAGATGTCTTCAGCCACAGTGAATGCCACAGCCATGATTTCAGAGGTATATGTAAGGAATGGAAATAATTCGTTTTATTTCTGTTCTTCAGACAAAGGAAAACAATTGTCGCAAACTACCAGTGTAGAGACAAATGTCTTCACAGTCAGCCAGCTGGACAGTCAGCCATCTGGACAGGTTATACAGATCGAATACAGAATGTAGCAATCTGCTTTCGCAGTATATTTTCTAAGTTCAAGGAAGCACAGAAACGGGTTAATGTTGGGTGCACATAGTGATGCAAGAACTTATCACCTGAGCGTTGTCGGAAATTATTTCGACTCTCCGGTTACCACCGACATTGACGGCATAAAAATGCAAGACTGGCTTATTTCTAACGCGGTTCGTGAAGATAGCAACCACTAATTATGGATATTGGATAATTATCCTAAAGTCTCAAGTTACCACTGACATTAACAGCATAGAAACGGCAGCACACTTTCTATATACCCGCTGCGTGTTTCCACATTTCTTCCCCTCTACAAAAGAAACGTTTGTTAGTGCGCTACTGCTAAGACAACAACTGTCCCTTCCATTTCTCTACACTTCAGGCAATGTTATTTAAAATAGATCATCTCAATTGGTCAAAGGAATTGGAAGAAACATGGAACATAAACATGAAACATGGAATCATGGAACAGATAAACGTAAGATGACGCCTTCAAAGCACATCAACACAACTCGAAATAGCGTCTACCTTGCGCGCAACGGGCAAGGTCGAAGACTCCCGGTCTGGTAAGTACAGTAAATGCATTCTACTCAGCAGACTAACACAACGCCGCAATTGCCACGCAAGTTTTAAAAATACCAATAAATCTAAGGACGGACGCTCCGACAAACTTGCTTGGAAGTTGTACACGTGTGAACGCGCGATTATCGCGAGCGACTAACCCGAGAAGATTCGCTACCGCAGAAATACACAGCAACCGTCAATATACAACTAAGCAAAGCCACACAGTAAGGGAAAATCCAATCATGAAACGCGCAAACCAGCAACTTCCTAATAGCAATGGCTAACGTACGCAGTCAGAAATGTCCACCGACTCTGACCCACGAACACGGAAGTTTTGGTAAATTACGGCTGCAAAAGTTTCTCCAACACAAAATTTTACACGCCGCGACCACAAGCATGGACGACACACGAATAACGGGCAGAGAAGCGGTATGTTTATCGGACGCAGTTAACAAGGATGCCACTGAACAACAACCGTTACCAGCACATAAATAAGCAGCACTGACCTTTTGTGCGCCTCCTGGCAAAACTCCACTTCGCCGAACAGGAAATACAGCCCGGGGACATGAAAAAATTGGCAGTTGCACGCCGCAATCAAACCAATGGAACCGCTAACGGCGCTAACGGTTCTCGCCAGCGTGACCGAGAATTTCTTTAGTAAATATCAGGAGCATCGCGCGAGCAATTGAGAAACCCGCTTGGGAATGCCACTGGTGGCGCTGCATGCGGAAGACCATAAAATTAGCGGAGGGAATCCTTGAAGAAGGGAGCGCTGCTGTCGTTTAAAGTGTTGACGCAGTCCCGATTTTCATCCGTCGTCATCGTACTCGTTGCAGCCCCACTGTACCGTGAATTAACGCAAAAACAGCTCCGCCGTGCTGCTGCTGACGCATGCGCATGGAATGCGCTACTGGAGTGGCGGTCTTTTCCTCATGGCTTCGGCAAACTTTCGTTCTCGCGGAGGCTTTGGAGCTCATACAAACGCGGCACACGTGATGGCTTTTATTTGATTCGGAAAACGGGCATATGCGTCTAAGCGGACGTTTACGCCCGCTGAGGTCGAAACAAAGCTTAGATAATAGCCGTGTTAGCGCGTTAATACTGGCTAAAGTTGTTTGTCCCGGAGGGCCGTGAGTGCGTGCGATATCCGAGCTTAACTTTGGATGACAATTTCTGCATTACTGTTTACAATGACCGCAAAAAGGCGTGGCTTCATTTACTGCTTTTCTTGACAACAAGCCTTTCCGTAGTTAATAAAATATACTGCGACGCTCTTAGATACCCACGTTATATAAAGCTAGTTACAGCTAATTAGCGAGTAATAATACATCGGCCCGTTTCCCAGCCCTTTTCTCTCCTGAACACCAATACTACAGGAAAACAGCAACTGGGGAAGCAGCTGGAGAAGGCGGGTCATTCAATGAACTTCAATTACTATGACAAGACACAACAACAGCAAGTTAACTCTGCGCATTTTTACCGTTACTGCACAGCATAATTAGGAATTACAATGTCATTTCAGCATTAATACATACAAAATAATGCAGGTATCACGTGGTATATTTAGTTGTCCAAGTTTAGTTCCGTGCACCCAGTCAACCGCTCCCTGCAAAGAGGCATTTGTTTTTGCTTGTGGAAATTAAGGGGGATTCACCTGCTACCATTCCTATCCGACTTACTACGTCATGACCAATGGACTTAAAACCCATCGTGCACCAATACGAATACCTTTACAAATACATACCGATATTCACAACGGCCTAATTTGCTTATTTTATATATATGTCGCTTCTCTACTGAAACAAAGAAATAAAACTCTCGCATGGTAGACCGCTAGCGCCTTCCAGTGAAGACTGGATAAACCAAAATGCGTTTCTTGTTTTTTCTATCTCTGCAAAGAAATGATATACAGCAGACTCCCGTTAAGACGAACCCGATGGGACCGTAAAAATGTATTCGTATTATCCGAAATTCGTCTTAAGCGGAGGTGTATTGCATTGTGGACGTTAAAAGAGAAAAATGTTGTGGTTCTTAATCAGTGTTCGTTTTAACCAAGTTCGTCTTAACGAGGGTCTACTGTATTTCTAGAAGAAGCAAACCGGGTCGTTAGTGTCATTTCTGTGAATTTGTAAAACTTCTTGTATCGGTACATGGTGCTTTTGAATTAGTAAGTCTCATGAATTTGCGTCATGAATTAGTGAGTTCCATATGAATTGGATCAGGTGAGTCACAGACGAAAAATGCTAACGAACATCCAAGCATATATAACTGCATGCATGACACGCTGCGTGCAGTGTGAAATACGGCACAGTCGGTTAACACTATGTATATACCACATCACGGCATAAATAACGTGGACTAAGTACCTATTTTACAGCAGATTGTAGCCATTTATACGTTCCTGTAAATCACTTAAAATTGTGCACGTACTACAACACAGCGACCTGATGGCTGAGCATTGAGCAATAAACAATGTTTCTGCGATGCTTTGTGAGCCAAATGCAGAACATGCAATAGTCTCAACAACTATATATATTTCTTTATGAGGTATCCACAAAAGCCCAATGAATTCTTCGGCACTACCGCGGCTCTGTCGCAAACGCAAAAGGAGAACCTGAGGACATCTGGCCCTTCTCAAATTCAAGTCATTGGTGATTTCAGACGTACTGCGCGTCTGCAATTAGCAAAAGACGATATTCACTAAAGCGGTTTGAGCGCCGAAGACAACCTGAGAGGAATTCGTGGAATTTCTATTTTCGCTAAGATACCCTTTTCTCGCACCTTTCATGCTTTGTACGGTGTTGTTATAGCAGTGGACATATTTTTTTCTGTCAAATAACGTCACTAAAAACACGTCTTAGCCGTTTTATATAAGTAAACTGCTCTAAGACAGTTCCATAGATATCGACGAAGTTTATTAAATTTTATGTGGTGCGTGCGTGTGTGCGTGTGTGACTGCATGCATCTGTGTGTGTATGTGTGGGTGCGCGGGTGTGCGTTCGTGTCTGTATCTATGTCTGTGGGCGTGTGCGTGGAAGTGCTTGTGCGTGCGCTTGTGCACCAAAGCGCGTCAAATATATATGTGGTTCATTGTTCCAGTTAATGCACGATTCAGTGCATACTTCACTGCAGCGCACAAGTTATGTGGAACAAGACACGAGCAAAAAATATACAAAAGCGCTGTCCAAAATTTTTACTGGGACATAAGTGGAACAGTAACTGGAACGGCCGACAGCGCATCCCCTCATTTATTCGGTTCCACATAATAACCACAAACCTAAAGAAAACAAATGCACAGTTCCAGATAAGATCCACTTATATCTCTCGTTCCAGTTATTCTTCGTTTAGATCCAGGTAAAAATATGTGGATCGCCCCGTTTAACTGGAACTTACATGGAACCAGATTAACAGTGTGCGAACCGGTTCACGTTCACGTTTTCTTTCACTCCGACCTCTTGGTCAATCTAGAAGCCATTTACTGTCCTGCGAGAGCCGCTTGCCCAATGTTACCGGTGCACGCGGGAACGAGCGCAACTGGCGTTGGGCTGTTTGTCCGTCACTTGGTCAAGCGCTTTGCTCGTCGTGGTCTGCATCTGTGTCAGACTAGAAGGTCAGAATGTTGGCCTCGCAACGAAAATTTGTTGTCGTACTTGCGCCACGGCTCCACCGGCCACCTCAGGGTGCGTTCTGGGCGTTTCGCTGACCCCGATCAGTCACCGCACAGTTGCGATGACGTGATAACCGTCTTCCCCTTTCAACACGTGGTCGTCGACGAAACAGTTTCGATCGGCTGCTCGAGGAGCCGCTCTCGTCCAAGGCTAAGTGGCAGTCGTTGTCCTAGTGAGCCATACGAGGTTGCGGGAAACACGCGCTCCTTAAGGCGAAGCTTTTAAGTGCGAATGCACTTCTTAGGCGAGCCTGAATCGTCCGCCGCCGTAGTCCGCATAGCAACAGCTGCGGGTGCGCGCGCTCCTCGTCTTCCTTAGCAACGGGGGGACATGGGCGCGCGCTGCCTGGCCGCTGACATGGCACATACCCACGTGGGGGATTGGCCAGGAATCGGGCGTGAGAAGGGCTAATGCACCCGCTTAAAGGAGTACTGACACGAAATTTCAAAGATGGGCGCGCGCTGCCTGGCCGCTGACATGGCACATACCCACGTGGGGGATTGGCCAGGAATCGGGCGTGAGAAGGGCTAATGCACCCGCTTATAGGAGTACTGACACGAAATTTCAAAGCTGAGATCCGCTCTAGCAATCAAGTACAACGACAACACAAATAGGTGTCTGTGAATAAATGCATCTTTCTTTCTTTGTAGTTGTGTGTGTGTGTGTGATCTCTCTTTCGCGAACATTACCGAACCACGCAAATTCAACTCGTGCATTCGCACTTTCACATTCTTCCCCTCGGGGAAATGCGAGGAATTTTTTTTACCTCTACCTCCCAAGGGTTCGGTTGTGACTATTGGTGTCAACAGAAAACTCCCGCAAACAAATAAAATAATTTACTGGCACCGCCAGGAATCGAACTTTGAATCAATAGAGAAACGGAGCGAGGACCCGTTGTCTTACTGATTGAACTACGAGCCGACCCGGACACGGGAAAGAAAGGCGGTGCACTCACCGAGCACATCTGCGGCTTTACCCCCTGCGTCTCGCTGAATGCCCTGTGATAGCGTCACGCGACCTCACGCGCAACTGTGTGCTCCTCCCGCGGCACGTGTAGCGGCTGCATGCGCGCCTTGCGCATGCGCTAGGAGTTATTAAAATTAAAGGAAGCTCAAACCAACTCATAACATCTCCCTTCTCCACCGTCTCTGCCGCCGATCTCATCGCCTCCGTCAGTGGAGGCAGAAACACAGGATAAGTGAGATCGTCCTACACCAAGTTTGAGCTTCGTTTAATTTTATATAAAAAAAGAGTTTCTACTTATTTTCCTCGCCAATACAGCTCAACCAACCACCATTCGCGGATCATGCATTGACTTCACCTTAGCAAAAATTATCTCTTTGAAGTAATAAAAGCTGTGCTTAAGTGAGTTTCACTTGCCTCTAGTTTCACCCTTTGTAGAGATACGTGTGTGAATTCTTGTGACGTCGCATGAGTAATCGTTGTGGGAGTCGTTTACAGCGTCGCTTTCCAACTACCTTCGCAGAGTGTATTGGGTATTGGCCCGAATTTTTTTCATGTCCGAGTCGTTCTTTTCGCCTTACTCGGAGGCTGCAGTTCTTGATTCGAGTCATCCTCTCCCTGTGAAATCGGTGGCACCGAAAAAATTTTGGCAACCAAGGCATGTATTTTCCAAGCCAAAATATGTATACTTGGAGGGAAAAGCATACATAATATTCAGTTAGCACATGTTTGGGGGATAGCATCATAAAACCTTTGTTCCAAATTGTCAAAACAGATTGATTTGATAGATTGTGGGGTGTAACGCCGAAGCTACACCTGGGGTTTGAGGCCCGCCGTAGTAGAGGGCTCAGATGATAGTTTTAGCCACCTGGGGATCTTTAACGCGCGCCCAAATCTCAACACACGGGCGTTTTCACTTTTCTCCTCCATCAGAAAAGCAGCCACCGCAGCCGGAATCGAACCCGCGTCCTTGGGCCCAGCAGCACAACGCCAAGCCAGAAATTATCAAACCATTATGTACTTTAGTGTGAGAACAAGAGGAAGAAGTGCCACCGACACTAAATAAAATTTCAGCTCTATTCCAAGCATTGTAAATGACTATAGTTCGAAATTTAGCCAAAACTTAACCAAAGACACAATTTTGTGCAATACCAGTGAATATCCTTCAAGGTATACAGAATGCAACGCCAACAATTCCTAAACTAGGGATTGGTGAGTGGTCGATATTTTACTGTGCGCCTAAATGTACAATCGTAACATTTGTGATGGCCGTCACCGGGAATTTCTTCCAATCGAGGTGACCTTAACCAATTTTCAAACCGCCACATAAGATGGAAAGGGTAAACACCCACTCACACTTATCCGCAATCACATTGTCCAAAGAAAAGGAGAAAACATCTGGTTATATCTCCCCAATGATCAAATGCACGTGGGGCCCCGTTACAAAATGCATACGTGCAGCTGCCGGTTCGTTTGCTAGCGACAAGGAACGCCCAATCTTGTGAACTAACAAGAAAGGACCGTTCCATTCCATTTGAACTACCGCTGAGTGTATCTTTGTTAGCCGCCGTATACTCTGTGTCCATTCAACCAAACCGTATCCAGTCGCAACCGTTAAGGACAGGCAAAAGCTCTTGAATGCGACCTGGTTGATGCCGACATTATGCGCCGTCCGGGCGACGCCTAGTTCGCCCAAGTGGCGGCCTTCAAAAGATAGACAAGATCAATATGTGGAGCATGCACTTTGAATACCTGAGCGCCTTCGATGGACGCCAACGCCATTTCGGGCGGTACTGTACCGACCTCCTTCGTCACCCGATAAAAAATATGACCTCGGGCTTTTGCTATGTTTATTCCTGAAATTTGTAGCCAGCAGCTCCGTTCTATTTAATATGTAGAAAACCCTCGCATGTAAGTAAGAGTCTCAATAAACGAATTCCCATGGATCACTGCACCAATCTCAAATAGATCTACGCTATTGACGAGTTCATGTAAGTAAGAGTCTCAATAAACGAATTCCCATGGGTCACTGCACCAATCTCGAATAGATCTACGCTATTGACGAGTTTCTTTCGCGCCTTACAAACCCACCAGCAGCATGTCATGGCTTTGTCTAGATGAACAAAATTCTCGAATTGCGTGCTTTCTCTTTCATGTTTTGGCTGGAAAGTAGTGTTAAGCCTTTTGGTCTTAATATAGTTTTAAGTATTTGTGTTCTAGACTCATTTTTTAGCAATTCAGCCAATCATGCGCCGTCGTACGCGTTTATGCAGGGTTGGCTGCATTCCAACATGCCTACTCTCGTCTTTGTAAAAGTCTGCGTCCCCGGTTTCGGGGGGGCGAGGGCTTAAAGCGGCCACGAATGCAAAATAATAGCGTGGTTCCTTTAAAATACTGCATTCCCGGCATAGCAATGATGTCAAAATAAACGAAAACTTCCCAAAACTGGGCTAGATTATAAATAAACTGCGGAAGCATTCACCCAGCCACTTCCTCGAAAGATCCTTATGCTGTCTTCGGGACTTATTTGTGACATTTACTAGCGTCTATCAATGCCACCACCACACAAAATAACCGTGCAATTGCACTGGCGCGACCGCTTCCATTTGATCGTACCAGTTAAACGTTAACGTGAAGATAACACAAAATAGTTGTTTTTGTGATCCCGTGGATTGCGTCCCTTTTGACGTCCAGAAGTGCAAAATTTTGTATATTTCTTGGTATCCAATATCTTTTCTCGGATACAAAAGCGCCTTTCAAAGCACGAATGAAGTTCACTCAGTTACCAAGGGTAAATTCATTCGAACTAAATTTTTATTTTGGGCTGTTCGCGCACAGTGTTCATTTTCTTGTGTTTTTAGCGAGCGCAGATTGCTGTGGTGCGGCCACAGGTTGCGTGGACTTAATTTGGCAAAAGTTCCCACGCCATGCCAGGAGTATTTTAGGTGACGTATATTTTCAAAGTGCAAGCTCGTCTTTCGAACACAACCCATCTTTAGGCGAGGAAGCTACAGGGGCATTTTTTGTTACTTGTCTAAATTTTTCAGGTTGCACTGGAGATTTCAGCTCGTGCTTTGAATTATTTGAGGCCTTCAAACTGATGACATGGCCTGGAAAGGTTTTACAAAGACTGTACCCTGTCTACATTACGTTCAAAGGCTTTACTTTTTAATGGCATAGGCCTAACTGTAATACGATTATACATATATTCACTGTGCAAAAGTTTATATTGATTCTGGGGATGCTTTACTTGACGCACACATTTTGCTTCAAACTAACCATCTAAGAAATTGAACATCTACTTTTATTGGAAGTGCTAGGACATCCTGGGGTATGAAACGTTATTTTTTACTCGCAGCGATTTGGCAGAAAACTGCCATTATATCTTCCTCTCCCCTTCAGACAATATAGCTAACGTGGGGTGTACTGCGACAACGCTTCGAGACTACCTTCTCGCGCGAAGATAGAAAACACCTCTGTGATTACAAGTCGACTGCGTGCTCAATGAGATCGCTTCTTTTGAAGCTCTTAATCGGCCCAGGGGCGAATGCTTCAAACGTTTCCCGCAATATGTTTTTGTGTGTTCCAACCGATCGAGTGAAAAGTCTACAAAGGAACGGAAAAACGCTGGCACTGAAATTTCGGGGTGGTGCGAGAGGTTCAACATCTCCTCTTTCGTCTTAGGTCCTTTACGATGGTCATTAAGGAAGGGATGCTATTGTGTCTAAAGATGAGTACCATAGCCTAATGTTTCTGCTATAGAAATTTTCAATTCTGTGTAAACTATCTCATTTAAAGTCGCCTGTTTGTCCCAACCGCAACAGCCGCAGGTTAGAGCTGAAAGAAAATGAACCCATTTATATCCCTAGACAACCCTCCCAGCAGAGTGCTTTATACAAGTAACTCCAACGCTCTTCAAGATTCGCTAATCAAAGGGTATGTTCCCTTCTGAACCAATCGGGTACGTGTAAACAACACTGTAATAGACATTCTGCATCGACTTTCCGAATTTCAAAAGTTTGTCTATACAAAGCCTTGGCGGCCTTGTACTGATACGGGGACAAAACGTGAGCCGACGCAAACAGAAACACATACACCCAACCCGCCCGCCCGGGTGCGCCCAGACACTCTTCTTATTTGTGGCTATCTTCCTTCAGACCAGTAGAGCCCCAGTGCTCGCAAAAACAAAAAGCCCGCACAAAGCCCTAAGGAGTGGCGGCCGAAGAGACCGCGGCTAACTAAAGCCATCTCAACTGCTATTTTTCTTGCCCGCTCCCCTCCTCTCTCTTTTATCATTTCTTCATCTCACTACCTGCCTTTTTGAATTACCATGCGCCCGCCTCTTGCTTACGGGTTTTCTATCTCGATTCCTCGCTGTATCCCTTCTTTTATCCAGCCAACCAACGAACCAAAATTGATGTTACCAAGTTAGTTTCGATTTTAAAGGTGATTTTTTTCCTTGAAAACTACAACATCACAAGGGTGGATCTTACTAAATACATGGAATACAATGCATGGTGAAAGAAAAACCTAACTACAAATAACACAGAAGAGAGATGAAGATAAACACGAAACGGAAACAATGCGGCCACCAGGTGAGGCTAACGCTACCTAAGCTGTACCAAGCCTCACGATGCCACACCGAAAGAACTCCGGGCGAAGAGCAGGCGCCGTTCATGCACGCAGGAATGGAACCAGGAATAAGGTGCGCCACGCCTCTACAAGATTCTTGCGCCCGGCAGAGGGCGGGAGAGAGGGTAAAATTCAGAGAGTAAAACATAGCGAAAAATATACCAGAGGCCCGCGCGCGCATGTAGAGATATAGTTACGCGCATCGCATCCTGCGTGCGACCAACTCGGGAACTAGCACCGCCAGAGCAGACCTGTCTCGCTCTTGCTGGAGAGGGCAGCGGGCGCAGAAGCGTACTCTCCGTCCGAGCAACGAGCGAGGAGGAAAACGTATGGTATATGGCTCGTGTATATTATACTCTGGCCTCGGGATAGTATCTTCGGTTGGGCACGGTAGGTTGGCTGCCTGGTTAGTTCGGCCCGATGATGTCGATAAAGAGGGGCTTGCTTCGTTTTCTCTCGGGCGCGCCACCCCTCTTCCCGCATCGCCTGCACACAGCCCCTTCCCCCTGGTTAATGTTGCTACAGCCTCCAAGAGTACATATAGTAGGTTGGCAGCTGGCCTGGTACCGTCCGCTGGTCTCGGCTCAAGGCGAGGTTTTCCGGATGAAGAAAGGGAGGGCGGGCGGGCGGAAAGGCAACGAGCGATATTATGGGATGCTAATGCGGCACCAGAAGCGGTTGCCATGGAATGCCGTCGCTCTCCTTTGTAGCGCGGCGCCGTTGCGATGCCGTTTGGAGGTTTAAACTAATAACTAGGGAGCTCAGCAGTGCTGTGCACAGGGCCTCGGTGCGGGGAAGGCCGCAAGAAAAGCACAGAAATGTTGAGAGAGGGTTGAGAGCGACGAATTTCGATGCGAGAAGGTACGTGCTCTAAATCATGGTCCGGCGCGACTTCGAGGGGTCTCGTTAAAAAGTTTCGCCTAAGTGAAACTTTAGCTATGCCGCCTGCTGTAAATCACAAAATCGCGTAACGTGGCATCGCACTATGTACGGATATGCGTGCCTTTGTTCGCGGTGTATAATATTCCACGAGAATGCCTGTTGGTCACAAGCTTGTAACAAAGTGGTACGTTTCATCAGAATGATGGGTCACGTCGGGTCTGTAATGAGCCATGACGGAAGTACAACAGCAGAAAGGAAGTCTTGGTGCGTTCAGCACCATGTGCAAAAAAAGTTGTTAACTTCAGCATGCTATCGGTATAAACCAATAAATAGCAATGACGGATAAACCTTATCCCATAAATCTTACAGCTGGATTGTGTCGTTACAAGCGGCCACAGCGAAAAAGATGCCTCCCAATTCCAAAAGTACCAAAATAAAACAAACTTTAACCAGCAATTCATCACGTTAATGTAGGCTTTAGTCTTAAACTACAATAAATTGCCGTCAAATAGCAGTTTAAATTTTGCAAAAGCAAGGCACAAACTTGACGCAAACATTACAAAAGTGGGGAGAAGAGGCCGGCCACTCTATCCGGCAGTGGAAAACAGAAAAATTGTTATTTTTATCTTGAAAAAGGCTAATATCCTAACCCTACGATCTCTACAAGCATAAGTGTCATGTCCTGACACCCAGCTATCTTCGCTGTTTCTTTTCGCAATTGTGTAGCATGTTTTAAACGTACAAATCAGCAGCAGTGCACCTATGTTAGTGCTCTTCTCTATTGAAAGTCTCGCCATTATACTGTATTTTTCACTGTTAGCTTCTGGAAACTCCCCTTCGACATAGCGGATTATTCTGGCACGTAAGGGTAGGCAAACAGAAAACAAAAGAACGCAAAATGATCGATCCTAGTATCTATTCAGAGCTAAAATTTTACCATTATTGACTTGTGCTGCGCTCTTTCTCCGTAAAATGCACCTCTGTAAAATGTATCAGCTAAGCTTTGTAAATTGGCAGCCCGGAATCGCGTATGTTCTTCTTGTTACCGTGCTCATGCTTATTTGCGCCCCTACATTGGCTTTGATATAGTGTGGGGCCACCTGCATTTTTCAAAGTGGACACCTGTCAGTAGTGGAGTGTGCAGCGCACTTTTTCAGTAGCGCTGCAGTACTTAGTTTAATTTGGTTTGCTTCGGCTTTTCGGTTATTTGGCCGAGCTTATTTTTCCGAAACATTCTTCACTCAATTAAACTTTAGTTCTCACGCGTCTCCATCTAATGTGCATTTCACAATCAGACGGATGATGGTCTCTCGCGTAGGGGTAGCCTCTGCTTTACCTGATTCGAAGAGATAAGGCTAAAAATGCGGCGAGATAGGAGGAGCGAAAGGCAAGAAAAGCATTATCCCATTAGTGCTGAGGTGAGAACAGAAGGCTGTTGTCTCTGAGTGACATATGCGGCAGCATCGGTTGCACTGATGCGGCAGATGCGGCAACACTGGCGCTACACACACCGAAACCTTCGCGTTCGGCACTCAGTCCTTCGAAATGGGACCTCGGAGAAGTAAAGTAGTGAACGCTTAATTAAACACTCACCCATAACTGAAAAATGGCTCAAACAGGAGGCTTCTCAAAGCGGTCAACATTGATGCTTGGGCGAGTTGGTGTTCCATATTGTTGAATTTACAGCGCAAACAACAAACAAGGACGACAAACAAGTTAACAGCATCCTTTTATTGTGTGGCAGAGAATATATTGGGTAAATGGGGAGATGTGTTAATGATAGGCTAAAGGAACACAGTTACAACGTGGAAAAGTGCAAAAGCGGTCATCTAAAAGTGCACTGTAGAGAGTGTGCCGGGTGCGAGCCTATCGTCAGTAGTACCGCAATATTGTATAACGATAAGGAAAAACTGACAAGGGAAATTATTGAGGTTCGTGCAAACGAAGACTAAAAATGTGTCAGCGTCCTTTCTGTCGCGCTATCAGCAAAACAAATCACCTATCTGGACTGTGTGTGAGCACATGGTCGTAGCGATGTCGTGGCAGTATTGTTATTTTGTTTTCATGTATTATGTGTCGATTTCCTTGCTGCCTTGATTTCTTTTGTATTTATATGCCAGACGCCACAGAAATACACATCAGTTGTAACTCAGCGCCTGTGTGTCTCACTCTCCCTGTCGTCCATGTTTGTCTTTGCGATGTAAATGCGAGAATATGCTCAAAGCACCATTTAGAACGCTCGTTTACATATCCAATACCAAGAAAAACCAATGGGTGCACACCTTTATCATCCTGAATTGGTGCTAACCACTTCGAGTAGGGGAGGAGGTGGAGAAAATTATTGTCACGTTGAGCTGGTAGAAAATAACTTCGGTAGGCTGGAGCACCTACACGTAAGTTCGGAATGCCAAAAAGTGTTCGATGGGGTGCTGGAAAAGCAAGCTGGGGCGTACAAATTTGTGAGATACGGATATGCATTTTTTCGTGGCGATCAGGACTTCTTGATGCCAGATATTTCTAACACAGGGCCAAGTGGAGCGTCATCAGGGCCGTCTCGGCAAAAATGGCGCTCCGCATTTCTTTACGGGCAGCCCACAAATATGCCTCACCTGCTTTTAACACATCCAAAAATCTTGTCACCCAAAGCAAGAGCGAAGCTTAGCAGAAAATTCGATAAACGTAAGGTTTATAATGCATCGGCATGAATACTTGCTACACTGGCGCTCTTATTTGTTTGATGACCGAGTGCGTACACATCTGACCCGTAAAATAGCGGACACCAAAACATAAAGGCATCAATATCATGCGCTAGGAATACGCCGGCAGCACCTAAAGACGCCGACCGTGGTGCGAGTAAACTACTTTTCATGTAGGCCTAAAGGGTTCAACAGTGGTGCACCGTGCTGACACAAGACACCACCGGCGGCTGGCCGGATGTACCTCTCAACACGAAGCACGTGAGAACACTTGAAAGGTGGATGCTCTTCAGTGCTCTCAGCGGGAACATTCCGATCTGCTCAGACTAAACAATCACGCTTGTACGGGACCACACCAGCTTGCCCTCGGTCAAAACTACGAGCGGAGATGTTTGAAGCGTTCACTTCCGCTGCTTGTAATCTCACCGTTCTCTTCTTACACGCTCTACAGAGAAAGGAAAGAAGAAGAAAAAACAAGCCCCTGATGTTGGGAGAAGACTGTATGTTTCTGTTTGGTGCTAGATTATGTGTTTAATGAAGCACACTCAGTGAATCGACATACTGTTGACTGTTTTCTAGGTATCCGGGGACCAAAATCTTGTATCGTAATACTTGCCAGTGCATGTGAGATGAGATGCTAAGAAAAAAAACTGTAATTAGCGCTATATCACCAAATGACTTTTAAGGTCATTTGGTGATATCCGGGGCGGCTTGAGGTGTTTACTGGGGAGAGGTGAGCTTCTAGCTACCATTTCTATTTCTGCAAAAATGAAAATAGTTATCAAAAGCTTTCTTACTCAGTTATATTCTGAAATAAAGTTTTTGTGCATTGTCAGTGTACTGCGATTTCCAGGTGGATAATTTCATAGCGCCGGCTTTACATGCTCCATAATTGGAATATTTCTTCTCCTTGTACGTTTAATGGGACCCAGATGGTATTTATTCTGGTATGACTGCGCTGATTGGTTCCACACTAGGAGCACAAAAGACGGGCACAAGACGAGCGTAAAGACCAACTGCTTTATGCACATGCATTCTGTGAGTTTGATACATTCGGTGACCTTTATAGTCGCCTGTATTTAATGCGAATAAAGCTGTCGATAGTTTGCGCTCGTCTTGTCTGTGTCCGCTGTGTTCTTTGTCGTACGAAACCAATCCCAGGTTTCAAACATGGTCTCCTTTAACGTTACTTGTGTTAGGCTTTCACAAAAGTGGAGCCTCAGTTCCAGCACCGTGAGCAATTTCGCTTATTGAGGCGCCTCGATTTTCCTGTTAATCCTTTGTGAGATATCATTGACGAATCGGAACCACAAGATACAGGGCCCCAAAAAACGTTCGACGCCGGATAACACGGAGCCCCTTGCATAATTTTTTTCGAAGCCTTAAGAAAACGCAGCATTACTACGCCTTCTTTTGCCCTATATCTTCTTCCCTATAATGCATAGCTCCCAATCAAAGCCTGTAACTTGCGTGCTGATGTCTATTGAATATTTAAGCACGCTACAGCTTTTTGTAATTGCGCATGCCCAAATTGTGCGGTTTTTAATGCTGCCGAAGTGGGAGAGATTACCCATTGTTAACATGACAGTGTGTCTAGATGGCAGCAGATGGCACAGTAAATAGTACAACATTTTCTTTAAGGAACCCCGTAACACTTTTCTTCAACTTTTTTCTAAATCTTAAATGCTTAACCAATACATCCAGTACATTGATTAAAGGGTCGCAAGGTACCTCAGCAAACAAAATTACTGCACTATGCCCATAAGAAAAGTTACAAACTTAATCAAAAACTCCTACTCTATTTCCTGGTGTTGGTGTTTTTCGAACGCTGGCCTTACGTCATTACAGCGGTGTAGCGACTATTGGCCGAGTTTGTTTCAGTTGCTCCAATAAACGCTTTCGATAGCCGCTTTGGCAGAAAACCACAAATAAAAGGAGAAACGGAAGGCGGATAGTCCGGCTGCGAGGAGCAAATCACGCAGTTCCCCTATGTGCCGTTGATAACGACTGCTTTGACGATGCTTCCAGACTCCAAGCAAAGAGCGAAAGCGTTTATCGGAAGCGTTCCAGGGTTCCTTTAGCTCTGAATGTCGGCCATGAATACGGGTTTAAAAAACACCGAGAAAAGAAAAGTCTTCGCACCTTCAAGAAAAACAATGTAGTCATGGCTATTTGCAGGCAAGATACGTACGGCTCAGCGGGAGACAGACATGGTCCTCAGAAGACGCCCAGCCGTGGTGCCTCCTTGTCTGATAGGAGGTCTCATCGATGACGCCGTTCCTCTTTGCATGCGAGCCGCTCGCGCTAACCTGCCACCTACTCTTCCGCTGCGCCCTGCTCCGGTCTTGGGTCGGGCGGCCAGGAGAGAAAAATTGCCTCGGCCCGGGATAGTCCCAAAGAAGCCGTCGAGAGGGCGATCGAACCAGGAAAGAAGAGGGGCGCAACGCCGCCTGGCATAGACGTGCTGCCACCATGTCCCACCCTCCCCGCTTCCACCGCGCATCCAGGCGATACGAGCGAGGTATGTCTGCTTGTGTTTTCTGGATCAACCCGCCCTGTGGTGCTTCGCGTTGACGTTAGGTCGGCAGAAGCGGCGAGCGCATCAGCCTCGGCTCTCCGATACAAATGGGAGCGGCCGGGCAGCCGTCCCTCCCACCCGCGAGTGTACCCGCTGCATTCAAAGGTCACCCGGATAACACGAGTGCAAATGGTGATGTATCCGTGTTGGCGGAGCTGGTGCATGAGCGAGAACATGCGGCAGGTGCTGTGAGAGGTTTTAGATGAGCAAAAAAAATCGATCGGGTATGTGGCACAAAGGGTGTTTTTCATGTGGGACGTAGGTTTATGTCGCACCTCTGACGCCTTTTCATGGATCAGAAGCAGGTAGCTGAACTTCAACAAAACAGGTTTTTTTTTGGTCGGCGAAACCTGTTAAACGTCCTTGTGCAGCTTGACTTTCTTTGTCAGAAGGCAAAATGGCACGTATTTTACAGCGAGGCTGTCTTTCGCGGGGTTCTTAGCTAAACTGCGTGCGTCTTCACGGTATACGGTCGCGTTCAGAGCTAGTGTAAAATGCTGTGGATCTGTCAATCTAACAAAGAAATTAAAAAAAACTATATTAAAATTACGCGCTCAGCACTCAATCATTATGGCGAGTTTCATATATTTGTCATAATTTACTCACAGTGAAGTTTTAAAAGTTGAGAATTCGTGGCAGCTGTCAATTTTATCTAACGAGGTAGTGATGATTACAGAGAACTAATAAAACTCCCACGGTTTTAAACTATCCGGGAACAAATTACGTTCGAGTGTTTTAAATTACTTCTAGGGAAGGTATGCGGCGTGTCTTTATTCGATCAGTATTGTAAGTAACCCTACATAACTATAGTTACCCACCAACAGACCATCACTCGGTTTCCAGTTTTAAAGTATTAATAAAACGGCTATAAATTTGGTAAGTCAGTAGTTCTGTGGGTGTACAGAGTTAGACTAGAATTCTGCCAACTTAATATCTTTCTCAGTAATTACCAAGGTGTATTGACCGCCATACCTCTAACCAAAGGTGACGCCAATTTGTTGGGGGTCTTCACAGTGATGACGGCAATTTTTGTGCTGTTGCCATCGTAAACTCGCCAAGCATTTTTATTCCCTGCTTCACGCATCGTTTTAAACACCCAGCCCGCAAATAGTACGAAAATATTCCATAAAACGTTTCTTTCCTGATTTGATTGATTGTAGGGTTTAACGCGCCGACGCAACGCCGGCGATGAGGCGCGCCGTAGTGGAGGGCTCCGGATTAATTTTGACCACCTGGGGATCTTTATCGTGCTCCGAAATCTCGTACACACGGGCGTTTTTGCTTTTCGCCTCCATCAGAAAAGCGGCCGCCACGGCCGGGAATCGAACCCGCGACCTCGTGCTCAGCAGCGCAACGACTTAGCCACTGAGCCACCACGGCGGGTAAAACGTTTTTTTCCTACCCAAATTATTTAAGCACTACAGAATATACAATTTGTGCCCCTTTCTCTATTTAAAAAAGGCCCTACCACGTCACCTTGAGAAATTTATTGATTCACTTTCACAATTTGTTTCTGGATTTGTCTGCGCCAAGTTGTTCTTTTTTTTTTCAACGTGATGTCTTGCTCTTGTTGTTCTTTTCTTTTTATCCAGGTTCATCCACCGTGCCCCAACTTGGGTCGCAATGAAGGGAAACACGGTAGGTCAGACCTCCAAAACCCTTAGGACTCCACCGTCGCGGAAAAAGAGGGGCCGCCTGCAACAACGATTTCATTAAAAAGGCAGTCTGTAAAGATTATTCTACACTTGTCGGTCGCACAAAGTATCAAACTCAAATCGTGCGCAGCGAAACTCAAAAAATGAAACTTTTCCGGAATCGGCAAAGAGATATCAAGCGAATGTTTCAGCCTCGTATTCACTGAAATAGAGAGGAAACGAATACAATACCCTTTAAATTGCGAACGAACAGTGTAATAATAAAAGTCATTAAAATTTCTCGCCAGTCGACGTAGAACATCGCTCTTAGGTGGCATCTCTTGGGCCAAAAAAAAAGGAATTTGCAAAGTTCCGTTAAATTTGCGGTTCTCGGCCACATTCCTACGAACAAAATTAGGTCTCATTTATTGATTTATTTATTTAATACATACTGCCAGCCACATTTTTGTGGTCAAGGCAGGAGTGATATATATTTACAGCGATGTAACACAGTACAGTTTCAGTTTATGAAAGATGAAATGCTTATGAAACAAAGCATTGCGGGTGCGCTGCAGTAGTGCAGAACATTATAGATAAACGCTCCCGTCTTAGCGACTGACGCTCAGCTATAGATCATCAATTTTTTTGTATAATGGCAGACATAGCTTATTTATCCCACCGTAATTGGTTATTCTAATCACAGCATGCATAAATATCTTTCGCAATAGGCGCTGGAACATGCGAACCTAAACTTGTAATTGTATAATCACTGTAATCAATTTTATCTTCTCTGTTCAATAATGTTGAACTTACACTGGGCGCAAAGTTTTAATACTACATTAAATTTCATCAATCAAGCACACGATCCCCAACTATTAGGCACAGTGCACTTCCAAACGGATGCGTACGGCACTAAGTATTTGAAGCAAAACGGAACGGTAAGATTACACTCGTGCGACTCGATTGCACGAAAAGGGGTAGTTTAATACCAAGAAGCAATTTAGGTACTTTCCAATTTCAAGTTTACTAGCGAGGGTTAGGTATACATGGTTTTGGAAGAGTTGCAATCGCTTACGCGTGCTTACGCACGTGGAGGGGGCAGGTGATCCGGGATGGAAAACACGAACTAAGCTGACTTTCCTTTCCAAGCGAACCCTTCCATACGACGTACAGCCGGTAAAAGGCTTGTCTATAACACAGCGTTCGTACTCTCAGCCCTATCCTGCCCCGCCGGAGCGGAATTTGAATAAAACTACTGCTGAATTCTGAAGTCTTAGCCCTTCGCTTTTGCCTCCAACATGTTTGGAACGAGTATATTTCGGCAGTTTTCGGATGTAGCTGGTTGAAGAAGTTGAAATCGCTGTTATAGACAAGCGTTTTACCGGCTGTACGTAGTTGCAGCCTTTGCAGCGACTTGCTTGGCTGTCCCTCTCTTGGCGGCTTCCTCCGATGTCTATCTCTTTTCTGCTAGAGGATTTCAAACGGCGCAGTGAAAGAAAACTTCATGCACATACAAAGTAGCAAAATGTCCAAGGTGATCTCCGGAACGACCCTTGCGTGAAGCTGGACAGCGAACCGTGACGGAACTGTTTCTGAGGGTTTGTCTTTTTGCGTTGGTAAAGCACCACGCTTGTAATTTTTGTTCCACTAACCATGTTGTTCCCGATCCGGATATTTGCAGATTACACTTATTTATTTCATTCGGAAAACAATTCGTTGACCTGATTGGTATCCAGTGTTTTCGTGCGTACACAGTCTATGGCTGCATAGAGCACCGTCGGCGCCTTTGTGGGGATTGCGTACGTTACACTTATGCATAGGGCTAGGAAGAGGTGGTCCTTATCACGGCCCGGACGAAATGGTAACCTCCAAGTTTAGTAAAGCTGTTTTGGCTCTCAGATGTGTACGAAGGTTCAGCAACTTCCAGTGCTTATTATATTCAGTAAAATCTTGTTAATCCGAACAGCAAGAGGACATCATCCCAGTTCGAATGAATGAAGGTTAGAACTAACGAAAATGAATTATAACAGCAGTTCACTGCAACTATGAAGCAGTAGTCCACACTTTGATACTTATAAAAGCAGGTGATTGCGACAGCACCTTTTGCTCCAACAAATGAGTATTGCGGAATGCTTCATCTTTGGGTTCTTGAAAACTAAAGAAGAGCCGAGCGCTATTCCATCCGGCCATGGTCCCTGAGCGGATGCGCAATATGCTTCCTCGGCCTCCACGTCGTCATTGGCAGCGACAGGTCCTGCGCCTCTGACCTGAGATATGATGCCCTGAACTGTCGCGTCGTCATCGACGTAGTTCTCAAAGAGCACCTATTCGAAAACGTCTCCCATGTGGGATTTAGATTAGCTTTACCCTACTTTACCCTCGTGTGTAGAAACCAGGTGCTTCTCTCTCGCTGTGTGCCAGGCGCCAAGGCGCCAGCGCAGTGACGCGTAGCTTGAATTATCCATGGCGGAACCTACGAGGGTTCGAATTCGCGGGCTTCTTTATACATAGATTACCATGAAGACATGGACGGACCAAATCGCACACTTGGATTTAATCGCAAATTCGAATTATTGAAGTTCGAATTGACGAGCTTTCACGGTATTACAGAAGTGAAAGAACAAGCAGAGGTTCTATTTTAGAATGGTTATGAAGTGAGCGCTGTCTCGCGTTGACTTCTGAACATTTTTCCATTCAAATTCGCTAAAACCTATTGTTCAGCGCAGGAGTGAACTAAACTTGGGATATTACGTTTACCCTACAGGTACTCAAAGTTCATTACAAGGTGTTCGTCACCCCTTAAAATACTGTGAAACGGAGAGCGCACGTGTACCTTACAGTGGCCAATGGAGTGAAGAAATAAGCTTGGTTGTCAGAAGACTTGCACGATGCACTATACACGAACCATCCGGAAGAAGCAAACTGACCACCCAAATAGCTTCAGAACTATTCTACTAGAAGTAAAAACACTAAACTAGTTATGATAAATATTACACAAAAAGAAACAAAATACTCTACGGTGTACACACGATATTATCGTATGAGGTACTTCCCGGCCAAATGTTCTAAAGCGTACTACTCGACTCGACGTAAAGCAAATCCCTTAAGGGTTTTTTTTTTCGTATTTATGCACCGAGTTTTGTTTTGGCACTTCCTCTTGAATGAGCCCGATATTACTTCCTGAACTCCTCATTTCGGATATATTAAAATGAGTGCGCATGATAGCATGACTGACTCCCTGACTTTCAAACAGTTAACTTCGGGCAATAATTGTTTCGAGGGTTTAACCACTCCGAGAGCCTGTACACGCCACTCCCGAAAAACGGTCGCATCCCATGCTCTTGAAAAAGTGGTCAGGAAACCGGAGGGGACGCTGACAGCATCATTAGCCTGTCTTCTTTCTCGCCCTTGAACGCTCTTCACAGCCAGGGATACTCCCAACCCAATGCATCACCATCATCTCCTTGAAAGTGCAGACTCTACGACAGAAGGAGCGTGCGTATACGCATAAACGGTTGCCGGGAGCCCAGTGCTTTGCTTCCTGCGCGCTGACGCCCAGCTTCACATAAATACTGCAAAAAATGAGCTCAATGCTCTCTTACTACCCGCAATCGTCTCAACCGGTTCCTATTACCCGTTGCCATCTTCTCGTAATTTCTTTTCATCTGTACTAGTAACGAAAAGCGCCGTCAAGTTCAGGTTTCTGCATTTCGCGGCTGATTCTTGTTTTCTGATAGTTACAGTATGTCCTTGCGCGAAGAGGTAAGATGGTATAACCGGGCAGCCTCTGCAGTCGTAAGAACTAAGAAGCAAAAATGTCGTTTTTCTCTCGTGACAGGATAGTTAGAGAGACCCGAGCCCCGACGTACCTTTACACGGAAGGACGTCGCCCAGTTGTTCGTAGTTTCTGAACCCTTATTTTTTCTATCTCCTTTTGCTCGAATCCTTTCAGAATACGAGCTCCCCAAGCTTTGTTTTTCCCATCACTGAGGACTTCCAATCGCAACGCACTGTCGTTGGCCGGGGACGACGTTAATGAAATGGCTGCGGAAACGTATAGCTGTTCTGTGTCACCGTCAAATAAAACTAGACTGGCTGGCTTTATGGCTGCGGGATGCACGCAATCATGGCACAAAGGTCTTTTAGACGCAGTCTTGAATGTTGATACTTTTTATTAGTTTTCAGACCCGCAGATATCATTCGCAGATTGCGTTTGTCCCTTTTGCGGGAATAAAGGTAATTACACTGATTCGAACAAATAAAAATTATTTAAATTAACCATTCTGTGTAATGCGACTGGTTGCGTGGAACGCGACGTAGAGGTACTTTCCGTACGTTTACCAATAGAATGAACGAGCAGATACCATGCCGCCACAGGAGAAAGAAAGGCAGCATCTCGTTTCTGACTCCCATGTCTACTCGCATCCTGTGTATATCAAACGTCGCGCTACTAGAAGGCGCTTGAAGGCTTTACTTGTCACCCCAAGCTGAGCACCTTTTCCCTCATTTTAGGCTAGGTATCAAGTCCCCACTCCATACCTTACACTGTATCCCGGTGAGGCGAACAATAGGAGACCATGCAGCAAAAGTTACAAGACACCTAAGCACTACGTTCGATGTAACGAATGCGAAATCATTCGTGCCTAATTTTCCGAAGGTGTAACCGCAGTGTAGTCATCAGGCTTCTCCATTTGCGTCTTTTTTTCTGTTTTATGTCTAAGAGCTTTGGCCGCTCCAGCTATTTAGGCCAATGTCCAGGCGCAGTGCTAGGTAGCTGCAACGTTGTCATTTACGACGTGCGACTCAAAGTAAAACTCATGTACGTCAAGTGGCATGTACTCGTTGACGACGCCTGAGCTCAAAAAGCAACGTTAGCCCAAACGTATGGCCTCCTAAACCCGCGTTTCGATTGCATTTTACTTCCTACTGCTCGTACTCGTCTAACACGCACTTCCGTAATTTGCAAGCTCAGATAACTCATGTAGGCTTCAGTACATGTATAAGTTCTCTAAGGGACACTCTACGCTGCCCAAACTATTCTTCAAGCCTCCGGAGCCTCACCCAATTCTAGAAGGTCACGGTGGAACGAATAGTATTGACAAGCCCGCCAAACACTGGAGAAACCCTCGAGTAACATTCGCAAATACCGAACAGCACAAAATTTGACCACCTTCAAATGTGCTAAAGCAATAAGAAAGCTCCTGCGCCGAGAGGGCAAATACCAACAGCTGGAGGTTCTTTGTATCCAATAATAATTTGTATAGAGACGTGCACAATATTTAGAGCACAATGAAAAACTCACATTACGAAAACAACTTTCTTCTTGTTAGAATGACTGCTTACAGTCTAGGATATGGCAGGCAAACACATCGGCGAATCACTTGAAGCCCATATCTAACTTATCTCAGCAAAGTCATATTTATACAAAATATCAAATTGATCGAGCAGAAGCCGATAATGTACCATAGGCGATCACATATATCTTATAACTTTTTATGCTCTCCACCGGAGCTTAAGGTTGCTCTTTGCGCGTGTAAGGCTTCAGTCCGAGGTGCAGACGAAATTACATGCACAGCTATTAAAGACCTACATGGAGGCACCATCAGCAATCCACTCATCTTGTCTAATAAAATATCTTGTGCAGGAAGCTTTTCGTCCAGACGGAGGGAGTCGTCACGCCGATAGTCAAGCATGGAAAGATGCCTCCTTACAACAAATTTTTGGTCAATTATCCTGACCAGCTTGCTGCTTGTGCATGTTGTCCGAAGTAACAGATCTATTGAAGACTCTCGTTCATTTTGAAGTATCATTATATCATTGATGGCTTCGCCCAATATATTTGTGATCGGGCAGGTCTACAACCGTCTAGCTCGTTACCGTCGAAGCTTAAGTACAAAAATGAAGGAAGTTCACGCTAACGCATAAGACTTGAAGGTAGCGAAGCTATACGCAACCTTCACGACTATCACTAAGGTTTAGGTCCCCGATTGCAGCCGATTTGCTCCTTCTTTGCTGCCGCAACAACCTTTACTCCATCATTGTTGCTATAGATATGAGCTCCCTTCTTTTTTATGTTAGTGATAATCATTGGAAGCCATCTTGGAGGGGCATACGCTATGACATGTCTTTCTTGTTCCGAGCAAGTGTAGCCACGATTACGGCGAACGCTGGAGCTTTTTTTTTTTTTGTCAATCATGGCCCAGGAGACGCTGGGCAGTCCTCGCAAGGCACGCACGCACGAGCGCTAGGCATTTTCTTGGTTTTGTTAACTGCCGGGCGGTTACCGCGAGGCCCTAGCTCGCGTTCGCGGGTCGGCAATTTCTTTTTCTTGGTATTTTTAATTCCGGACCCAAAATACTACGCTTTGATAAACAGCTTAGCTGATAATATGTTTTCTCGAGAAGCAATCCTGCATGTTCGTATTTATCGATCTAGGAAAGGCAATGACACGGCTTATGGATTTGTTATAGTCCGTGACGTCTAATGCTTTAGTATTTCTCAAAACATACTAAAACACGCAGAAAAGCTATGCCGGAGGCAGAAAGTTTCGGCTAAGCTTAAGGCAGAACTGTCCAGAACGTATACACAATAAATGGCTGCACCGCGGAGTGAAGTGCTGAGTTACACCTTACTTTTTTTGGAAGACGAACACTCCAAGAAAATCCCTGCCACACGTAATTTTTCATTTCGTCTAATTAGGTGGGTTTCCCATCGGTTTCAAGTTTCATAACTTCTATATCTGTGAGCCGTAGATACAACTTTGTGTTAATCGACTTCCCAGGGGGGGGGGGCGAAAACAGTTTTAACACCGAACGGGAAAAAGCACTAGACTTGTTTTCCAAGCCCTGCAGCGTCTTTGTAGAGCCCATTACATAATTGAATAATTTGGGCACACCGGCCAAAATGGTACAACACATTCTTCCCTGTCGTTCAGGAAGAAAATGTGACATTTAGTGACCACATAAAAGAACTTAAATCAAATGCTTGGAAACAGCGACCATGCTAAAATACCTGTACTACGTGCTAGTCATATGGTATGAAAAAAGAGTGCTTTTTGAGTGCAGCATGTGTAGCAGCGTCGAAAACTCGGCTGAAAGGGCTGGAGTCAGCTTTAAACTTAGAGCTCCGCTTTGCGTTTGGTGTTTTGCACGCGAGCCGCACACAAATCCTGCATGCTTAATGCGATCAGTTGTGTTATCAGAATCTCTGTCCACAGACTGCCCTGAAACTGAAAACAAAAGCCAAGTCTGTGAAAGAGCATCTTGATAACCTACATTTGAAGAAATATCTCCTGACAACTTCTATTAAGCCATCCGTCACTTTCCGTGCTTTTTTCTCTGCGAATGAGATGAAAATTCGAGTAACTGGGGTGGCGTTCAGTGACACCTACTAAAGTAATGCAACAAACCTTGCTCCGGTTTAGGTCCGGTATCTTGCCGCTTGGGACATGTCGTGCTGTGAAATCGACAAACAACGCACACGGAAGGAACTTATGTTACAACATATTTTTACTTACGGTACGTGTAACCATACGCCACTTTTCACACGGATACTTCACAGTCCCTCGCTGCTGTGTCATGTGCTGCCCACGACTCCTCGTTCAGAACAATGCGTGTACGGCAGGACAGGGACAAATGGCATTTTACTTACGGTGCACAAAAACACAAGAGTACGTTATCTTTACAGATTCTTTAGGTGTCTTCACTGCCTTCCACTTGGTAGACCGAACACGAACGTGTTGCTGAAGAGGCTAATTAAGGTCATAGTGTCCCCCTATACATGGTAATTAAAAACTGCGGTGCGCTGGATACCTTGACACGCAACGTTTTGGACAATAAAATCGCGGTTCAGAGTGGTGCTGCTGCCTCACTCCGCCATTGTGTAGACGCCTCGCAAGTCCTTTCTGATGTCATCAAGCACTCATACAGCTGGTACTCAGAAAAGGCTGGAAAGAAAACATACGACACACAGACAACAAACTACACATCATAGAGTCCCCAAGAAGCAGATACTTAACATATAAGCTAAACAGGACGTCAAAATTATTCACATGCAGATTACGAATCAGTCACACGCACACACACTAGAGATTCACAACTTTTAAATGGCACACCTCATCTTCGTTGAGGCAAATGCAAGAAACGCGCTTTGGTCTTTGATGTTTTGCTTGAGTGTTCGCTCATGACTACGCTAGGAGGCAGCATTTGATCTCACTGTACAACTACAAAATAAAATTTCCGGACTCACTGTATTGTTGGATTATTTTATTTTATTTTATTCATTTATTTACAATACTGTCACTCTCCTTTGAGAGCATAGCAGGGGGGCGTGCATAATGTTCATTCAAGAACATATGATTGAGCAGGCTTCCTTCTTAAAAAAAAAGAAACATGCACGCACACACAAAAGTAATTATACATATTTACACTTACACCTGTATATACAACAAGCGACAATAACTGAAAATACAAAGAAACAAGCAGATCAAACAGGTAAAAATAGGGCGATACTAAGCTACAACAACAAAAAATACACTTAGAAGCAACAAGATCGAGAGCTAAAAAAGATGAATCACTTGTTAGCGTTCAGAGCCCGCTAATTGCCTTGAAGACATAGATTGTTGCAACCATCTCATACCGCAGCCAGCCTCACATCCCACCAGAAGTGGCGTGGGTACTGAGGTTTCCCTCATTCATAGAGAGAACCTCACTGCTCATGCGGGGCAAAGGACATCCTCGAAGTCTCTGGTATTTTTTAGGCCTTTTACATTGACACTAATAAATACCATTACGACATCATTTCGCATTCTAGTGTGGGCCCGCACACCCATACAATAATCATTTAAACAGTCTTTGACATTCTTACTACCAGCATTTGAGGTACAGAACAGCTTAGTAGAGTGAGCTTCCATTGCTGTTTGGGCACTTTTTGTCCCTGTTGCCCTTGTTCCAAAGAACCCCACACATAATAACAATCACAAAATAGTGGAGAACTCCACAACGTATAGGTGGCGCAAGCTCGTTGGTAGACGCCGTAACTGTGCGGCGTTCAATACTGACTCTGCTGGTGGCCCCTTGTCCTCTACTCGTCCATCACAAGTAAATCATCAAGGAGTAATAAAAATTTTGCACTGAACGACTTCATTTTTTTATTTTTTTATTGCCCTGAAAGCCATTTGCTTCAAGAGGGGAGCGGGTTAAAAATACACGGTGCACTTATAAAATTGCAGCCTTCAATACTTTCATATTACCACATAAAAGTAGCTTTATACAGGTAAACACAGCGTTGATGTTAAACTCTCAACTGGAAACGTACTGCCAGATCCCTATTTGGTCATCACAAAAACACCCGTCAGTAAATGAACCACCAAGGAGTACACAAACAGTAGTCGCTGGAATTCATCTTCTGTCTGTCGCCTGCATCAGCCATAGAAACCGAGCAACTCTCCGTAATATATTCCCTTACATGCATCAAGGCTGTCGTAAGTCTGGAAAAACGGTGGCTCCAATTTGTACATTTTGCACAAAAAGCGAGCGCAGGCCTGAAGGACGAACCTCACGGTGCGGCGCCGGCACTACGGCGAAACAGTGATAGGTCGCGGGATGGCTGAGCACATAATGGCGTGACCCAGTTCTTCGCACTCTGCACCACAGAGGTGGATGTGCGGCAACTCCCTCCCAAGTGCTGTCCCATAGCGAAGCATGTATCGAAAGCCACGCGTTCCGTTGTTGCTATTTGATTTTACGCGATAGCACGTCGTTTTCGCCTGCAAAGCACGCGCCATGACTCCAGCTCGGGCAAGCGTGGGGAGCATGCCGAATAGCTCTCGGAATAAAATTTAGTCTGGTAAATGAGGGAGAAGACGCCCATTCACATAACGAGGCAGGTGGACACCAAAAAGCACTGCCCCTAATGACAAATAAATTGGCGCTGATTCAATAGCTAAGGGCTGTTTGCGCTCAACTCACTGCGATCGGAAAACAAGGATTATTTATTGGTGTACACGCGCAATCTTCTGCGAGATAAACGGAGTATCACAAATTACGCCTACTGCCACACAAATCGCAATAACTCATCACGTATTATTTACAGCACCGCGCTGCTAGGATGGACGCCCGTCGGAGTGATTTATGGAGCTCAGTCGAAGCGACCGAGTAAATATTAAATTTCCCAGCTAGCCGCTTAAAGTGCTTGCTGTGGCCTCCTCTTGCGGCCTTCAGTGAGACCGAATCTTAAGAGACTGAATACATTTTAAGTGGCGCCAAAGTCTTTTTGAAGCCTAGCCAGCAAAATCATTCTGACCTTCGCAAAACTCTTCAGAAGATGCAAGGTATAAACTATGCGCACATATTGGCAGCAATTTGTTCTATGTGGGCGTCCAACATATGCAAAGTTGAACCGCCTTCTGCCTTGATGGCGCTGTATACCCCAGCTTCTACAGGCCTATCGCGCTAATCTGTTTTCAGGGTCTAACAAAAGGAAAGCGCTTCTGCGATGACCCGATGATATGGAGTTGCCTGAGGAAAACAGCTTTCTGGCGAGATTTACGCCGTGGTTTGCACTTGTCAAGATGCGTGGCAGCGAAAATGTAGGTCTATAGTGTGAGTGATGGCATGGTATACCCATATAAATGCACTGCGAAATTCATGGTGTATGCACTGTACAGGTGTAGTCACCGAACTTGACAAGATATTGCTAGGTTAGAGAAGGAGCTCCTTCAACCATCAATAAATCATTCCAATGACATTGCCCCTTGCATATATGTTACGCCATGAACAGAAACCTCAGAGAACGGTAGGTTGTTGCGCTTTGAAAAAAGTACGTACATACTTTTTTTCAGTCTTGTATTCTACGGTCCCCCTTCCTTCGAGCAGTTTAGTTCTACAAGACAACTTTGTGGAGCAACCAGTACCTTGGACCCGTGGAATTCTTGCCTCCCTTTTCATTCCACTGTTTTTTTTTCTTCCTCGTCCTTTCATCCATTCCTGCATAAACGCGCCTTCCGCCATGTGAATCCCTCACCAACGCTGCCTGGATACAGAAATAATATTTATAATCGAAATATCTATGCAAACCCTCTCCGCATTACCCTCTCCCTCGACGTCTGCGTCGTGACAGAGTTCTTTCAGTTTCTACTTTCCTCTGACGAAGGTCAGTCTCCTCGCCAGTACGTACCTTGTAGCGGCTATTTCAACGTTTGTCCGACTCGTTAGTCGATTGTTGCTCATTAGATGTACAAGACAAGATTTCTGTACAAGATACACGACTCAGGCCGGCGCCACTCTCTCCGGACTGAGACAAGGAATCGTACTGAGGCCGCTACCTTGTCAAAAAGTTTTTGTCGTTTTTCCGTCCATTATCTCCCACGTTTTGATGGTTCTCTATCTAGATGGCGGGTCACGTGACGCGTATAACGGACAGCGGGTGGACCATCCGTTTACCAGAGTGGCTGGCATTAGACCGCAAACGCAATAGGGGTAGGCCGAGAACTCTATGGAGGGATGAGGTACGAAAATTTGTGGTGAAAGCATGGATTCAGCCAGCGCTCTATAGCCGTGGCTGGAGATCTTTGGGAGAGGCTTTTGTCCTGCACTGTACACAACCAGGCTTATAACGATGATGACATATACATATACAAACATGTGTGGGGGTGGTCGTGGGTGTGCGTGCGTGCGTGCGTTCGTGCGTGTGCGTGCGTGTGCGTGTCTTAACACAGCCATCAGTCTACCACTAGATGTAAACCTGCTCAGACTGATAGCACAGTCATCAGGCGTATTCCTGAATGCATGCTTTTGGGATCTCTTGCATGTTCAAGTTAATGCGCCCTGGCTTTCTGCGGCATCTGTGCTGCTCAAGAGATCTAACTCTGCAACCCACATTAGCAACGTTGGTATAAAGAGTACTGCTATTCGTTCTTATAGGACACCTAATAAACATATAGCTCCTTGTGAACGTCGGCATATTTTAACTTGTATTCTGGTTCATGCAATCTTTTCTTCGACTGTGTTTTCAGTACGGGCATTAACACCACACACCGCCAAGTTGTAATGAAGTCATAAACTCCCCAGTATTTTGAACAGAGGCTTTCCAAGGCCTAGCAGAAGCACCGACAGATTTTGGTTCCAGGGTTCAACGTTTTTAAAGTGCGCAACCTGATTGGATGCTCGCAGTAGTCGCCCATAAGCTGTGAACAAAATTCATTTTCTGAGTTCAAACACGCATTTCAATGCACAACATCACTAATACAAACAATCGCACTGAGATTTCTGATGATAGTAAGAAGCCCTGATGGACCCATAAATGGAGCCCTCTACTTCAGCCGGCGTGCTTTGAAGTGCACGCTGTTAAGAGATACGTCCTATACCTGCCTTAGAGTCGTTGTAATGCGGGCGGGCGCTTTCGTCTAGTCGAGGTCTTGATCAGGTTGCATGTAATTACTGAGGCATCGCCTTGGGGTGACACGTACAGTAGAAAAAAAGATGCGTGGTTCAAGCCCTCTTGAAATGCGATATATAACTGCAACGACGACGGCGCTCGAGACAGATTGTCGGCTCCCCGCACACTGCAAGTTTCCTCGTTTCCTGAATACTCGATTTTCACAGTGCAGCTTGCGATTGAAAGAAAAGATCTACTATCAGAGACGCCCCGAGGTCGTCTCGGAGGTTTTCGTGTGGAATCCGAAACCTAGAACGTCGAAACTATTGCGGAAACACATCTGCAAAGCCTTTATCCAGGACTTGGGCTTCCAAGAGATTTGCGAGGGAATGCGCGGGGTAGTAACACTAAAGTTCGGGTCCGATTGCAATGGATATTGAATTCAGCTTTTCTCCCATTCCTAACGTGCATCCTGTAGGGAAGGCCTAACCTTACATGCATTAACACTTTGCAGATGCTTTAATAAACATTTCGATGCAGACGCCTCCTGTACATACCGCGAAACTGAACTTATACTATAAATACAAGATGATGGGTACGTTTTATCATCATCATCACGAGCTGCAAGTCGGGGGGTGAGCGCCCCTGGAAAAATGAAAACTCTCCGAATATTGTGATTTGTAGGCGGGACCAGAATTGGTATATATACTCACCGGTACAAGCATTGAAATGTAGACACAAGTATACGCTCTCGTCGTACATTAAGTCGTTGCTCTTGGTTTGGTTTGACATCGGAAAATGCACTTACCAGTTGAAAGGTCACGTTTCATGGAACAACAATGATGTTCTGCGCTGTAACGAATGTTTTCTGCTCACGTTCCAACGAAATCATCCTTATACGTCACTTATGATTCGTTTTTTTCTGACTATGACATTCTACGTAGAATTTCTTTACAAGCGTGTAATCAAGATGTAATTTTGAAAGGAAGGTGCCATTTTTGACACAAGTAGCGACGGGTCGTCAAATGTTTGGCAAAAATATGTCCATGTAATTGTTTTTCCAACACACCACAAATTCCACAGCTAGGTTTTGGGTGGGCATCTTCATAGGCAGCACATAAAAACGTATCGAGGAAGGAAGTACACAGGACGGGTTGATCCTCTTCGTTTTTCTTTTTTCTTCTGGGCTGCCCTCCAGGTGTTCAACTAGTACCATTCGTGCGCAAATCCTCTATTTTGTGTTTTTGTGCCTGCTAAGTGAAGAAGCAAGCGAAGGGTCTTTATAAATTCCGAAATATGTTTACACAATCAACATCTGTTTCTGAGGAATTTCGTTGAAAGCGTGAAAAGTAAGCGTAATGATGTTTCCCTTCTGGTTTTGCATTTCCTAAGCTTTACGGCTATACGTCCTCTTCTGCAACGGAATTTGTACTAAATTGGTATTGCTTTAATTAATGCGAAAGTGTTCAGTGACGTTTCAGCTTAATTGGTAGGGCGGTTTGACAAATCCCACCATCTTCCCCTGGGCTCTTTTTCGCTCCTGTTCCCCATACTCTTAGCGGCCCTCATTTTCTCTTCCTCAACCGCACCCCTCAGTACAACGTAGCAGTTCTTCCCCTACGGGGCGAACTGCTACCGCCTCTGCTTGATGGCCACGGCCGACAAACAACCAGACAACCATAAATGTTTTCACGAGTATCCTCAGAATACTTCGTAGTAATTCATTTAAGCAAGCCAGGATAACACTAGGCGTTCCCGAAGGACATGCTTTGTTGCCCAACTGTTCTTAAATTCACAAAATAAAGCGCCCCCGTAAAACAAGGGCATCAAGTTACAACGTAAAAGGTGGCCCTTCTGTCCTACCGCGCGTCCATTGGGCCAACAGAGAAATGCTATGATGATGATTGATGATGATGATGGTTAGGGGTATCCTTTTTGTAATTGGGTGATAACGTGTCATCTCACCAAATAGTCTAGTCTATGTTGTACCACTGGTTTAATTCTTGCGTTGCTCTTAAGGCAGGCTCAAAATACATTTTGTCCATTACAGGTGGTAGCTGTAGGCAATATTTCCTTCTCTGCTCTTCTTCCTCAAGCATTCTAATCTTCTTTTAGTCACCTGTACAGCCTTGAAGTTTTCTCCCTCTATGCTAGCCTTAAATCCAAGGGCGTCGGGAAGTTGATTATTCCCATCACATAGATGTGGATGGGTACACTCGCATTCTAACACTATGTGCCGCATAGTTTCTGTTTTCTTTCCGCAGACCGGATGTATCCCATCATTTTGTGTACATTTCCTCGCAAAGCACTTAGTGCTCATTCAACCAGTTCTAACCTCATAAAGCAAAGCACTGCCCTTGAATTATCAGACAAATTTTCGTTTCTGATGACCAATTTCTCTCCCTTGTAAATCTAACGACGTTTTAGCTTCTAATGCTTCCCGTTCAATTTTGTGTTTGCATCTACGTTGCTTCTTTTTGTGACATTGCCTGTGTTTCATTCTCCACTGTTCTTTCCAGATGTTATCGTCAGTGTTCTAGTCTTTTCATTCATCTCATTTATTATACCCTAAAGGTCCGGGGTGTACCATATGGAGGGATAAGATAACAATGCTTTGCAGGAATGTCATTGAACAGAAGTACAAATAAAGGAAAATATGAAAGCACAGACATATAATACAAAAATTCATTTAAATTTAATTCGTATCCTTATCCACTGCGTGGCCAGGCTTTTTGTGTGTACGTACTAAAAATTTCAGCTCTCTGCTTACCTGGATCCATTGCTCTCAACCTCCCATCAAATCATATTTTACTCTAAACTTCTAGAATTTCAAAGGACGCCCAACCCATATCTCCCTGAACTGCTTCGTTAGTTGTTTTACCATACGCTCCTAAGGTCAAATGGCCCACCTTTCTCTGGTTCACTTCACGGCCTGATAGAGCTACTCACTTTAAGCAGAGCACTGAATTCTCAAATGTGAGGGCGGGATCCATTACTCCTTTCCAAAATCACCTCAAAACTTCGTACTTGTTACACCCCCCCGTACCCCCCCCCCCCCCGATCTCTATGCTTTATTATAGCTGCGTTTCGCTTTCCTTCATTGTCAAGGTATTCCTGGTGAGTTTTTAAGAATTGGTCTCCTTCGTTTATCCACACTCCCAAATATTTATATTCCTGGACCCTAGGCAATTCGCCGTGCTTTATTGACCCTGCATCAGAGCTAGTGTCAGTGATACCCATTACCCCCAATTTTTCAGTGCTGCAATTTCACCCGATGTCTGTGGCCTCCTGGCCACTAATATTTATGAGCCGTTGCATATCTCTCTGGTTAACAGCTAAAAGAACAATGTCGTCTGCATATAACATTCCCGTAATACGCTGTTGTACCACTTTATTTTGCAACATTTCCGTTAGGTTGAACCCTCATTGACTTTCCTCTGGTTTCTTTTCTAACCCTGCCATGTAAAGCACAAACAGTATCGGGCTCAAAGGGCGTCCCTGTTTCAGTCTGAATGAGTGTGACCTGCTGAGCGCATTTCTGCCCGTCCCATATCAGGTGCACCATAATATCTTTAGACATTTCTATAAGAAACTGTATTAAGTCGTCATGTAATCCCCGGAGTTTCAGCATTCTCCACAGCTGTTCTCTATTTACTTTGCCATATGCCACTTCAATGTCCAAGAACGTAATCCATAATGGTCTATTCTGCGCTTTCACAATTTCAATGCACTGTGTTATTACGAACAAATTATCATCCTATCGCCTGCCTTGTCTAAATCTTTTCTGCAGTTCCCCAAGGCGTTCATTTTCTTCCATCCATGCTCGAATTTCTCATTTTATCGCCTGCATTACGAAACTATACACCACTGACGTTACTCTGAGTGGTCTGTATGAATCAATACTGGCATTGTTGCCTCTGCATTTATGTGTTAAATTCACCCTACTCTCTAGCCAATCATCCGGTATTTGTTTGGTTTGTATCACCTTATCTATTTCCCTCATAAATGGGCCTTACTTTTAGGTTCAAGCAGGTTTATCAGCTGTTTTGGTATTCCGTCCGGGCCCACTGCTGTCTGGGGGCAAACCTTTTGCTCTTCTTTTTCCAATCAACGTTACTCAAACTTCTTTTCCTTTCCGCAGCCTTCTGTGGCGGTGATGTTATCGGTGCAGGCTTCCCTACCATTATTTACCTAAACTTCTCACTAATCACTCGATGAATACCCAGGCAGCACGGAAAGTCCGTTTCTTGACCGGCCATCCTATGGCTGTTCTCCGGCATGCTCGGCAAGAGGCAACGAATTGGCTGCCGTTGATAATAAAATGGACGATACGAATCCGGCTGCCGTCACCTTCGAACGTTTTCGGCAGCCAATGCTCATATGTTGGTCGCCTTTCACTGGTTTGCCGTAACCACGGTTTCTGCCCGGGGCGGGTTGCTTATAAATTCTCTGGTAAGTCACCCGCCGCCGAGGAACGGCGCTTGCTCCCGCAACATTGATCACAAGACGTGCGGCAAGCTTGCGGCTGCCGAGTACTCTTTTTTTCTTTGAAAGCCGCTCATCAAAAGATGAGCAGCACGTACACGTCTTCCGAGCGGCCAACCTCTTTTCGCCTGCCGGAGTATAAAAGATGAACGGCTATGATGCCGTAGCCGAGTACTCGTTTTTCCTATGGCAGTTAATGCTCAAAAGTCGACAAGAAAACGTCTGGCTCCCGATCGCATTAATCCAGTCGGAACCAAATCACGCTCCTGCTCTTCGAAAGGTGAACGGCTGATGTCTGTCACAGGTCTAGCACCACCCCTGCCCAATCACCGGAGTTCCGAAGGTCATGCGTGGGCGAGCGCTTAGCCACCGAACACAGTGTGCTGTATATACATGTACACTCATGGACGAATGAATGAAAACACGAAAATATTAAACCGAACGCTCTAGAGGAAAGAATATGGATAGTGAATGCAAAACAATGGCTCGCTAGTGGTATATTTGGAAAGACACATTTTCAATCTTTGTTACTGTTATCAGAGTCCTTCAATGTTTTAGACTCTGCTGTTATATAGCGGCGCGATTATTTCACTTGCATGGAAAGAAATCGCGCTATTTGTGTGTTCCGGTTCATAATTTCGTGTTCGCGTTTCATTTGTCCATTATACGTTTTAGGCCATTCTTTAGACTTGAAACCAAAAATAAATGTCACTTTTTTGGACTAAAGAAGAAGTGCGCGTAAAACAACTCGTGCTTTGCGAGCCTGCATAGACACTGACCGCATTGGTACAGACGCTGACCTCATTGGTATTGCAATTTTTGATAGAAGTTAAAAACGTAAGCTTTGTGACGAACCGCGACGCCGAGGAGATTAAGGATCAATGCTCCGGGCGCACAACGCATATTACCTAGAGTAAAAAAGACCGCCCTTTTGGCGGTCTCTTGGCATTCTTTTTTCCTTGGGACGTCAAAATCACTGTACGCAGAACGTTTGTCAGCAAGTTTCCTTGCTCGTACAAGCGACCTAATACTACTATGCGGAAATGTGTATTCTATAGAATCTGTATTTTGGAGCATTCATCGCGATAGCAGTAATTACATGCAACTGGTCCATGTCGTGCCATCAAGCAACCCTTTTCATTCGCCGTCTGTGTTGATGGAAAGAAGCAAAAATCGTATGTGCTATTGAACCAGCTCCAGGCTTTAGCACCTAAGTAGCAGTCAAGAAATGCACTAACATGGGCCCGAACAGTGGCTAAAGCTCGTGGCTTCCTGGACTGAGAAAAGGACAGCAGCTATGTGCAAACAAATGTGCCGCTCAGCGGACGCTAAACATGACAGCAGATCTATGTACCGATAAGACCTCCCACTAAAAAAATTGCCGAAATTCAGGTTAGAGATAACGTTTTTTTTTTTCACGCGTCAAGAAAACGAGGATTTCACCAGCCGAAGCCATGATAGCAGTCTAAATATGAAGGCAACGATTCATTAATTAGACCACGTGGGCATCCTAAATTTTAGTTCCCTCATTGTTTCTGTGGAAGGCGAAGTGGTCCCAATCTTATCTTTACAACCCCTCAGACGTGACCAGTAAGAACGGTGCATAATTTGAGCGTATTTTGTTATAGCCCTGAAAAAAAAAATAAACTGTTACGTAAATTTCTGAGATTGGTTGATTTATTATTATGTGGCTTAACTCGCTGACGCTACAGATACGCAAGCGACGAGGCGCGCTGTAGTGGAGGGCTCCGGATTAATTTCGGTTACATGGGAATCTTCAATGTGCGCCGAAATCTCGAACACACGGGCGTTTTCGTTTTTGGCCTTCATCAGAAGTGTAGTTGTATGACAGCGTCAGCAATGCAGTTTCAATGTTTGAGAAGAGCTAGCTCTTTATGTTTGATTTCTAATACTTTTGATTGACAGCATATAACTTCGTTTATACAAAACTAGCTTTAACCAAAGGTAATTGTTTAGAGGAACTCGTTCGCTTGGGGTCTATTACCTAATATGCGCCATTACGGGGTGAGTAAGCTGTCACGCGCACACAAAAAGCCACAGCTAGCCGCCGCTGCAGCTACAACTGCCAACCGACCACTACAGAAATGACCCCGCCTGGGCTCCCCGAATGCTGCATGGGCCAGTTCCAGTTACTTCAGCATGACCTACGGAAACGTGAGGAAGCTTCAACATCGCTTTCGCCAACGACTACCTGCATGCATAAGACGAGACGAGTATCACCTCTCTGTCACTCTTGTAGTGTTCGATAGGACATTGAACCTGCACTGTGTGCTGAAACTCAGCGTTAGCATAGGCTCACAGCCCTCGACTGCGTCTGCGACAAGGGCTGCGAAGGCCTTGCCTTTCTCCGTGACCGGCTTTGAGGAAATTCTGTGAACGTTTGCACTGTGTGCGCGTTTGTGCGTCTTTCAGATTTGCGTTTCTAGAGTACTTATAGAGTCTGCGTGCGTTTTTCTGTGCTGGTGTATTCATTCCTTGTCGTCATTTTCATTCCGTATCATAAAGGTATTCCTCCCTCCCAGTTTTCCTCGCAGAAGTTACGAAGAAAACACCCGACAAAAAAAAAAAAAGAAATGCTAGTGAATAGTCCTGTGCGAGTACAGTAAAGACTCACATAAACGCTGTACCTTTTACGAGAAGTTATAGATTTACCAACCAAGTGGTTGAAAAAGCGTAAGGCTAGCGACACCTGTGACAAAGATTTCCCTCGGTAATGATTACGCACCCTGAAGTCTCAGATCACACCTTCAAATGATTAATGCAACATCACGATCTGCAAACGCGCGAGCCGAATGATTCAGGACTCCCGTGCAAGCCTGCGCTGAAGCAGGCCGAACGCCAAATTTTGTCCGAGCTGAAAAGCATTGTAAGGCACACGTGAATTTTTATTTGTCTGGTTATGACCGGGACAAGTCCACGAGACCGCGTACGGCGCAGGGAATCAGAGCCAGAGATAGCGGCAGCTAAGACAAGTCCGAGGTAAAATAAATAGCTAAGACAGGTGAAATGGAACATGCCGTCACTCCGATTCAAAGACTTTTACTCGCCATCATCATCCCCGTTCAAGGTTTTTTCAGGGCGCTGCCATGCGCCAAAAATACAGCCTGATTGGCTTAGATCTTCTGGACAAAACTGGCAGCCAATCGGAAAAGACCGGGAGCAAGAAGGCAGCGATCGGGAAAATTGCAATCAGGAGCCCATTAAACCTGAAATACTTGTGAACACAAAAAGCAATAATAATTTTGAATGAATGATCCCTTAAAGATTGATTAATTTCGCAATGTTGTGTGATCACTTTGCATAAAAATACAAAAAGAGAACTCTGCTCTTTTGTTCGGCGCTGCAGTCGCTTCCGATCAGGATTCTATTTAAACTGAAATACTGGTGAACACCAAAAGCAATGACAATTTTTAATAAATGATTCTTTGAAGATTGAAAAATTTGGAAATTTTGTATGATCACTTTGAATTAAAATTTAAAGTCGTAACTCTGCTCATGTATTTGGCCGTTTCGGCGCTGCGGTCGTTTCCGATGTAATTTGTAATTTTTCCATCAAGTGGTGGCGGCGAGGTCGGCCGTGGTTGCGCGTTGTCCGTGTTGTTATTCATGTTTTTTGTGCGATATACCGTCGTAAAATGTGTTCGCCCTTTGTGGATAAAGCCTGCTTGCCACGTTAGAAACACGTGCGGTTAAGGATAAGCTGAAATACAGCGGCAAACGATCGAAGAACGGCGGCGTTTTCCTGTGCCCGGACAAAGAAGTTCGGTAAGTTCTTTTTTGCTGGACCTTTTGTAGCGCGACTAAGGTTCGGTGCCAGAAACGTGTTATTGGCTTGATTTCTCGTTTCCGCGTCAGTCTCACGCTGTGGTTCGTGCAAGCTAAATGCAATTTGCTGGCGCTGCTCGATATGTCTAGCGTTGCTGACGGACAGGTGGTGGGCGCAGCGGAGGGCCTTAGGAAGCTTGAAATAATTGCCGGTGCTCTTGATAACATCGTGAGGAATCGACGTGTTTTGTTTCGTATGCGGTTTTTATCGCATTAGGTCTATTTCTATATGCGGCCGTGCGGTTTCACCGTGCTTTTGTTTTATTTCGATAGCTGTGCCACTTTGAACAAAGCAAAATACAATGTGCGACTGCTTAACTTATCGGACGTAAAACTTCCCTTGAGAAAAATGAAAACCTTAAATAGTTTGAGAATCTTAACTTGGCAATAAAAGTGTTTTGATATTTTTTTATCGTCTTGTTACTGGCTGAAAACTATGTTTTCTTCAAACGGTTTGTAGTTCAGGAGCACATAGGCGGAGTATATTTCACATTGCTGTAAACGCTATCTACGCTTACATAGCATTGGTTTTAAGCACCTTTCATCAATTCTGTGGTTAGGTCTTTTGACATAACTGTCTTGATAATAAAACAATCATTGAGTGAGTGTTCTTACTTCTCGGAATGTGTAGTGTACTGTGAGCTTTTAACTTTGGCAGGTAACGACGTTTGTGCTAATGTAACTTTTCTTTGCAACCTTTTCATTTAAAAGTGGCTGGAGCTTCAGGACGGGGGCTGTCTGGCAAGATGAAAAGCAATAACAGGTACGTACTGCATTTATGTTGCCGATATAGGAACCCAGAAATAGAAACTGGACCTATAAGTATGCGTTTGAGTGATGTGGGGCCTTTGCAGCAGGAATTATGCCCACCTAACTTGTGGGAGTTGTTTATTCTTGCATTACCACAGGAATAATAGTAGTAGGTAGCCCTTTCAGCGGTAGGATGCTGTGCATGTTTAGGACAGTTGAATTATGTTGAATGTAGCTTTTTATACGTGCAGAAAGTGAATTCCTGTTTTATATTTCTTTTGCACACGATGTAGTGCCTGTGCAAACCAGGTTTTCTGGGTGAAGAGTCCTTCAACATCTGCTTGAGGCTGGGCAGCTGTTATGTCATAATGCTAGTAATGTGAGTAAGCACTAGATCTTGCAGGTGCAGTCCCAGTGCCGCAAGAAGTAATTGGAATGCTGGAGCTGGGGCCAAACTCGGGTCTGTGTAGCTGCACCAGCGGTAACTGACAGCAGCATATCATATACACATGCATATCGGCCACAATATCCCCTCTATACCTATGGACCCTTCTGTATTACCGTGTCACTGAGCATTATGCATTGGATGTTGGATGCCGCGCCAGTGGAGTGATGGTGCTCTCAGCAGACACTTCTGGCAGCATAGCCTGCATGCTTCCAGTGAATGTGAGCTAGTCAAGCTGAATCTCTTGCAGATACAGGAAGGCACTGTTCTTTTCTCTGAATACAGACTCCTGACATCCTTTCGCGCTACCTATGCACTGAATTTACATGGCTTCCTTGTCAGTGGTCAGTTAATCAGCCGGCTGTTTTGCGATGGGTTAAGCAAAATAAAATAAAAAAACAGTGGGGAGGTTATGCTGGGTGTGCGTGCAAGGTCCCAAAGTTATTTGTGAACTTGAGTTGTAAATTGATCTGTCAATTGAATTTCTTTCCCTTTTTTTGCATTCAAGCTCAGCCACCCCTTTCTCTGAAATAAGATCATGTCTATGCTACTGAGCTGCACTGTTGGTGGCACCTGGAGTGAGGCATCTTTATGCTTCATTTCTTTATGTCGACGGCATACTGTGACTGCTCAAAATGCTGTAAGCACAGTGCTTACATTATGCGCACAGGCTCAGTTGTGTGAGTTCAAATTCATTTCAACCAAATAACCTGCCGAGGTGGCTCAGTGGCAAGGCGTTGCGCTGCTGAGCACGAGGTCGCGGGTTCAATTTTCGGCTGCGGCGGCCGCTTTTCTGATGGAGGCGAAAAGCAAAAATGCCTGTGTGTGCAAGATTTCGGCGCACGTTAAAGATCCCCAGGTGGTCAAAATTAATCCGGAGCCCTCCACTACGGCGCGCCTCATTGCCTGCATTGCGTCGGCGTGTTAAACCCTACAATCAATCAATCATTTCAACCAAATAGATTTTTGTCGGAGCAAAACGAACCGTTGGGCTTTCTTTGCCATATTTTGTTTATTCTTGCTCATTAATTAAAAATATGTTTTTTTTTTTTCATCTATATAAAATGGCTTTAGTGCCTCTAAATGTGTGCAGACAAACGTTTACATGCTGGGTTCTGTTTTTAAATGAGGCATAGCCACATGCTACTCAAGATCATGAGTTCGCTTTCTCGAATCGTAAGAATTGACAATTTAGATTCTTTCGGGCCAGTAAAGTGACTGCACATGTTGATGGGGTGGTAATTCTGGCGAGGCATCAACCGCCTGGTCATCATATTGAACATATATTTGGCTAGATAGTGTGCGAAGGATGTGAAAAAAACAAATTGTACCAAAACAATGTAAATTAGGTGCAGTCAAAAGTTTTGTTCTTTGCACTATAGGGTAATGTTAGTACCTAAGCAGCATTTACTGTATTCACAAGCTTGAGACACTGACAGCATAATGCACCCGCAGCTAGGCTCAGTGGCTAAGGTGTGGTGCTGAGCCCATATCTGCTGGTTTGATCTTGGCCACGGTGGCTGCTTTTCTGATGGAGGTGAAAAGCGAAAACACCCTTGTCTCGAGATTCAGCATAAGTTAGTTTGCCAGGTGCTCAAAATTAATCCGGAGCCCTCCACTACTGCACGCCTCATAGCCCATGTGCAGCTTCAGCGTGTTAAACCCTGCAATCAGTCAATCCGACGGCGTAACGTAATCACGTGATTTTTATCAGAGCCTTTTGGTGGGATGAGGGGGCAAACGTCGATAGCCCTGGCAAATAAAATGCATCAATGGTACGGATAGGTAGATGATGATGATGATTGATTGATTGGGGGGTTTAACGCGTTGACGCAACGCCGGCAATAAGGCGCGCCGCAGTGGAGGGCTCCGGATTAATTTTGGCCACCTGGGGATCTTTAACGTGCGCCGAAATCTCATGCACGCGTGCATTTTTGCTTTTCGCCTCCATCAGAAAAGCGGCCGCAGCAGCCGGGAATCGAACCCGCAACCTCGTGCTCAGCAGCGCAATGCCTTAGCCACTTAGCCACTGCGGCAGGTACGGATGGGTAGGTTTACCTAAAGTAGCCCATGCTGGCTTGTGCTCCTGCATGGTCTACTATAGGTAGATGTTGGGGCAGCAAGGCAGTGCTCCCTAATGATTTGGCCGCAACCCCCTGTGTACCAAGCAGGGGTACCTGAAACTGTCCATCATTTTTTAATACCTCAAAAGCTTCTCTCATTGGTGATCGGGCACAAATAAGATTTCATTTTGTTGTTGCTTATAGTCTTGCTCTTCTGATCAAGATCGGTCTAAAAAAAGCACAGAGAACATAGTGTATGCTAATTTTGAATTTTGCCCTTCCAATAATAATGCCAAAGACAACCCCGTACCATGTTTACTGAATTGTAATGTGACCACGATTGTAGCGTGAGGGGTGACTTCCTCGCATAAAAAAGAAAAATTAAAACCACTAAAGTAACTCAAAGGGTAACTTTCTGTTGTGCCAAAAAAAAAAAAAGAAGAGCCGCCAAAGTACTCACGTGAGGCCAGTGGAATTATGGAAAAGCACATTTATTTTTCAAACACTTGGGCTAGGCGCCCACCTTTGACACTTATAACTTCGCAGGAAGCCCATCTGTCGAGCGATATCACTTGTTTTGAGCTGTATCAGCTCAACACTGACCGCCAAAAGGCGGTTACACTGTTTGGTGACGAAATCAGCAACACCCTTTTGTAATTCGACGTGGCAGCTGTAGCAAGGCCCTCGGAAACTTTTTGGGCAGGGTTCGCATGTAAAAAGGCGCTCCCGCAGTAGCTGCCATCCACAGACGGTCGATGTTGACTCTTCGGGGAGCTGCCGAATTCCCGATTTCTTGAGCCATTAAAATAGCATGGGTCATACTGAGTGCAACACGTTGCCGTAACAAGGGGAGCTGAAGCGGTGTTGAAACACTTCAGGGCAATGAAAGTTACCTATGCCTCAATACTAAAGTACGGCGCGAAAACAAAGGAAAAAAGTTGCGCACGCTGTCAACCACCACAGAAAAAAAGCAGAAAAAAGGACCCGAACAACTCTGACACATCTTGCTGACATAGATTGCGAAATGGTCAGAAATGTAGCCATTGATGACAAATGGGTGCATCATTGCAATTTTAGGCAGATTGTAACGCGAGGGTTGACTTCAGGTTGCAAAAATAAAACGTGTTATAATCGACTAAATACAGTAACATTCGTATTTGTATTTAACTATTTAAATTCAATTTAAGAAATGTATGATATTTGTTCACCTCCTCTATTGTTTTGATTGTTCAGCATACTTGATCATGACAGCATCATGTGACGTTTTGAGACTGCCTAGAGATGAATGAACTCATGTTGCTCATGGCAATTTGCTGAAGCAAAAACTAGGGAAATTTTGACGCATCAGTTTGGTAGGTGCCCTGACTATAGACCACAATTTTACAACCTTCTCAGGGTGGCGCCATTTGCCCGGGATTGGTGTGGAGCTGTGCAGGCATTTCTCGGGGGACAGCGGGAGCAGCCACGGCCCCAGCCACATGCCACCAGCCGCATTGGACTGCGTATCGTGTGGCCGATTCGGACACCTAATCTGATTTGAAAATTGGTAAGTTCATATTCAACAGTTTGCAACCCACAGTTTACAGTGCAGTAGAAAGTGGGTTAAAGGCGAGTGAAAGCTAGTTGCATGCGAGGATTGCGTATGCTGTACACAGGCTGCAAATGGACCATGCTTTGCGTGGTTCTCACCGAAATCGCGGTTTGTGGAGCTATATTTCTCTGTGCCACACTTTTTCCAGTCAATTGCTGCACCCGACTCCTATACCCTACGAATTAGCTGTGTGTCTCACCGTCCCCGCAGAGCTGAGCTGTAGCATTAGAAAAGGGTTGATTTTTGTTTGTTTCTCGTCTATAAAATGAACACTGCTAACCTGTAGCGAACAGAAATTAGCGATAGATAATGGGATTGGAATCAATAACTGGGCTCTAAAAACAGCATACGACAGCGCGTATTGTTGCAAAGGTGCTACATTCAAATATGTTCAATTTGGCGTGATAATCTATTTGCGGAAGCACTCAGGGACCCCCAAAATCTTAGTTATGGTTTTTAATGCATAACGATCTTGTGTTTGTTATTTTTTTTTTGTACTCAACAACTGTGCAGTGACGCTCAAACAAGCAGCCTTTGCACATTTTCACCCAAGGCATGCCGACCTGCATGCTGGAGGAAAAAAAAAGTCTGAAAAATGTGGGTACAGCTGTTATATTCAAGAGGACTGCCATGACAAAATATACCACTCAGAGGCCATGAATCTGATAAGACAACATGCAACACGGGGCATTTGCAGCCTGTGCACAGCATGGGCAAACCCGCCGTGCAGTTAGTTCTCGCTCACCATGAGTGCGCTCTCTAGTGCACTGTTAAACTGTAGGGTGCTGACTCGTTGAATAAAATTGTACTTGCCAAAACCTTGGTGCTGAGACAAATCGTCTGGAATGCAATTGAGTAAGCACTGTTTGATGGTAATGGCACTATCTAAGCTCATCGGTGCTTTATTTTTAGAAAGTTCATAGCATTATCGAAAACCGTGAAAGATGCAGCTTCTCGCACAAGTTCACGATGTGTGCTCTTAAATCGAGTCTGCGCTTAAAAACTTCCTTACTTGGGGGCAGCTGGATGAAACATAAATTATAATCATACAAAGAACTAAATATTGCCAATGTAAATTCAACAGAAATTCGTCTGTATTGTCTCCTAAGCAGCATTTATTTATGCTTCCTCAGAAACTTCACTGCAGCAACCAAGCACAAGTTCAGAAGTTCTTGTACTGTATAGACAAGGCTTGCTCAGTTTTTTTAGTATCCTGTGCAAGTTTCTAACCTCTGTTGTTGGCTAGAAGCTTACTGTGTTAATAACCGTGGAAAAGAACAAGCTGACAATGTTCCTGTCAGTGCTGCGGCAGTAGCTCAAGAGGCAGCGGCTTTTTTGCCATTCACTATGCCAATGTGGAAAAAGCCATGTGTGCATTTCTCCTGGCAGGTCCCTGGAGACAGGGGTGCCTGAAGTAATGAATCAGTGCTGAGTTTGACAACGTTAAGCAATTATCACAATGCATTCCTCAATCAAGAGCTTCTAAGATGTCGAGGTAGGTATCGGTTTGTAAAGGTCCAGTTAAGATAGTAGGAAATTGTAGTGCATTTTCTTGCACGAAACGAAAAAAGTATTTTTAGATGTGATGACATTTCTCAGAAGATTTTGCTCTAGGAGCTTGTAGGCATTTTGCTTGCACACGGTGGTGCGTGCATGTTTCCCAGCTTTGGGCTAGTGCATGGGCCGCCGCTATCCTGTGAGCACCGCAGCAAAGACATAAATATTGCCGTTTTTTTTTTTTTTTTCCTATTGCGAACACAGTACACTGCTAACCTTTAAATGAAGGTTGCAAAGCTTCCTTAGAAAGGTAATATAAAAAAAGAAACATTCAAGGAAGCCGTTTCTGCAGTACAAATAAACCGCTGTTTTGAAAGCAGTAAAGATGAGGCTGAGTGAAACACTGCGGCAAATAGTTTGTTCTTCGCAAAACAGTATTTCTGGTAGAGAAGTTCAGAATGCAGCCTGGCTGTAATTTTAGATAAGTCGTAGTTATTAAGAAAGAAGCCGTGGCTTTCTACAGTGCTGTGAACCTCTTATAAATAAGTCGTCAGTGAGCTTGGAAAGTGCTGTATGGCTAAACAGTGAGAAGTCAAATGCATTCACACGTTTTTTTTTTTTTTTTGGCAGAAAATAGTTTTTCTACCTTTAGTTGTAAGACAACCGCTGGTGGCTTTAGTGAGCAACTACTGATGCCCCCTCCTCACCCCCCCCTACACACACATACGCACCTTTTTTTGGCATCTTTCTTTGTCAACTACGACTGCACGCTGCAATTTCTGTGGCTGCCAAGCTTGTGCGAGCGTACTGAGTTTGTCCCCTGCCATTTCCGTGGCTTCAACAATATTGGGGCAGCAGAGTTTTACAATCTAGGCAACTGACCATTCATAGCCGTAGTGCAAAAAATTGGGCCTGTTTGTTTCTTATTGCGTGGGCTTTTTTTTTTTTTTTTTTTTTTTTTTGAGGTTCAACACTGCGAGGACACCTATGCGCAGAATTTTGCGGCGTGTGCTTCTTCCAATATCCTTGCTTTATTACACAAGACTAAAGAGGAAATGCGGTACTATGTTGTAATTGAGACAACTGAAATAAAGCCAACGGTTTGTAGGCTGTAAAAAGTGCAATAATATAAGTACGAGGTCCAGGTTTTGTATTTTCATGATAGAAGCATTCCTTTCCCGTCATTCGCACAAACATTTTTACTCAGTGGCTGCTATGAGGCTTTTTGATCTTAGTGATTATTCGAATAAATGCTAATGTACTGCAGCGCGGCTGAGATGCACTGCTTTAATTTGATAAAGTTACAGGTGGGGAAATGTAGTATGATGCTTAATAATGACAGAACTGTATCAATAAGTGTTCTCAAAATACACATTTCATGGGCTTTGTTTTTCCAAATGAGAGATTGAAATGGCCTATTTTAACACACACTTCAGTTTGTTATGTAATGAGTAAAACTCGCCTGCTAGTTTCCCACAGTCGACTGGGACCCTTATACCCTAGTTACACGGGCACAGTTACCCCGCTAACCATGGTTAATGCAAACTGAGCTTGGCCACCTCAGTTCGGTTACGCTAACCGCAGTTGCTGCTGCCGCAGTGTTCAGTTTGCGTAGGCGAAAAAAATCACCTGGCGTTCGCAGAAGACGAAGGCCTGAAATAGCGGGAGCCCTTGAAGCTGCCCCCAAGAGGAGCTTGTGCTCTTTGCGTCGCTCTCGCAGTCGGCACGACCGCGCGTGAGCAGCAGCTCGTTTCCCGGTTCACCCGATCAACTATGAGAAAAGCCTAAATTTGTAAATTCTGCTGATCGTTTGCCAAAAAAAATAGACAAAGCAGGCAATCATGAAGCGTTTTGAGCACCCGGAAACGATCCGTGCGCACGTCGGCCGTTCCTGCAAACATGCCGGCGCGTCTGTCCACACGGCACTGAAAGCGGCTCGAACCAGCCCAGACCACGGTAGCAACAGCTTGTCGCCCCTCTTCGAAATCAATCGCGGAAAAGAAGTTCCACATGCGACAAAGTGGATATTATAAAGGTTAAAAATTGTGCTATGTATTGTAATTTGCAGTTGTAGAGATAGCGCCGGTCAAATATCTACCACGATCCTAAGTTCCCAACACCAAACTGACCCGAGAACAAGCCGCTCGCGAGCTGCTGGGGAAGCCCCTTTTTCGGCGTGCGCGAGTGCGTCGCGTTTGGGTCTGAAGCAACTGTCTAACGATATTTTTTGTCTACACTGCTTCGCCTTTGGTTTTTATCGTGAGGTTAAAAGTTTGTTACTTTATTTTTGTTGCGCTCACAACCAAGTGACCGCTGTCGACACACTTGGAATTTCGCATGTAACAGCCAAAACCGCAGTTTGCGATAACCGCAGTTAAAATTTAGTAACCACCGTTAAACGTAACTACAGTTACTTCCGCCATGTAACTAGGGTATTAATCTTAATTAAGGTATGGTGTGGGGACAACCAAAATATTTGAATATTAACTGTTTCGGGACCGCCGGAAAAAGTGATGAAAAAGGGAGGTCGCGGTACAAATTTTTTATTACATAAAGCAAAGGCACCATCCTGCCTTAGCATATACCAAAATGCAGCTAATTATATGCTCTTTGACATACAATACCAAGTTTTACTTCAACACTGGCGATAGAACCATGAAAAAATCTGAAAGTAAGAACTTTGTAAAAAAACTACAGAAAAAGATAGAAAAAAGCGTAAATATAAAATATTAAAACATAATAAAATTATTTCAGGATATACAAAATCTAACACAATGCTTTGTTTCTTCATCGCAAAAGTTTGATGCGGCTAGGTGTAACTGGTTTTTTGTTTTGTGTGTGATCTTTTTGGCACTAAGGCCATGGCTCGTCGTCGCCCAGGTACACGCCGGGCTCTCGTCCCGGCGAAAACTTCATCCGTTTCTGCACTGGTGGCAGGAGATCACCACCATAGGTAGTTAACACTCTAGCGAACAAATATAAACCAGCCAGAACATATTTCGAGCGCACATATTTACTCCAGAGCCAATTGAAACCGAAACCAACACCCACCTTTGAGCGCGATTTGATGTTCAGGCTGATCGACACCCGAATCCTCACTCGAGCTGAAATCCAATCTCTAAAGCCACATTCCGACTCTTCACTGCCTCTCTCATCGTTAAAATCCACAGTAGAAGGCGAAGATGTGCGAGACGAGACGAGGCGGATTTCTTATCGCGCTCGCGCGAGTATGACGCCATGTTTGTTTACATTTGAAACTACTGCCCGTCAGAATAAAATATCTGACGCGTTGCCGCCTGGCGATAAAAAACGAAACTTCACAAAAGAGAAAACTCCAGTTTTCAAACTATCTCCTAGATGTCGCTAGGTGTTCCATCGAGCGAAAATGTGTATTCTGCAGGCTCGCGAAACCATCGATCATATGTGATCGAAGGCCTATGGAGCGGTCCCGAAAGAGTTAAAACAGTTGTGTTGACTTTTTGCCAGAACTTCTAGGGCTCCATGTCAAAATTAACAATATTTTCTAATGATAACATGAAGGACAAACAGCTGCAATGCAGTTGCATAAGGAGAGCAGCATAAAATGAAAGAAAGCTGTTTTGCAAATGGTAGGATGTTGCACCATTCTTTGGATGGCTCTTCAACTGCATGGCAGCTTTTAAAGTTGAAAGAAAAATCATGTAAATCATGCCTGGCATTCCCTTGGAACTCCCTGAGGGTTCAGGTGAGCTTCAGTTGCCTGCTTCTACTCAGAGTCAGCACCTAAAGCAAGAACGAACACCATGGCTATATCATTTAGCACTTAAAACACTGATAAGCTCCGCAAGGTTGTTTGATCAGCGATTCCAAAGATTTGGTTTCATCACAATGGTGTGGAATCTAGTTTGCTGACTGCCCATTTTTTTGCTGCTGCCTTCCAGTGTGTCACAGGGCCCTTGCCACATTATAGTGTGGAGAATAGTGAAAACTTCAATCTGACCCTTAAAGGAGTGCTGGCACAAAATTTCAAAGCACAGATGACTACATAAAAAGCTTTCTTTTTAAATAGAGATACCCCTCAGGAAGGTTAACCTTTAAGTGTTCGGAAGAACATATTTTAAGTCAATTTTAATATGTGCATGCTCGAAAAAGTTAAGGATGGATTTCCTTTCGACATCGACATCAGTGTGATGCCATGTGTGCCTCTCCCCAAACTGCCTATGTCAGGGCTCCCATGCAAATCCAAGGTGGCCTACTCTGCCTGATCCTTCTGAGAAAACGCGGATCCTTCAGTGATGGCGCCAGTGTTTTCTATTGAACACAATTGCCGAGAGACATGAGCTACAGCCCAGTCTTTAAAAAAATGTCCAAAACAGGCAGCACAAACGACAAAGAAATAAGTAGAAACAACAGCACTTGTGTTTTTCCTCATTTCTTTGTCTGATGTATCTCGCCCATTTTGCAGTCTCGTCTTTTTCAACTTAGAATCAACTTGGCCTAGCCTCAACCCTAGCAAGTCTTCATGGGCCCTTCATTGAAATTACGAAGGGTTTAATGGGTTTGTATGCTTGCGTGATGCATACAAAGGAGAGATCTTACTTATTTTCATTCACTTCGAATTGAACAAGCAGTGACAGGTTAAAAATTTGCAACTTTTGCTGAATAGCAGGGGTCAGCAAGCTTTTCAGGCGGAGAGCCGGGTTTAATGCAATGGACACGGAGGGGGCCGGAGGGCACATTGGTTGGAAGGGGAAGGGGGGCTTTGCAGGCAAATAAATTTTGGGGAGGAAATTGAAAGCAGTGTACAAAACTAGAATAGCAATCCTTATCATGTTTATTTCCAACACGAATGTCACGAGCTTTCATGCCAGTTGAGGTCAAAACTGCCATGTCGGCCTTCAGGTAGAAAGTGACAGAGGAGAAGGGGTCTACCATTGTGCCGGGGGCCACATAATACTGCCCCATGGGCTGCGGGTTGCCAACCCCTGATTTATAGCATTTTCGTATATCGTCTGAACATGAAGCACAGGACAACCTAAGGTTGTCAGTTCTAGATGCCTTCATTTGTGACAGGGATGGGTGGCATCTATGGAAACTTTCTGGGTGTTGCGAACAACTCAAGGCAGGTTTTCGTGGGAAGATTGGCAAGCATGCTCTCATTACGTTGCAACACTTGTGAGAGGGAACCCCTGTGTCAGAGGACCTGTTTACAGTCTAGTTTCCTGGTGCTAACAAATTCCAAAATTTTTTGGCTGCTGCAAAGATGTTAAGAAAGAATTGTTTTTACAATTTAACAGTTTGTGACCCTGCTCAAGCAATCAAAATGCTTGCCCGGTTTTCTATTCGTTTTGGTTGCTTGTCCGTTTTTCATTTTCAAAGTACCGTATATTATGTGTGGTCTTGTTTTTTCTTGCAGTGCCTGGCATGAGCTCTTACTACTGATCCTGCCACAAACGCTGTGGATGAGAGTGGGTGAAATCTGTGCATCACTGCTGCTAATCTCACAAGGTTTGTGGGATTTCTGCATCTTAAAATCAAGGAAATTGACATGCAGTTTATTAGGCTTTAGACAATACCTGCTGTTAATAGTTACTGGTGGGTTCTTTAGCATAGTCATGAAGCACAGTGTGATTGCTTTGTGTTTTAGGTTATTTCATCCTTTCTTCCAAGCTTAGAAAGATGTGTTTGGCGAGTTGGTGCATCTTAACGATACTTGAGCTTGGCGCGAAATATTGACAATCACAGAAAGTAGCTGGTGATAACAGGCAATGACTAGCAACTAACTTTTAGGCAGCGTAAGAACACATAATTGCAGGCCAAAGTTACGTGGCTCCACTTGCATGCAAAAAAAAATTGTGATAAGGAAAATTCACAGCCTAATAAATACGCTCTTTCATATGGAGACCCGTTGAAATGTCACTGACACAATCGCATCCGTTCTTTCCTATGTGGTAAGCTTCCTGTATCTCCCTTTCTCATGTATCACTGCACCTGGACAATTTTCACTTGCTTTTTAAGAGCGTCATGCATGCGCTTGCAGAGCTATGGATGGGGTTATGCCCACTTGTGCAGTTCTCAACTGAGAGGTTATGTTCATGTTCACGCAATCGCACGTTCACACACCTTCCAGTGTGCCCAATGCAGACCTTTCCACATGAAAGAGGTATCTCATAAGCAATGTCCCTACACAGCAACTTGCGTAGGCATTAGTGGGCTTTTTCTCGCACCCTTGCCTATCAAAGGGACCCGTAGCACTTTCCCTCGTCTACTCGGAATGTATTTTGGGGTAGTCTATTGTCCCAGCAATCACCTCCCACAAGAATCATGAAAATATGTTCGCTATGATTGAAGGTACGTGCGATGCAAGATGCACATAATCATTCCCTCAACTCATTGTGCAGGGTGCTCTTTAAACCTTTAATTAAAGCAACGCCCCAATTGCCTATATAAGACATTTTGCAGGAAAGTGGAATCTTTCTATCACTCATGATTAAAATTCAATCGCTAGTCCGTCAAATCTCATTTTGTCTGCTTCCTTTTTTTGTGTGTGGGTTTGTCCCTCGTGAATTTCTCGAGCACATTTCTTTCAGGTACTTTTTGGCCACTACATCTGTTCTTGGTGTCGTGCAGAGATAGATGCAAAAAAATTGCCAAGATCCTTGTAGAAATAAAAAAGTTGTTTAATTTTAAATTTAAAAATACAAGCAAATAGAGCACTGCCCTCTTCTCGAAAACCGGAAATCTGCTGCTCACTTTCTCACTGACCCCGATGTCATATGGCGGGACAAATGAGGGCGGCAAAAAATACGTCCTGGAAGTTTTAAGCCCAGGGTGGCCTGACCTGGAAAGCTCCTTTCCGCGCTTCGTGACGCTGTCGTTCGGTGGTACTGTGCCGGAAAGTAGGAGAGGACAAGCAGCCACACGAGACTAGCTAAGTGACGTGCCTGCTGCTGCGTCGATGGGTGTTGCTATGTCTCTTTGTCTGAACCCTGTACCATCTTTACCTCTCTTTAATTTAGTGTGAAGCCATGTTCAGCGCTGCCTTGCTATTGAGGTTTCATGTGAACGTCACTTGTGGGTTCAAAGAAAGGTTAAAGAAACAGCTGCATATTCTGGTAAAAAAAACCTTATAGAACGCTCGCAGCAAAAAAACAAAACGCGGGATTAGAACCACTGACTTGCAAACCAGTACTCCAGCTTCTTACCTCTTGACCATATACACAAGCTGTGAGGCTTGCAAAAATTGAGCAGTGTCTGTTTCTTGTCATGTTTGTGAAATTCTGGCAGTGAGAATGCTTGTGTCTCACGCACCAATCTTGCAGACAACCCCCATCTTGCTAATACTAGAAGCAATGTAGCTAGAGCTTCTATATTTACCTCATAACAAGCATCACCCGATCGCAATCTCTCCGACGCAAGCAAAGGTAGCGAAGTACAGAATGTGCCACACAGAATTATATCCGTCTCCAAGGGATAATAGCTTGCCAACAAAAACAGTTTGGTTCAATTTGTCTCAAGGCAGCCAATCACCGCTAGAGAAAAAAATGTTGCTGTTTTTCAGTGAACGAAACAGCATTTCCCAGTGCTAAAACATGTCCCCAGACATAGAGACGGACTGATAACCTGGAAGCTGCCGTCCACTTTTGCTATGCTCCCTGACCACGCCTCCTCTACCATCGATGCCAATATCTGCCGTGAATAGACATCAGCATACGGCGTGCGAATGAACGAGTTCGCGTGTATTTCGGCGACGCGCGCTGACGCCAGGCGATATCAACAGTGGTGCATCGTAACACGCCATGGAAAGGCACACGTGCTCGAAGCGGAGCCATAGTGCGGCTCTGTTACTGTCTCTATAGATTTTTGTATTCTTTGAGCCCACGGTTAAGCTTTTATGCTTACTTTAAAGAAAACAAGCAGTAAAGCAACATTTAGGCTCGTTTGGTCAAAATAATGGTATATACACACTTTCAAGCTGAGCCAACTGTAGGGCCACCGCTCTTTGTCGTCATATCCGGAGGCCTCAAGTGTGACGTTGCCAGTACTGCATGTGCTTGTATTTTTAGACTAAAAAATAGAATAACTTTCTCATATCTGCGCCGCTTTGATCATTCTTTTTGCGCATGTAGAATTTTTTTCATAGAATGTGGACTTCAAAAACATTATGAACAAAATTGAGGCGTGGCTTTGCTATTGCAAACAGCAGTGACCAGTGGAGCTGAGGGGAAGCCTCAGAAAATGGTACACCTTCCTAGTCTACCTCGACAACGCCGTAGTATTTACCCGGAACTGCGACGAGCAACTTAAACATGAGCGCGGCCCGACAAAGCGCGTTCCGAGAGGGAAACTAATGTCCCGGGGTTTATCATCCCGGCGGACTCGCCATCGAAGTAGTCCGCTGCGGGAAACAAGGTGCAGACCCGCGAAAACGATCTGGAGGCGAGAAAAGGCGTGGCCTTGCTGTCGCAAACAGCCTCGCGAAAGTTATGCGCGGAATGCTGATGTCATTGCTAACGTCATACCATGTGAGCTCGGCAAGGCTAAACCTTTTGCACGAGGACCCTTGTACGTGCACCGGTCCTCGTCTCCACTCCTCCCTCCTCCCCCTCGCAAACTCGGCTGCCGGACTGTGTGCTGTAGCGCCCTGGTAACATCCCTCCGAGAAGCACAAGCTTGACAGCTCTGCTGTTAAAAAGAAAAGGCCAGAGCTCTGTGCCATGCCATAACCAAAAGGCAGCAGAACTGATTGTGTTATCTACGACAATAAATTGTTTGCTTTCTCATGTGCTCACGTTAAAGGTATGCTTTTGCGTCATATGTTCAGCCTCGATGCATTCAACTTACAAGTGTATTTCAAATTTCCTTTCTCCTGTTAGGCCCAGTACTTCTGCCACATGGGTGGCTACGACTTCAAGGCGGGGCCCGCACGGTGTTGGGCATGGTGATTGGGCAGCCAGTGGCATTGTCCTGCAGCTGGGCAGGGTCCAAGGGGGTGAAAGAGGCCTTCTACGAGCTAGACAACATTGTCTCTTGTTCTTGGTAAGCTGCCCTGATTTTATTTTATGCACAAGGAATTCATTATAATATTTTCAGGGGCTACTTTATTTCAGGGTATTTGTTCGACCATTAGAGCTTATTTTTAATGTTCTTGTTTACAGGAATGAATACGGATACTGTTTGGTAATGCGTAATAAATATTGGCTCTCCGGAATAGTTGTACGTTGTGAAAACTAGAGGCATTGCATTAAGCAAGCTTGTAATACTTTTTTTTTTCACCCGTCGCGGTGGCGTAGTGGCTAAGGCGTTGTGCTGCTGTGCTGAAGGTCACAGGTTCGATCCTAGCTGCGGCGGCCGTTTTTCTAACGGAGGCGAAAAACAAAGACGCCCGTGTGTTGAGATTTCGGCACATGTGAAAGATCCCCAGGTGGTCGAAATTAATCCGGAGCCCTCTGCTACGGCGCACCTCATAACCTGCGTAGTTTCGGCGTGTTAAACCTCATAATCAATCAATCAATTGAATTTTTTTTTCAGGAAGGCCATTGCTAAGCCTGTGGACATTTTTACAGTGCAGTATGTTACTTATTTGTCTGTTTTCAATTTTGTTTCAGTGTCAATACAGCCCAGGTACCCCGACGCAAACAAGGTCGCTGTGGCAGCTGTTATTAAGAAACGGCTATACTCCGCCGGTGACTGGGATGGCGGCCGCACGAAGCGGAAGACACTGGACAGTATGAACTGAGCAAAATAACGAACCGGAAGACACTGGACAGCATGAACTGAGCAAAATAAATTAAGTCAAAAAACCTAATCACCACAGACTTTGTAAATCACTACATTTGTCCCTGAAAGGGCAAACAGTGCTCTTTAAAAGGGCACAAATGCTTATGCATGCATTACGAATTTACAGCATGTCCCGTTTTTAGGAACCCATGTGCACAATTCGAACTGAAAGCTGCTGGGGTTGGACAGCCGGGATGTAAATGGCAGAATGTCTACTATGGTTGAACAGCTAGTATATACCTAAAGTTGAACAGCCAGGCACCAGCCGCTCACCAGGGAAGGCTGACTGGCCGTACTTCGGCAAAAGCTTATGGGCCATTGATTAGACACATTTCAACGGCCGACCATCGGCATAAGGTCAACAGCTGACCTCCTGCAAAAGTTTAACAGCCGGCCTCGGGCAGTGGTTCATCAGCCAGCCTCCGGCAAAAGGTAATGGCTGATCTCCGGCAAAGCTGTACGGCCGGAGACCGTTGTGGACCCCTCTGCAGTGAATTGGTAAAAGGAGAGTGGCCATTGGGTGTACAGCAGTTAACTTTAAACACACGGCAGAGGCCCACCTTTGAGTGCGCGCTTTACACTTTGACTGGAGAAAGGCCGGGCAGAAATTACCTGGCTGAAGTTCTTCGGCTGATTTTAAGCCGTACAGGCTTGTGCTGCTTGGGTATGTGCCAACGCGTGCTCTCCTTCTAAATGTGTCCTTTCCTCATCGATGAAACATTTTTGATCGATATCACCAATACAAACAACTGCCACAGTCACCAATATTGCCAATACGAACATGCGCCTGCGACACCTGGTAGGAAAAACCAGAAACAAGGAAAACCAGGTCAGCCTGACTCGTCTGCTGTCCGCAGGTGTTCTTTATCACATCTTCATCGGTCCACATTTTTTCTCGATTCCGGTGTCCTTAGTGGGGCGACCACAACCAAAGACGGTGCTGTTCAGGTAGACGTTGTGTTATCAATTAAACACGTCGGCATGCTCCTGACGAATTCATAACAGGAGGGCAATCCGTCGGCAGGTTGTCTCCCGCAGACAAATCTTCGCGTTTTAGGCACCACCGCGATGACTGGATATCCTGAATTTTTCTTGAAATCCCAGTTGTGTTGCTGACAGAGAAATAACGACGAGTAATATGGGTCATAGTACAAGATCTACTGCTATCGATGACGATTTCACCATTGACCAGTGCTACTGCACCCGCAGAGCCGAGAAGTAACCGCAGTTCCCGTACAGGTCAGGAAGTGCGGCAAAACTGTAATGCTTTCTGACAATATAGAGCGACAATACATGCCTGCTTTGGATGTTAGCAACACAGAGTTATTAGTTTTCAAGCATGCGCAGTCACCACGCAAGGGCTCAGTGTAACGGTTCTGTTTTCTCGCGGAACCCATATTGCCCACTACAATCAGCTACCGCCACATGTTTTGAGAGCTTACCTTGCTAACACATTATTTGGACCGTACATATCTGCCCAGATGCGACCACTGTTCAAGTAAAGTATTGCCCGTAACAGGGCAATACTCTTCTGGAAAATTCGGCTTTCAACAGCTTGCTTGATTAATTCATGCGTAGCCATTTTGTTTCTAATTCTTTTGAAGTTTTGCTGAGGAATTTACATCTATCCACCTATTAAATGTGCTACACATGGAACGTTTTACTGATTTCTAAAAACAACTGCGATAACTGAATTGCGAAGGAATTTTTTTGGATATCCCCCTGTCAGTCGCCAATAGCAGTGCTCAGACGACGTATGGTTAATAATGCAAGCGATCGCCCGAATAAATCCGTGCAAAGCTATGTAATTTAAGTGCAATAACTGCGTTCTGCAATACGCTAAACGAACGCAGTTGAGCCAGCATTGTGATTATTTAGTCATTTACCATGTAGGAGTGTTTATGCTTCGTCATCAAAGCTGACAAAACAATCGTCATTGCGTTAATTGCCGCTCTTGTAAATAAAACTGGGAAACGTACACATTTCAGTTGTTCAGTTTGTGCTCGTAATAAATGGCAAGGTTTCGGTTTGTTACTCGCAACACCACAACTTTGCTATTTTTTGCCTTGCAAATGGTGTTACTGAATTTCCGATTGAAGAACAATTGTACAGACTTTGTCGAACCGCGTTTTTCTTCGCTTTCTATATAAATAGGCTTCATACTTGAGCAAGGCAATCTGCATAGTGGTGGAGCAAGTCATAATATTTTCTCATGTTTCGGTTGATTTTTTTAGAAACTGGACCTCTTCACTAACGGGCCCTTTGAGAGACCTCTCATAGATGACCAGCGAATTGATCTGCGCCCCCATTAAAATTTGTCGTACTTGTTACATTATACAGCTACTGTCTGCCTTGTGCATGGCAGCATCGGGTGCTACAATGCACACTCGCGCAGACGCGTGCACACACAGTCACGCGTAGCAGCAGAATGCGATGGCGTCAGGAGCACAGAAAGACATTAAGGAAGCAAAACGAGTTCACTGCGCGGCAGGAGAGCACTTTCGAACAGGCTGCTTGGTGCAGACCGACTGCATGCATACAAACTGGAAACGCGACGGGAGCTGTTGGATTCTCCTCTCACGCTCCTCTGGTATGCGCACGCGCCTCGCAGCTCTGCATTAACGTCGCTAGGAGTGGTCGAGTTGAGCCGTTGTCGCCGCGAAGCAGCCACCACAACAGCTTCTGCCCAGCCGTTGTATGCTGTCACAGTTGTGCTTCCTGTATGCGTGGAGGCATGAAGACGAGCTGCGGCCTATCGGCTCCACTGTCCCCTGTGAACGTTCTTTCGCTGATGCCTGTTCACGTCTGGAGGGGGACAACAGGTTCTAGTGTATGCACGATGCAAGAACGCAAGCAGAGCCTCCCAGTTTAGCGCAAGTATACTCGGTAACGATCAAAGACCGACGTGCGATAAATTATTTTTCTGGTTTTCTTAGCAACAAGCATGGACGGTAAGTATACATAGTGGTGAAACAGCGCGGAAAAAACAAGGACAAAAGGAAGACGACAACAACAGGAGCGCCGATAACAACTAAAATGTTTATTACACCATGAAAAAGTCGATGAGAGCGTTTGTGATCATAACAATCTTGACGGGTGTCTCACATATGCACAGAACAGCCACTCATTAAACAACGGTCTAGATAAGCTACTTCGCAATCCAGTAGCGATATGGACGGGCAACTAATACCATCATCTGAATTCTTTTTCATATAAAAGGCTTCAGCTATCTCCCTTGTTCTCCTATCTTTGTGAGCCATTAAAACGGTAATTATTGTTTGCAGGGTTCTTCATGCTTATGTATATTTTGACCTCACCCTGTCGTATGAAGAAATAGCACTGTCCCGACAGTACTCATCGCCCAGCCTCTTACAGCTGCGGGCAAGATGGACCATTAGAATAGAATGGAACTTTATTGCTGTCACAGAATGGTACATCACTAGAATAAAGTCAATACAGAAAGGGGTAACAGAGGCTGCCTGAAACTGATTGAAACTTATATGGCCAGTTTAGCTGCTGTAGAATGGCTGCTTCGTTTCCTTGGTTATTCTTGAGCAAGATGTGAAGCCCAAATTGTTGCTCGACAAACTGCCAAACTTTTTCAACGCCACAAGTCATCACGACACTGACGCACCTGGCAACTTACCCGTCAAATAGAGGGCTCGTTGCTGTTGTAATATTAGTCTTTCGGAACAGCTGTCCTATATTATCCGAAATGTTTCTTTGGGGCGGCGCGAAACATACAATTCAGGCAGACATTTACAATTTATTTGTTTAGGGCTATTTTGATCTGGGTTGGCCCATGAAATTACTATTTGTGTTGGATGGACCGCTCTGCAAAAACGCCGATGGTCGCACGACACCCATGACTACAAAAGCACCACAAAAGTGCCCCCTGCTTCTATCTTCATGTCACCGTGTGGGGGATACTTTCATGCAAACATGGTCACATTTTGGTGCCAAACTCCACCTTACGGTTCCAAGCTAAAAAACTTTCTTTGAACAAGCGGGAATTGTATCATCTAAATCACAAGGAAAACATCGGACAAGGAACTACAGATACGAAGCAACACAAGCGCCGTGAATCCATACATACTCCCTTTTCGCTGTTTATTCTTACACAAAAAACTCGCACTGTTTTTCCACCTTTGTTAAAAGTCCTCGATGCCAGCTGCTTGAAAACTTCTTTCCAATTCAAGGACTTATATGCGTGTTCCCTCCCTTATCAGTGGTTATGAACACTGAACAGCTTGTAGCCCGAGAAACTGGCTTGTAGCCAGTTTCTCGGGCTACAATAAAACTTGTAGCCCGAGAAACTGAAAAGGATACAGTGAAAGTTTCGAACGACCACAGGTCATTTTACGCCACACGACGCGTACTCTTCGAGTTCTTCTCGTTCGCGTCTCTTCTTCCTTCTCTTTCCCTTTCGGAGCTGATCAAAGAGGATGCCCGGAATGTCACGTACCGTTCACAGGCCGAACAGCTGCGCCCGACTGGGACGTTGCGCTGAGCATCCCAAGCAAGCAAATAACGAGCAGTCCGGCAGCCGGCTCTCAGGCGACGAGGAACGTACAGCGGGCAGGTACCAATAATGTATTCCGCTACACGTCGCTTATTACACGGCCCAGGGGCCCCGCCACAAGTCTGCACATAAAATTGCTGCATAATGCGTTCAGCTTAATGCCTACTGATTAACATAAGACGAGATCTCTTACGTCCCCCTCGCCCTCGATCTTACCCCCTCGTCGGCTGAAAGAGAAGCTGCATGGGCATCGGGCAGGTCAGAAGAGGCAAGGAGGATGTATCCGACCGGCGGCTATTGTTCTTCGTCGGCCAACAATGGGGCGCGAGCAGGGCGAAACGGTCGAGACAAAAGCGGTCCTTCGGCCGACCGGCTGGATGGCTCACTGGCTGCCATGGCCGGCCGGTATGGCTGCCCGACTTGTTGGTTGGCAGGCGCCTGCGCGCGGGAGAAAACGAGGAAGTGGGCAGCCTGTCTGGCTGCCCGGGTAGCCTTCGATGCTACGGTGCGGTGGCACGGCCCGAAAGTGGTACCCGTATGTCATTCAGCGTAGTATTGGTCAGCTAAAGTCCAGTGGGGCAAAAATATTGCGTTAGCCGACCAGGTAACTTGACAAGTACCCGTTGTATAATAGGAGATGAATACGTATGGTCAAATTCTGAACGTGCTACAGAAAGACGACGATACACCTCTACAGAAGGTAATGTATAAGTGGCGACGGATACCGTTGCTTATTCCTGGTCAATACGTCAAGTTCCTTTAGAGAAGCAGCCTGTGCCGTACAAGGCTTGGAGGTAATCTCCCTTAAAACACACCAGTTGTGATTGTATCAGAGTTTCTGCGTGTAGCCGTGAGAGTTTCCCTGAGTGGAGTGGGTACCGTCTAGTGAACAGGGCAACGACTTTGACACTTACTATGTGGTATTATAACAGCTATCTGTACGTTTTTGGGAATACAAGGACCAAATACTATTATTCTACCCACTAAACACTGTGAGTAGCTCAAGAAAATATATGGCAGGTACAAAACACCACTCGGGAAAAGAAGTCAGCTCAGAATGTGTTTCGTGTAGCACTGCGGAAGCCGCGAACTACAATATGGTTGCCCTTTTGGCGAAACTACTGATGGGTACGCAATATTTTTATCCTCTGATTAAAACCACACACATCGTAAGTGAATTCATTTGCTTATTGTTGCGATGGATCGCCCACTGTCATTTCTACTGCTCCAGAACTCATGTAATGGTCAAAACTGTCAATAAAAATGTCTGTAGCTCATTCTGGGACGAAAAACCCCAGTTCGACCATTTATGCACTTGTCATTACGTCTGTTTTCGTGCGATGCTTCAACGCCTGAAATGAGCAGGAGCGTCTAACTGTAATTTTTGTGCTCCCAATTTAATACTGGCTGACATACTCTAAATATTCGGTGTCAGGAATTACTTATTACTTTTAATGTTCCATGGTTTATTTCAAAGAATGCAATCAAGAAACACGACACCAGTCTAATGAAAGAACATTGACTACTCTTCTTAACATACCGCTCCCGCAATTTTGGTGCTAGAGATACGATGGCAAAACATCTTAAGGCTTCATTGTAGGTCTACTACACAGCCCCAAAGAGACGATATTTTAGCGACATGATGACCAATATTCAAACCATGTCTTGCAGTCTTCAAAGTGCGTCTAGTTGTTGAACACGATGAGTTTATTGGTCATATATGATATCCCACCAAAGCTACAGTTTTGATTGGATTATATCACCTGCAATTCCGCTCACGACGTATTTCTGCAACGCAGCCGTTACACCTGCTGTTACCGTTTCTGTACAATCATTGCCTATTAAATACATCCCTATACTTTGAGAGATCTGACCCAAAGTTCTTTGCTTCACTCAAGTGGTACGCGTAATATTTGGCGTTTGGGAATTCCGCGTAGGAGTAACCACGACATACGTTAAGCAAATTGTGTGTGTTTAGAATGTTTATTGCCATTCACTTCGCAGGGCCCACCATAGGCTTACTTTTAGTCAGCATATGGAGTCCAATATTTTTTGTATTCCTAGAAACCACGTACGTACTATAAGACGTCATGGAAGCTAAGTTTCTTAACATGATTTGCGACCACTTGCCCACAAGAGCGCGTGCCTATAACACGTGACACCTTCAAAAACAGATGCATTGTCCTGTTTAAGGTTCTTTGTTGCGCTGCGAAAGATATGTCAACCCTTTTTCTTTCAGAGTGTGCGATACACGTAAAACACAGGACTAAACGAAAACAGTACTACTAATGCCAAATAAACGTCCTCTTCACACTGCTAAACAAAGCAACCAGTGATGACAAGTAAAACGCTTTTATCAGTGACCAAGAAGGTTGTTTACAACTGAATATTTACTGGTACCCATAAAAACTATTACAGTTACTTCTGGTACCCTAGACGGCTGCTTAAAGAATTTCTCGAACGTAATGTAAAATGTTCAAACAAGAACTTTAGTCATACCGTGCTCCTTGTGCTGATAAGCCGTCTCATCATTCAAATCAAAATACGTATTTTCTTCATAATTAGACAGTTGAAGTGACATGACAGCTTAGTTTCGGCAAGTGCCTGAAAATAAACGTACGGAAACGTCACTTCGACGCTTGAGTAGTGAGATTCATTTCTGCTCTCCGTTTTCTCATCTCTTACAGATGAAGTTTGTGTTTGGAGTCATCTATACAAAAAATTATAATGCTTCGGGTCTTCTGACATTTTAACAGCCCTTGTTATTATACGTTGTCTTTGTTTGAGTAACTATACACATTTCTGCAGTACGCAGCGACCTGTGCAACACAAAAAAGTGCCGAAATATAGACTCGGATAAATAGAGAGAATGGTCTTTCTCCCAGTTCCGTTTTGCTCGTTACCGTAAGTTTCGTATTTTTTTAAAGCTCAAAGGCAACTAAAGGCTGGCGTTGCGGAGGGGAAGGGCTTAAAGTGACGAATGATAAAGCACCCATTCCAGGTTATTCCTATACCAACCGCATGAAGAGCAATCTATTGGATGGCATGTCCGCTTGCACGGTAATTCTATTCACCATATAAGCGCATAGAAAACCTGTATAGCTTTTTGCCGCACGTTCGCTGCCCCAGAAACGTAAGCACTCCGTCTTATTTGTCAATACAGTGCAAAGCGCTAAAAGGTAGACTTCGTATTCCACGCACGCCACAATATCTAGGAGGAAGTTCGGGAGTCTTGAAAGCGATCGCTCCCAGTAGTAGCGGGGTCATTAACTATGCACCACCAGCGCCGCACGTGTATCCCCGATGTTTTCATGTCGATACGGAACTTCGCTCTCGCTCTCGACCACTCAGTGCATTAGGCGGACGATACGATATTTTCTTTATTTATGACTACTTTGGCGCAGCAGGGTGCGCGTCAAATCGAACACATCCTCAAATCTGCGTCTGTGTGTTGTAAGACATGTAACTCGATTTGCATTTGCAAAGCAGTGTTCTTGAACAGGGTAAGATAAAGGCGGGCGAAAGCGTTCGAACGGCCACCTGATTCGGATGCAAAGCTTCGGCTGGAAAATGTAGGCCGGTGGAATGAATAAACCAGCCAACCTGCGGTGTGAGATAGGCTCTGACGTGAGCGGTCTTTGGTAACTTTGAGCAATATCACGTTTCTTTTATAGGATGGCGGCCACCAGACATTAAAACAAATTATTCGTTGCCAAAACACGAGTCAACGTGTACGTGCACGGAACGGGAATGGCACCTTAGTTTCTGATAACTTCGACTGCTAACTAAATATCAAAGCTTAGACCCAATAATAAAGCACCAAATTTTGTGCCTATCTAAGGAGAGTACACTTTTGGAGGGGTTAGGCATCCCCTGCACTACAACCAAATAGCTTAGCCAGGGTAAATACGCGGTGAAATGGTTCGAAGGCCTAAGATTACACAGAGGGTATTACCGCTGCGTAACAAAATCTTAGCTACTTTCCGAAATCGGACAGGTTATTCCACCTTCTCGCGTTGCTCGAATTATGCTTCTAGGTGATGTGTAAACGCTCAGGTAAGTTGAAAAAAGGAAGGGAATTTGGTGCAAATTGATTACCGGCTTCCACAGTCCACTTTGATCTCCCGCATCACTGCAAGTCATATTGGACTCACCACATATTCTGTCTTCCGGGTTAGTAAATTAGGAAGCTTTTGAAGCTTTAGAAGCGAAAATTTTAACCATGTTCTACATGGTTAACATTTTCGCTTCACGCGTTGGTACTCCCGTTCTCTGCTACTGGTTATAACAATGTACGGTACATTACTACTCCAGATTTTGCGCCAACACTCTCAAAGCTACATTGCAAATAATTAAGACACCTGCAAAAGTTAAGATTGAATAAAAAATTGTTCACGGTTTGTCTGCACCAATCTCGGATTATTGTGTGAAAGCATCGTAGATACTTATACAGTACACCACTCCAGTACACCACTGCATCCTCCAGTACACCACTGCGAATATGTTCGACTCTACGCCTATTTAACGCTCATTATGGTCAACGCAAACGAAAAAATGGAACAAGAGGGGGAGCGATACTTCTCGTCCCGTGTTGAGCCTTGCGCTGACCATCATGAGCACTTTCCAACTCGCCCAAATCGCTACGTTATGTAACGCTGTAATGGTCTAACACCAGCATCTGTCAGGTATGCCCTGAGATATGACCTAACATTCCGCTTTGAGGTTTTCTGTTAGCCAAACACCATTGCAAGAATCTTCTACTCTGCGGCAACGTAATGCTGTGCTAGACAAACACCAGTAACAGTCCGGTATGTGCCGAGGCTTACGCATACCGATACGATTTGAGGTTCTGCGATTTCAACAGTACAGCAAGCCAATACAATAACCTTATTCTCCAATTGGTGGGGATATACAACGCTGGACGTGAAACATACCCCTGACGTCCTATGTTTACGCTTAAAGTTGCGTTACCTCAGCGTTGAACCTTACGACATGACCAGCAACGTCATACTCAATTACGACCAGCTGTGGGTACCGGGGGACGATGTTACAGCTTAAAGCGTCACGATAATTCTGATGCGGGCCGTCACCCCCTCTCACTTGTGCTAGTAAGCGAATTAAGAACGGAAAATATGGGAGGCTTCACGAAACAATCTCCACGAATTTCAAGCGTAGCCTGCAGACGTAAGAAACACTGCTTTCGCACTTAAAGGTAACAAACAACCATTCACAAGTCAATTTTGTCAAGTAGAATGCCGCAACGAGCGCACCGAACACAAACATTAAGATGGACGACCCTCAAGTAGAGGCAGAATTCCTATTTTTTGTCGCACAGGATATTAATCATAAGAAGCGCCCTACGTATTTATTTTAATTACGAATTCAAAGCACTATAAAGAGCAGATGGTCCATCTCATTTCCGCCATGTCGCAGTGTGACAAGAAGGAAGTTATTACGGCGACCCTGTCGCAGTAAACGCTTTTATGATAAATCGTTCTTCGTTCGTAATCCTCCCAGCGCGCTTCGGATGGAGCGAGTTCTCTGTATTTTTGTTTTGTACTCAATCAAAACCGAAAATCCCGTTGCGGCGTGCGCACCACACAACACCGGCGTTATGCCTCAAAGAAGCCGTTCTTTTACCTTACCGACAGGTTCTGCACGCTCATTTGGGCGTCCATAAATTTGTTGCTCGTTTCGTTTCTCGTACGTCCAGCACCACAACCCATGCACGTTGATAAACTTGCTGAATTCGCTGTTCGTGCCGACGCAACTTATTCAGTTGAACTGTGCTAAAAGTTGGAGTTTAGATTCTTAGGCAAAGAGATGGTGCCCGGCACTGTGACTGTCGAAGCTGCATTTCTCAGGCACATACAGCGTGCCACTTCGGAAAACGTGGGCATATGTGACGGAAAGCAATACTTTCTCTTTCTGGAGCAAGGAAATTTTCATCCATGTTTCATGCAAACTGTATTCCAGAAAGTTCTCGACCACAATCTTAAGATTTTTCGGCTTTCACAACATTGTTAAAAACATTACGTTGCCAGCTTGTAAGGCTTTAACTTCGCTAGAATGTCATGGTTGTTTGCCTCGTGAAACGAACGGTGTCGTATACTCAGATGTGTGGAGATTGCGGCACATCTACTACAAAAACAATTTATAAGAAAATACTGATTCAAAATCCTACAAAGTAAGCGTGGCTATCCTTCAAACAGCCGTGTGACGTTGGTGCTGTTAAGCTGTGCACTCCGCAGCGACCTATCAGTGCTGGAGGTGAGTTTCACAACATTTTAAGGTTGTGGATACAGAATCACTCCCGCCGCCATGGCAGTGGTGACAGCAATGCTTTTAATACACCAGAAATCGTTGACCCCTGAACAGGGGCGGATAAAGCAGCACCTGTTGAATGCACTTCGTTGAAAACATTTTGTGGTGCAGTGGGATATGGTGTATGTCACGGTGTCACGTTTTTAAAAATAAAGTCGTTGTCATCGAGGAGTTTTCCTGGATGTTCGTGTTGACCGAAGTATAATACTCGGTTACAACATCGCCACAAGGAATGCCCGCACTGCCAAACTCCCTTCCTTGCTGAGGCAGTAGGCCGTCACTAACACAGGAAAGCACAGAACAGTTTCAAGCAGCATCTACCTCGGGCCCTACGTATGGTCATGTAGTTAAAAATGGGGCAAGTATTCCAAACGGGGATTTGAAACTGTGGTTACTTCGATTGTAAATCTTTACTGCGAAATGAGAGCTACGCAACTCTTATATTTAGTTGCGTCGTGCTTGCTGTACCTGAAATGACCAGAAATGGCGCGCAGTCACCATCACGTATTTATAAGCCTTTTAGCCTCTGGATTCCTGCGCGACGTGCATATTTTTTATTCACTAGTGTCACGATGATCTCATGAAACTTGCACGTGACAAGAACTACGTTATCTGTGCCTAACGACACCTAACGACAAGTTGAAATGTTTGTATGTTAATTCAGGTCTAAAACACCAGTACCTGCACATGCGGATGTAGCCCAATATAAGTATTTTGTTACCGCAAGCACTGCATAAATATAGTCCCACCAGTGAATCCCCGTCTCTCAAGGCTACGTGTAACTTTATACTTCAGCAATGTTCTGGGTGTCAGCAGTGTTTTCCCTGTATATTTCAATAAACTTGCTTATAGTGTGACTGCCTCTACTTCTACACCCAACTCTGTGATTACTGAGCTTCCAAGATTAATTTTTTTTTGCAAAAACCTCTATCAAATTATGCTACCTAACCGAGTTGCTAATTTCGTGCGCGTTGATACCATGCTTACTTTTCAGGGTTTCTTACTTGGCTTCAGTGTTTTGACTTGCGCACTTCTCCGCAATGATTCTCTTGCCCTAGAAATTCCTTCACGTAGATTTGCAATACATCCAGAAATCCTCATCAATATGACTAAAATAAAAATAAAATGATACCCAACCAACATCTTTGCGCCAGGCGACATCAGTAAAAAAGGGTGCCTCGACTACTTAGCATGTCAGATGCGAAAAGAAAGCCTGCAAAAATCCTTTTCGTCAAGTCGAGAAAGAAAAGTGACTTCTTCACTTAGCGAAGGCATGAATAGGGTAACGTTTACACAAAAACACATGTGAATATGAGAGGCCAATAACAACATCATACCGTAGTTTGTATTGTAAAAGCAGCTTTTTTATTTTCTTTATAATATTTACACATAACTTAGGTGGGAGAAAGAGAAACTGCGGTTTTTTACAAAAGTTACACAGTATAAATTACGCTCAACAACATAGATACCTACATAGACATGGTCGTTTGCAAGGTAGAAACCACTTGCAGGGCAATGCCCTATAAGAACAGAAAAAGTTGTACACAGCACACACATACACGCACGCACATGAGGAACAATTCATCGCGGAGACTGTGACCACCACGCAACTACAGATATGTACACCGACTAGCACATTTCACGTGGTGGCAGTCTGCACTATACGAATCATTTCGTGGTTGCAGGAAAAATACGTATACGGCTCTAAAGCCCACACATCTCAACAAGCTTCTGGACACTGCTGCACAGCAGGCTGTTCCTAACAAGTTTCCACACTCACTTGTCAGCATAAAGGTTGTTGGGCCTTCATGTAATTGTCGACGGAGTGCCCGCGAGAACAATATTTTTTTATAAATATTACGGCTACTCACAAACCAAACATTCCTAGGACACTAGGGTTCTAAGAAATTGAATGAAACAAATTCATATCCGATTAACAACTGCCACAATCAATTGCGTGCTCTTGCCTATCATAGATGTATACGTTCGCTTTGAATAGTGCTTATCATGTTGAGAAAAGAACAAACCGAAAATCATGGACTAGGGACCCGATTGCAAAAATTGTTCATGCCTCTTAGACATAGTGACACAGTAGTCTATGATGGGCACAAAATAGCGACAGTACATGGTCATCGAATGCGTCAGCTTACATACATGTTACAAAGCAACTGCCTCAAAAAGGCTTATGAGAAATTGTGACTCACTACAAAAAGTAAGAACCACTGCTTGAAAACATCCATGTCTAATTGGTTCTTTCATTACTTTGTGCTTGCACCATAACCACATCGCTTAAGATTAAGAATTGCAGGCCTCCCCTCGTTTTTTTGTAGAAAAATTCAACTAAATAATTAATTTGATGTCCTAAGGTATTTAGGGGAGAGGTGTCCAAGAGGGCGTAATTTCAGGTGACGAGTGCAGAAAATATGCAACACCTTCAGTGCTATTAAAATTTGATAACGCGAAACTTCACTCATTAAATACAGCTCCAACTTCTGCCTGCGCTGTTGTAAGCTAACTGCAACAGCCCATATTGAGGAACCCTTAGTTTTTGACGATTTCCCACGTCTGAGCAAGTCCAAAAAGAGTAAAAGAATTACCCGCAGCAACGTGATGCCGGTTGTTTATCGCAAAATCCGTGTCATATTTTTGGTTCCGAAAGAAAGGAAAGCAAGAAAGCGAGTACCATCTTTATGTTTACATTACCTCCCACTCAAAACTTTGTACTGGCAAATAAGTAAGTTGCTAGACACCGCGTCATTTGCGCTTCGCGGCCCCTTAGTTACCATCCGTACAAACTTCATCTTTCAAAGGCGTTTTTGGTATAGAAAGCCAAATCAGGAAGAATAGCATTTATGCGTCGACCTTACTGTCAGAATAAATGAACTAGCGCATGAAGCAAAATAAAACAACGCGAAACTTGGGGGTCGCATAGAATGCAAAGAACAGTTCTTTGTATGAACACCCCTCCGATGGACTGGCTGAGATACAATGACCTCAAGGTGGGAAAGAAATACGGAAGAAGGGTCAAAAGACAAGCATAACCGAACCCCAAAGGATAGAAGCAGGCATGAGGGTCGGCTGCAAACGACACACCCGTACGATTAGCGCTCAAAACCCCCGGGGGCTCTTTTAGTCACTCGGCGGCTAGGGGCTCAGACAAATGAAATAGGGACTCCGGAGAGCGGAAACTAAATGAGCTCTGCTGTACTTGGAGTTGCGACACCCACTGATGAACGAATGCAGCCAAGAAGTATGGGCAAGAGCACCGAACAAATCCGACATATTTAAGAAACTAGCTGCTTTGAAAACGGCGGAGGGCATAGGAAAGCATGGTGTGGTGGTATGGCTGCTAACATGATCATATTTCACCGCTTTACAAAAGGTGCAACTTCCGAGAGGAACATACGCGTATCTCTAATGGTTCTGACACCCCGCAAGAACTGGTGGGCGCTTAATTTTTTCCTTTAAGTGTGAAATGCGATAGCGTTATCGTGCCCCTTTCACATCGCATTATCATTCGCTTGTCATTGTCACACAATCACATCGAATTGTCACACAATGACGCAATTTTGATGACACAACATTCTTTTTGTTTGCACGGCGACCGCAAGTGGCGATAACTTTCCGCTCCTGCTCACACGCCACCTCTTCTGGCAGTCCTTACGATCCCTACGGTTTGAGTGGGCGTCGCAAGGTGGCGCTATGGTATTTTTCGTTCACGTGTGTTTTCGCACACGTGGCGCCTGTATTACTGCAACAAGGGGTCCTAAACACTACGCGTTAAAGTTGCAAGTTTTGTTGTGGAGACAGCGTCCCGGGTGTCAAGGACTCAAAGAGAACAGCGTCCACTGTGAGAATCGGTGGCGGTATGAGTCATGGGAGCGCCTAACGACCTGCACGAGTTAGGGTGCCAGGGCTGCCAATTGCGCCTCCATACACGTCGATTGTAACGATGGCGATCGGGCTCTTCTGCGGTTTTTTACGACCAGCGCTTTCGCCGCCCGCAGCGCGTGGTGAGCTCCACTTTACGACTGCGCGTGAGCGGAGATGATGGGCGTCCTCTCCGCGTCAAAAGATGCGCTCGCGTTTGTTTGTGGCCTTCTCTTCCCCCTCATTCCACGGACAGAGAGGCTCGCTCAGTTCCCGCACGGGCTCGCTTTTTACGTGACGTATATGACGCCTGCTGGGAGTAACAGCATCCCAGTTGATGTCCTGGTGGAGCTTCGGTTGACCGTTAAAACGGAAGAATTCACGTATCTTGAATGTAAGAGGTTTGAATGTAAGAGGTTTCAGGCTTTCCTCAACGCGTCCTTAGATAATCACCCCCGTAATGGTGTGAAGCTTGTCCTACAAACAGTTTCGCTCCGGAAAGGGCCATAAAGTTTTACGGATGTCTCATGAATAGACCATAAAATGTTGCCTTCGTGAGACACCAGAGGCTTTTTAAGGATCGATTCTGAAGCGATAACCAGATAAACATATCTACTGACGCCTTCAAAGCAGCTACTGTTCTCATAACTCCGAAGCACCCTGTTTTTCCTCCATACCATGTGACTACAGAGATTGTGCATGAAAGGCCCACTGTTTGATTTGGCCTTGTTGGACAAATTTACTTTTACGTAATGCGGTAATAAAATTACTAATGTTTTCATGCGGAAAACAACCATTCTAACTTTGTGCGAGCACTTGAGCGACTGCAGAACATTAACGCATTATTGCACCGAGATGTTATTTGCTGGAACTGAGCAAACTGCTGGTTATTTGTGCCCAACACAAAAGGCAAAAATTGAATTCTACTGGGCACACATCATCTGTTAATATAGCTCTGTAAAGATTTTCCTAGAAAGATGATGTAGGAGCACTTATAGACGTGAAGCTTAATAATCATGTTTGTGAGGCAGGTAGGAATTCGAAATTCCAGATTGCCTCAGCATTCTTCTGCAGACCCAACAAATTGTAAGACATATATGAATTCCTATGATTAGCGTTGCACACTTGCAATTTCCAATTTCATTTTTGCCATGGCGCACGATACGTCTTGCACTAACCCTATCTTTATCTGAAAGATGTAAAGTGTGCAGCTTCCTTACTAACCTATCAAAACACTGTTTCCTATGGTAGGGCGAAGAATAATCCCGTGAAGATTGCTTGAGAACAGCTGGGAATTGTAAGCATTTCTTCGCCAATATCATCTATCGTCACGGATTCTAAAGTCTCACTGCTCTTTTGCTAGGAAGAAAACTCCATTAGAAAATATAGGCAGTAAACTTGTAACACGGAACGTTGCAGCTACCAGCATTCAATGTTGCCAATAATGCTTCCCGCGACGCGCTGCAAGCAAGCTAATTTTTTATGCATTATGATTTTGCAAGTAATGGTAACAGAGATTGTAGGTGCATTTAATGCTACAAATCAAATGAATTCTTCTTATTATTGTGTGAACTAACAATACCGTAGCACTGAATAAAATGTAGACTGAGCAAGCCTTCCAGACATTCTTTTGCGTAACCTGTCATCACATTTAAATGCTCCACAGACGTACCATTTTTTGGTTGTTTGTGGCAGGGCAACGAAAGAAAAGCCACATCTTTGAGATGGCTGTGGTTTGTTACTGAGGCACACTTTCTATTACCTCGGCGCGAGCATCCGCGAAATATTTTAGAGATTCTCGGCTGGAACACCCAGTGCAGTTCTGTGCATTTACGCAAAGTTTCCACTGCAGAATGAGTCCCCCAGTTATACGTAAGTTTCCATAGTTGCATAGTTTCCATTGTTGTACGCGCTTATGCATTACAAATTCGCGTGCTCAGTTCCGGTTACACGGAGCAAGCAAAACAGAGTGGCAGCGCTTTTTGTTGAAATAGACGAAAAATCCCAGCACTGATTTCGTGCGTTAAGAAGAGCACGTTGACAAACATGAGTTATGCTCGAAGTTCACCGATACCTACATGCAGCTCTTCATAACGCTTCAGAAACTAATGCTTGCCCAACGTTATTTTGTCACGTCTCCGCTTGTGACATTACAAAGAAAGCGTGTACTGAAAGAGAAAATGAAACAGGAAACTACTGCCACAAACTCTTGGGCAGTTGCTTTCGGATGCTGATTGGATTGGCTAAAGCGCGAAATACAACATGAAAGAGAATTGGGAATTTCTCAAACTAGAATTTAAATTTCAGTTAAATATTAAGCATGTATCTGCTCCGAATCGAATAACCGCATTAGCGGGATCGGCAACCTCTCGACGCAGACGCTCCAGATTGTTTTTTTGTTGTTTTTTTTTCAAGTAAAAGAGCCTCATTCGTCGAATCCTTTCAACATGCGTTTCAACATGGCCTGACAGTGCAGCCTATTCTCCACAACTAGCTAAAGTTCCTCGTCTTCCCGTGCAAGGGCCACGCAGTCCGAAAGCTAAGGTCGTTCACTATCGGAAGTGAAACGAGCGCAGCAGCGCCTAATAAAACGCCGATCGTGACGACACCGACCCTCAACGGTAGCCGGGAAGCACACACGCGAGCGAGAGCACGAGAACCGCTACACACGAGGAGGGTAGGGCAAACACTGGTAATTGATAACAAGACGCGGGTCACGACACCGCGCACGAGGTCTTCTCTTTTCGCCTGCGCCAGGGGTGACGGTCGTGAGCGGCCAGTTTGGCCGTTCGGCCAAAAGGGTGCCGCGAGTGAGCGCGCGCGCGCAGCGCGAGCGGGCAAGCGACCATCGTCTCAGGGGTGATCGCCATGAAGTTCTCATTAAAGGGACACTGAAGTGAATTTGTCAAGCTCCCATTTTTGCTTGCACTGCGTAGACTGGCTCAAATTAGCACACTTTTCATCGTTTATCCGGTTGACAAATCGGTAATTATTGTACAAAGCGCGAAAGAAGAAAAACTACCATGCGCGGTTTGCGGCGGCCGCACCAACTAAGGCTGTGACGTTGAGAGGAGGGGCGCCGTGATTGGACGATGCCCAAGGTTAGCAATCACACAAGTTTCGGTTTCGGTTTCGGTTCTGTAAAACATAACCAATGGCTTTGTTGGATGGGCATTCTCAATATCTCAGTAATCATCGTACCGCGCTTCTGCCATGTTGTCGGCTGTAAAATGCACAAGATAAGCCTCCCAGGACGGCTTGTAGTCGTAGCATTCACTAGCCGAGACCTACGCAGTGCATGAACGCCCTCCGCGTACCCGCAGACGCCCAAATGTCATGCGCTTTTCCCCCATATTTGGAGCTTGCCTCCCTCAAGCCTGTATCGTAAAAAGCGTGTTCGCACCAGGCCAAGGGTCTGTTCATTCTGGCCTGTGCCCACTGCCTGCAAGCAGTCGGTGCTTATGGCAACAGCACGCCAACGAGAACTCGCTAGCGCGCCAGTGCCAGCCTGCGCGCGTTTTGTGAACTAGTTCGTGTAGCCAGGAACGTTGCGGCCCCAAAAAAGGTGAACTCAATATAGAAAACATCGGCGGAAAACAAAAAAGTTAACTTACAAAAAAAAAAAAGCACGTACCCGCAGGGATTCGAACTCGTGACCCGCAAAACACTTGCGGTGGAATTCTAGCGCCTCAGACTGCTAGACCACGGAGCGGGACACGAATGCCTAGCTAATATAGGGTATATATTATACAACCAGTTTACACTTTTATTTAGTTTTGGTATTTCAAGCCGCTTAGGTGACTATTTGTTGTACTGCGATCGTGCAGTAAGCGTCGCCCGAGTTTCCACAGTAGCTCACGTCTAGCAATTGCATTTCGTAGACGGAAAAGCGTCCGCAGATGCGTAGTCGTGCTGCTGACCGCTGTGCTTGTTCGCCCAGCGCAAAAAAGTGCTTCCCGCGCCCTAGTTTTACGCTGTACGGTAAAAATATCAGTTGATTTTATTTGCTTAGTACCTATATTGACTTCGCTGACTCTTCTCCCGCCTTCAAGAGGCCTTATATTTTCCTACTGGCGTACCAGTCAGCGAAGCGTCGCATGTGCAGCGCTTGTGTGAAGCGACCTTGACTTGGATCTAGATACAGTGTACAAACAAACCAAGTAAAGAAAGGCACATTCTTCCATTCACAAACGTGTCCTGGCTTCGTTTCAACTAAGCGAACGAATTGCGACCAAGCAATTTTTTGTAACCTCCTTGATTGCGACGACCCGCCGGCGGCCGGCGGACGAAACGCTGGGCCGACAGACTCTGTCGGCCGGGGAGCCGTGCAGTAGCGCAGCCGTGGCGCAGCCAATTGCCAGCTCATCCCCTCCTGACGTCACACGAAAACGCCACAGAAAATGGGCGAGCGTAAAGAGAGGAGGACAGCGTTTTCGAATTAGTTTTTCTACTAAATAAAATCGCGTAAACGCGCCTAGAGTGGTCGAAACATGGCCTGGGGACTCCGGACTACAATTTGCGCTAGTAATCCCGCAATGTTTACATATCACTTCAGTGTCCCTTTAAGGGGCCGGCGAAGACCTCCTCCTCTCATCTCCACCTCCTCTTTAGACCACTTCCCGAGGAGGCCCGGCTCCCGCCGCCTCCTCTCGCAGCTACACGCAAACACGCTACCAGCGAAGAAGCGAGAGAAAAAAAGTACGAAGACTCGCGCAGGCGTGTGCACCGGTTCACGACTCTCGGCTATCTCCTCCGTTTTGGCTCGTTAGCTTGGTCCCTCCACCGGCGTGCCTGTGTGTTGCACTGTTGCGAAGTGCCTTCGGCAGCGGGCAGTTGTTGAGCCGGTGAAGCTTGCATCGCCTTCTAAGAAGCAGCGCACACCACCGCAGATCGTGTCGGAGGGTTTCGCCATTGCTCGTCACGAGTTGTTGGCGAGGGGTAACACGGTGTCGGGAGATACGCGCCGATTGAGCTATTGGCGATTGGGAGGAAGGGCAGTGGGACTTTTGTTCGGTGGTTCAAAGGGCCCGCTTTGAGGGGCGTGAATATCGTGTGCTTCGCTTCGCGGAGGTATCGAAAGAACGCCGCGCTGTGGTCGAGCCGTTCTCAATTAGACCACCTGGTTGCTGCGGGTACTCCATTCTCACTCCTCTTTCTTGCTCAGACTTTGGAAGAGAAAGTGCTATACAGATAAAAAAAAAACCTGCTGAATATTCTTCTGTCAAAAGGGCGACAACAGGAAAAGATAAGACGTTGATTTGGTGTCTTTTCTGGAGTATGATTTGGAAGCGGGTGACAAACGTAGCTTCAAGCGCTGTATGCTAGAGTTCTCGCAGACACAGAACTAAGTAATGAATGGTGAATTTCCTCGTCTTCGATACGATATGGTGTCCCGTAGGCGAGTCGGTTGCCGGCAGTTTTCTGCAAGGCTATGTGCTCCTCAGCAAACAACACTTACTTATTTTAGGTCAATTATAGATTTCAAGTTTTTGTCACAACTGTAAGGAACAAAAGGAGTTTACATTCGACGATATGGTTATGGTTGCAAGCACTCAGTGGACTTTGCGCAGTGATTTTATACCCAACCTGATCTGCTTAAAAGTGTTTATAGAGGGCGCAGTCACCGCTCTTCAAAAGCGACAAAAAAAGTTTGCATATCTTACTCTAAAAGTTGCTGGATGCCCGTTTCAAGATACGTTATTTCAAACACAGATCCGGTAACTGACTACCTGCTAGTGGCAGTAGGGTGTTCTTTATCTGGCAAGCAGTATATCCACTTCGTGAGCACATCATTACCAACTTTTCAAAAGTAATAAAACTTTCATTTGCGTTAGGCACGCTCTTTATCAATATGCGCTAACAACTGCTAAGATAGGCTAGGCACGCAACGAGAACTCTTAAGTAGTTCACTTTTGCAAACACGTAAAAACACTTTATAAATTACGTAGCCGATTGACACCTAGTACACACATTTCGCGGCAAAGTTTCACGCAGCTTCCTTGGAACACTTATAGTGTTCCAACGGTCTACAGTACGTATACAAACAAGTTTGGTTTACAGCTGCGGCCAACGTCAGCTTCAAGTGGGTACCCCAAAGGGCCCTCCTACTCGCAAGACAGAAAGAAAAAAAACCTCCGCGCTCCCCAGTAAAACAAAATGCATGCTGCATAACTTACACAACTACTGAGGAAGCCAGAACCCCTTGACTATCCGTGCGCTGTCCGGGCCGCGTCGCATCTTTGGAGACCGCTCGTACAACGCGACAGCCCCGCCTTCGGGGCCGATCGACACTCACTCGAGCCTTATCACAAGAGCAAACGTGTTTGGCGGCACCGAAGCACCCCGCCGAGTCCTCCAACAAGGTATCACTCTGTCCTGCGCGGTCAAAGAACGGGTAACGGCTTTCGCTATCGAAGAACGTGACCGTACTTATCCATGCACCTTCGGACCTGGGCGTTCACTTGGGCCAACCTCTTGTTGAGTATCTTGACGCTGCGCTCCGGAAGAAAGGGCAGGTAATTATCCATGCCGGGGTCACTGCTGTTGAACGCACTGTACAGTCTTCGACCCACGTCCCTGTCGCGCACCAGTCTGGCAACCGCGTCCGCTGTTCTCCTCCTGAAAACGCATAGAGAGTCCAGTAGGGACCGGTGGTACACCTCGTACTTGTCCAGAAGGCGGTAGCCGTGCACCAGTCCGGACTCGTTGTCGAGGAACACCAGCAGACCCGTCGTCTTCTGTCGGACCAGGTTGTGCGCAGGCGCGTTCATCATCTCAGGGTTCCACTGAAGATTGAACATGTTGTTCACGATGCGGTCCAAGTTCGCGGTGAGGTAGTCAAAGACGATCAGGTCCGACCACTGAACGAGGTCGCTAATCTCTTTCTGGGTTTTGTTCGCCACGTCCGGGGGATGCAGGCGCCTGCTCGTGGGAGACCTGAACTCCTCGGGAATGTACGTCGGCACGAGGTCGTCCACGAACTTGGTCAGAACCACGGGCCTGTCGGAACGCCACTGCGCGAGCTCGAGGCTGGACCGCACGGGGTCCCAGCTGCGTCCCGCAGCCCGGGTGAGTAGCGCTGGAGGAAGGTTCGGAATGCCCAACTCCCGGGACAAATAAAACGAGAACAGTTCGCCCTGTATTTGGTCGTTGTTCTGTCTGTAGCGGGCGCAGCTCAGCGTGCCGGAGTCGAACACGATGAGCCTGTTCTGCATGCGTCCGCATCCCTCGCGCACGGCTTGGATGGTTGATCTCCTGGCCGTGGCCCTCCAGCGAGACACGTCCTCTTCGCTGCCGAGAGAGCCTCCGGCGACCAGTCGCTCCGCGGGTCCCGCCCAGAAAATTCCTCGCACCACCGTGCCCTTCTCGGAGCGGCGGGCCAGCCGCGACAGGTCGGATGCGTTGAGCACATGGCCGCTCCCCGTCGGAGGGGGGCTCGAAGACGCATTGCCCGGCCGCCGCTCACGCTGCGCAGCTCCCCGGGCTAGCTCCCGCAAAGGGAGCAGCAGGCCGACGGTCATGCCGAGGCAGAAGGCGAGCCCCGCTGTGGCCAGCCAAGTCCTGCGCCAACGCATCGCTGCATCCATGGGCCGCCGCTCGAGTGCAAAGTGTCCACGTCCCTCAAAGCAAGGAAAGAAGCACTAATTGAGGGACTAATTGCCAGCACGGGTCCATTGCAGCGCGTCTCCGATGATCCCGTCTCAAAACCGGCGAAGGGGCATCCCAGAGTCGAACTCCGGCGCGGGTCCCTCAGCGAGTGCACTGCACCACGGACGAAGCACAAACTGCCGAAGGGGAGCCACAATGCCCGGAGGCCGGAAGAAGCACGTTGACGCCGCGGGCAGGTCGGCCGGACTGCGGCGCGTAGGCGGTCGGCACGTCGGTCCACCGCAGCCGGGATAACATGACTTCCAGGCTCCGAGTCACGGCACTGACTGACGGCCGGCCAAGGGCGTGGGGCTGCTTTATAGGAGGCGGGGGCTTGCGGTGGGGACTCACGCTGGCGCGACCTCCGGCGCGCGCCGCTGCGGCATCGGTACTGGCGGCGTTGGTAAAGCACGCGGCGCGCAGCGCTACGCTAGCCTGACGGCGCAGTGGGTCTACTCGCGGGCGCTGCACGGGCCGCTCTGGCGTCTCTCTCGCCGGCTGCAGCGGCCGCGCGGCGGCCGAGTGCCAGGCGGTGGGGAGAGGATACCCCGCTGCTGGAAGCGCCCCGGCCACCGGCAAGCCGGCTGCGCCCTTGCTCGGGGGGCGGCATGTCTCTCGAGTCTCCTCCCTTCGGGGGGAGTTGTATACGTCATTCAGCGAGGGGGGGATGCAGAAAGGAGGTTGAATCTCTCTACCGTGCGGTGCTTTATTATTGTTGGTGGGGGGTACTAACAGCGTTTACGGGGGAGAGGAGGATCGTAGAGGGTGTGCAAAGGAGGCGAGACGACGGCCGAAGCTGCTGGGATGGCTCGCAACGGATGCCATTCTGGGCGCGCATGCAGTGATGCTGCTGCTTTGGCTGATCCGCCTGTTTTGTTATTTTCCCGTCTCGCTGTCCCCTTGGATGGACGGCCGTGCGCGACTGCCTCCCTGCGCCTCGGTCATGCTGCGCGACGCGGGGAGCTGCTGCACCACGTGCAGTCACGCCCCGCAATACGCGCAGCGGGCCTGGATGCGGTCTCTTGTTGTCCTCCATCGCTCTTCTTTTTCGCCCAGCTCAGGAATGTACCGGAGCGTCCACCCCATTTGACACAAAAAGAAGCGGTTAAACGAGGGGCAAGAAGAATTAAACGCAAACCGCCGGCTTTTCTGCAACCACGTGCGCTGGGAAGCGGGTGAAAGAAGGGAACCGATATGAACATTCCTTTCCGCTGCGTTCAGCGACACCTCTCAGTCGAATGAACGGAGGAGGAGAGTTTGGATGTGTACGCGATGCAGGGGCAGCGGTTGGGGCAGACGGGTCGGGAACTGGGCCTTCGGGGAAAGGGTGGGAGGGGGGGAGCGGAAAAGGGTTCTCTACTGGAGAGAAAATGCGGCGACGGTCTCGCTTTGAGGAGTCGCGCAAGTGTTTACCGACGGTGCCGGCTGCGTGCGCCCTCTTCGCTTCGCCGCCCTTTGTGATACACCCGATGCGGTCGCGGATGGAAAAGCTGTCGGAGTCGCGGCGACCGTTTCGCAGTTTGTCTCTTCCCGCACCGCCCACCCACGCGAGCGGAGTTTAGCCGCTTCCGAGAAAGATTGTCCTCAGGGTGGGGGGCGTGCCACCCACTTTGATGAGTGGAGGCACCTGGAAAATTTCGTGTCGCTTCTGCCCCTTCTTCGTGACCCCCCGTGGACACCGCGTCCGGTCCTCTGTCTTGTTTGGACGGATGAGGTCGTTGTTGTGCCATGACTAGGTAGGCGCACCGCCGCCGGAGGACTTCATCCGTCCTGAATGACGCATAAGTCACCCCTTACATTGAGTGCGGCTTAAAACATCCATGAATCAGCCCTGCAAAAAAGTAGACCCAATTACAGTCGAATCTCGTTAATGCGGAAATTATCCACATCCGAAATGCATCTTATCATACAGAGCCCCTCGTTGCCCCTTTTATTTTTGTGTTCTCCGCCTTCACTTTTCTGCTCTCTTCGTCGTCACTTATCTCTCTATCCGACGATATGCGTATTAACGGAGAAAAGGATGCCGGCGGGTCCTAGAGGCAGAACCCGGAGACACATTACCATCTCCCCTACCATTCCCCTTCGCCCCTACCCACCATGTCTTTGCCACGCCGGCGAGTCCGTAGGCAGCGAGGAGTCACTAAGCCTCCACGAGGCACGGGCTTTATATACATATACAGACGTACCACGCAAGGGGCAGAAATTCGCGCTCCGCATCGAATTGGGACAATTTATTACCGTGCGCAAGGGCGACTCTTCGGGCTCCGTCGATACAGTTGCCGGAGACGAATGGCCGCACGCAACGCAAAGCCGTGCGACGAAACGCCATTTTGCGCCCAAGAATGCCGAGGTGATGCTCCTCATTGAAACGACCCTAAATGAGCTCGGCCGGATGCCGAGTTGGCTGCGCCCCCGGAGTTGGGAAGCGTTGTCGGACTGTAGGAGGCAATGGGCAGAGATAAAAGACACAAGAAAAGCCCGAGGGCACGCGCCAACGACACCGAGACGCAGAAGCTGCCGCAGTGTGACGTCATCAGAGATATTCGCAGTAATCCCGATTGTTTCCCGCTGGTACATAATACGATGCACTCGACCGCACGGATGAGGAGTAATGCAATCACTTTCACGAGGATTCCATGAAAGATAAAATGGACGGTCAGGCCTCGTTGTCGTAGTGGTGTGAGCTGTAGCCCAGAGCGGTTGAATCCACGACCAGAAAGAAGAATCTGGGCAAGATATAGTACAAGATGCAATCGTTACCGGGCGGCAGGGTTCCATATAGCTCTGCGGAGACAACGTTTTCCGTTTCCAGAATGTCTTGTATACCGGCGGCAATGGGTTTGTTTTCGCGGAAAAAAAGGGGGGAATTTCGCAAAACGCCATTGGAATTAATATCAGAGCGCCTTGGAAGCCGGCTCCGAGAGATATATTGGGCCACTTGTCAGCCTTTTCCTTGTCCTTCGCTCTTAGTGTTCTTTCTTTTAATATTCAACTAGTCCAAGAAGCGCTTCAACTCCAAGAAGCGCTAAAGTACAATCACCACTCACATAACAAACATGATAATAATCGCAATGGTTTGAAGATGTGCAGGCCTTTTGTGCTGTATACGTAGACATCTGAATGTGCCTAAACACCACTTGCGTGCTATATACCCTTGTTTACCGTGCTCTTCGTCAGCCTGTAAAACTATGCAAATCATGTTGAACGCTGAGAGAAAGTCGTATCTTTGCAAGTTATGCTTGCTAGGGTGGTCGAACAGGGTGATTCAACCAGACGGTTTCCTCGAGTCCAAAAAAAGGCCGTATACATGAACAAATCAGAATGATTGGTGGTTTTCATTCAGAGAATTCACGTACATGGCTAAACTAATATCTTAACTACCACAGTTCAAGGTTGTCATCCGCTCGAGAAGTGGATAACCGTATGAAAAAAAAATCGCGAGAATCTGCCCACGTTCTACGCAATTCGAAGTAACACGGTACAATCTCCGTACAATCTCCAGTACAATCTCCGGTACAAACCATTCAGGCCTGCGATAAATGATTAATCCAATGGAGTATCAGCTGCAAACACAAACACCGGACCCTTACTATAGCCAGATACACATGCTTGAAAACTGACCAAAACTTCCATCATTTCGCGGACATTAGAAAAAATTACTGTGGCTTAGGTCGGCTATGCCAGGATATACGCAGCGTGAGCTAAGGTTCAGCTGGTTATTCTTGGGTTTTCTGGTTGTCTAGGATTAGCTGATTATCATGCTTACTGCTGCTAAAACGATTTCCAATCCAATCCAGTTCAAATTCAATCCAGTCCAGTCCAGTCCAGTCCGGTCCGGTCCGGTCCAGTCCAGTCACTGCTCCTCGAGCATGCGGAGCACGACTCTCAGGAGCCACGAGAAACGGCTACCAAGTGGCTCCTGCGCAGCGTCAGACTTGGCTACTGCGCAACGGAGGCGCAGAGTTAGGCACGCGCCGGAGCCAGTGCGTCTGCCACGGCTATGACGTCACTCCTTTGGAATGCGCATACCGGCGAATGTGCAGACCCAATTCTCTACACACCCGCACTCTAATTGGATTGGACTTCAATCCAACACAATCCAATTTTATCTAATCCAATTCAATCCAAATCAAACCAAATCGAATCCAATTCGAGCAGATTCAATCCAAGCTAAGCAAATTCAATCCGATTGGATCCAAATAAATCCAATCCTCGCGCTTGCGCAGAACGGCCCTTCACGGCATACGCGAAACCACTCAACCTCGGCCAGTGTAGCTTACGCTACTAAAATGCTGAAACATCGAGCAGTCACTGGACACTAAATGGGTTATATGTGAAAGCGTGTCTCATCGTTACCAGCAGCCTAGCACAAGCCGCAGCCAATGTATCTCCGCTGTAGGATGAACCCCTTTCCTATTGGATTCCAACCGCTGCTGTCCTCCGCTGCTCGAGTCCAGTCTTGGCCCCAGATTTTCATCAGTTATCCCTTGTATCTTTAAAGGGACTCTGAAACAATGTCGATAAACGCTTTCACTCTTTCCTTCGCCTTTGGTAGCACTGCGAAAGCTCCAAATAGCGCCAGCCCGGAGCGACACTGCGTGATTTTCTCGTCGCAACAGATGCGTGCTCCATTTCTGCTTTACTTTAGTCGCATTTTTTTTTAAAGTGGCTATCGAATGAGTTTACTGCTGCAACTGAAAGAAAGCCGGCCAGTCACCGCTACACCGCTGTAATGACGTAATTCGAGTGCTCGAAGAACGCCAAGGCCAGTAAAAGGCAAAATTATTTTGAGCAAGTTTGTATCTTCTGGGCAAATAGCAGTAATTTCAGTACTCTATGGCCCCATATTCTAGATATTGAGTGTGTTTGTTCACTGCGTTCTGAAAGCTTTTGGGATAATGAAAAGGTCACAAAAAGTGTTGCATGGTCCCTTTAAACGCTTTTCCAGTCTTCTAGCTGATGCCTCTGCCCATCGCCCGCAACCGCGGTGTAGGCGCTCTACTTGCACTTATCCACACACCTGTTCTAACAAGCTGTCTGTTGGGATCGCGAAGAGAAGCCACGGGTGTCCTCGACTTATCTCTCTCTCTCTCTCTCTCTCTCTCTCTCTCTCTCTTCGCAGACGTTTCGAAAAACATGTGCACTAAACGCTGTTCATAGTGAAAGTATGGCCCCATCTATATACAAAACACGCGGACAAGCAAAATACACAATAAAAAACGTTTTTATGCCAACTTTATTTTACCCCACCTGTGACTGCGAGGCAGTTGATGAACAAGGTAGTGAAGCTGTGCTGATGAACATATACGTGTTGCAGTTTAGTAGTAGCTATAAACGCTCGAAAATTTTGTTTCTGCGTCAACATACTGCTTTCTTTTTGTTCACCAATGTAATTTTGCACTAATGGTTACAAATCCAGGGCTTTTAATTGGTAAGAAAAGGGAGCAACGTCAGTTTCTTCTGCAACGGCAACACGTTACTTTCAGTCGGAGATGACGTGGGCTGGCTACAAGTTCTTTTTATTTTAATGTAGAGACTAACGCGCACACTAAACTTTTTTACACCCTTTTTGTCCAAAAAGTGTGCAGCATCAGTGGAAAAAGGGTGTTGGGAGCACATTACACGCTTTTTCTTGAATCTCCACACCTTTTTTCTAGCTCTACACCCTTTTGGTGTGAAAAAAAAGGGTGTTCATCAACTTCAACACCCTTGGTTTTATTGTGTTGAAAGGGTGCGGAAAAGGTGTTCAGCTGTTCATTGAATAAGTCCATGCACGCATGTGTATTGGCACTGTAAAGAACAAGACAACCCCTCATACCCTCCTCTACTCGTAATAAATGTTCAAACGCAAAAAAAAATTGCTCGTCTGCAATGATCGCTCGTTTTCTACATACGGTGTGCCCCATGCCCCAAGTTTAGCTTTGGTACGTGAAATATCAATTTGAACCTTTACAATTAAAAGACTATACTTGTGTGGCAAAGAGGGTGTTGACCGACTGCAACACGCGTGTTGAGACCGCGTGAAATATGTGTTCAGTTCCAAAAAATAACAGCGGAGCTGGGAGTCGACCTAGTTTCTTCCAGTGTTTCTACGTTTTGCTACGTTTGCTATGCTGTGTGATATTCTTGCTAGCTACGATAAGCGCTGAGGGGTGAGGCCAAGTTTAACCGGATTTTACAAGACTGATCAACTTTGTACCCCAAACTGACAGCGGATTCAAGGGGCAAACAACCTAGGTCGACCCTCAGCTACGCTCTATCTACAGCCTCGCACCCCTATTTCAAGCTGCGCCAATTTTTTCGTGTTTTAGGATCCCAAAAAGACTAGTGCCTATGAAATGCTATAGTAAGAGGTGCGCATACGCTTGCGGATTCTGTGATCTCACTTGAACAGGCTCCAAAGCCGGCTTAACTGTTATAATAACTTACCTACGGTGGTGCACCCATTACAGGAGGAGAATTTCTTTTTCTCTGCCTTTGCTAACTCCACCGAACATAGATCAAGCTTAAACAGCTTCACTTGCAATAAATTATGCCATGTTAAATTGTGTAAAACATCGTGAGGTACAAAACATAATCCGCTTGTAGAAAACGTTCTGTCCACCCGTGTAAATAGGTATGAAATACTTCCGAAGTAGGAGGTCTCTTACACCCTTTTTCTCAGTTGGCGGTCATTTCTTACAACGCTTTTTACACCCTCTTTCTTTACAGCCTTTTTTTTTGTTTCCAGCGCCGTAATTTGTAGCTTTACGCCCTTTTGGAAAAAAGGGGGTTAAACTAATGATCACCCTTCTTGAAGGGTGTTTAGATGGCGGGGGATATTTATTTGGTACATAATAAAATTCTATGACCTATTGAACATAATAACTACCTCGCCATTAAAATGTTTTTGCAAATCCGCATGCTGATTTGTATATATTCCATTATTATGCATAATTCCGAGATTAGCGCTAAAATATCTTATTTTTGCGACAGGCCCATCGACTGTATCGGAGGTCTTTGCTCTGCTGGCTATAAAAGCAAGAAGTGCACATGTATTTCTAAGTATGTACTCGCTGTCCCCATGCATCCCGCTGGTTTTCTTGCTCAATTAATTTGATGGTCAAATGTGACGAGCTTGTTTAATGTGACTGTATGTCATGCTGCGCTGTCGGCCCATCCACACCGTCAAGTGTGGATGGGCATTTTTTTCGGCCAAAGAGGGTGTAAGAAGGTGCAGTGTATTTAGTTGATTCTTTAAACGCCAACAGCCCTGTTTTGGGCGTATAGGTTTAACTTTCGCAAAGCTTTCGGGTGAGGTTACCTCGCTTTTATTGAGCTTTTCAGGCAGTAGTGTTGCTGGGCTCATTAATTGATTTTCCGAGCGCTCCAAGCATCTGCTGCTGGTGAGCTCCTCATTACGCGTGAGCTTATTCGGCAGAAGCCCCGGAAACGACGTCATGGCCTCCAACCGGAAGAATGACGGCGGAAGCGAGAAGCGAACGTCTGCCGACAGTTGAAATCGGGCGCAGTGGTCCCGGGAGTGCGGAAAGGCAAAGGCTTGCTGATAGGCTCACCGACAACAATAGCACAGCGGAAAAGAAAATGCCCGTAATTTCAGCACGTGCATATATATCTGTAGGCACAACAGGCACGAGTGCGTGATGGTCATGCAACGCAAGCACGTCCACTCAAACGTACACATATCTTGTATAGATTACTCAAATTTTACATAGCTCATTGTCGAAAAACTCTTGTCACCATAGCTCATAGAACAAAATGATTTTGTATTTCAAAGAAACATTCATACCAGCCTCGCTGCGAGAATATTTGTTGAGTACAGCCAAGCGTTTGGTTCAATAAATCACATTCTACTTCAAAAATTATACCTGCACAAGCCATTTATCCATCCGTCTGTCCGTCCATTCGTGATTTTCGTCCGTCCGTCCATCCATCCGTCCGTCTGTCCATCCATCCATCCATCCATCCATCCATCCATCCATCCATCCATCCATCCATCCATCCATCCATCCATCCATCCATCCATCCATCCATCCATCCATCCATCCATCCGTCCGTCCGTCCGTCCGTCTGTCTGTCTGTCTGTCTGTCTGTCTGCCTGTCTGTCTCGCTATATACATATATATACCTACACACATAGCCGCGTTGCCCCAAGCTTCACACGCACGCGTTCGACCAGCACGTTGATCCGCAAAAATAAGAGCCACTTTCTTAAGAGAAATATCGTTAAGACGTAAATTTCTCCCGTTCAACCTGAGTCAAAGTCCAAAATCCAAACTGATTCGACTGTATTGGATTGACGCGACTGGGCGGAAGTGGGCTTCATAACGCGAAGGACCAAGGTTCGATGGTAGCCACGGGAAGCGTTTTTTCCCTTGGGGCGCTTGACGTCCTTTCGCTTATCATCATCATCATTTTCTGCAACCCATCATGTGCATTTTGCTTTCCTGCAGTGCGTTTTGTAGTGACATTGAACGCAATCTCTAAGGCATAGAAACATTCGCTTTAAAATAAGACACAGCGGTGAAATAATGGTTTATGAATCCCAACTAGTAGGAGTCATCCGGTTGATTTCAGTACAAACGTCAACATATTTAGTCTAATTTGAATAGCCCCTGATTGGCGGCTGCCCGCACTGTTTCTGTATAACCATTTTTTCCCATAGTTTGGACCAATCGAAATCACCAAAGATGGTGTCTTCATTCAATTAAAGCGTTTCAGAGCTGTTAGCATCCCTTGTTTCATCTTCCCTAACCTTCTTACTCGGCGCGCGACATATTTGTAAAGCACATAACGTTTACTGCAGCAAGTACGAGGAACACAAGTTTATTTCGAAGATTTCCAAAGACTTCCCAACTTGTAGAAGGTCTTTCATTTTCCAGTAAAATAAGCGGTGTGCGGTCTACGTCCACAATCATTTTAAATACACCATAAGGGCCCTCGTTTTAGATAGGTTTGTTCTTTTCCTAACACTGGCTTTACCATACCTTGCGTCATTACGCCTTAAAACATAGCTTCGATTAAACTGCAGAAAAAGGGAAATTTGGGCCAGTTGGCTTGGAATCATGATATAACAGCGCAGAGAACGGGACGAGGAGCAGAAAGGCACGGGACGAGCGCTGCACGATAATGCGACATGGCAATATCTACTTTCCGCTTTGCGTTATCCACTTTCATTTCCGTTTCCGTTTCATTGTCCATTTCCACTTTCCATTACCACAATGCAACATGATAATGCCTACTTTCCACTTTCTTCTTTCCATTTTTCTTTTTGTAATGTGTTTATGGTGCGCGCGCATACGTGTATTTTCTGTTTTCTGTCAAAAAACAGAGCTCGTCCCGTGTCTCTCTGCTACTCGTCTCGTTCCCTGCGCTGTCATATATCATGATTCGATTAATCATCTCGACGAAGACAGGCATTGTTCCCTGGCTTGTTACATGGCACGAATGATGAAAAACAAAGTTACCAAGTTTTTTTTTCAGCCAGACAGCGAGAACCACGGTACTTCCTCGGGGTTCCGTGTGATTGAACCCTCTTATGCCCGTCAGCCTTTTAATCAAACTAGAAAAAGAAAACGCTCAGTTACATCCGCCATTGAGATGAAGGTTGAAGCACTAACAATAACCATCAAGAAATGACGCAAGCATCCCCGCCCGCCGTAAGGCCACTCGCAGCATGGAGCAGAGCTCTTATCGTTTGGAATTCTCCGTGGCCCAAAACTCAATCCTTTCGCACGATACCCAATCCTGTCTCAGGAAACATTAGGGCGAATGAGAAATATTGTAACGAGCCCGGTGCTCTCCCCCGTGTGGGAACAGCAGTGTCTTGCCCCCAAGGCGGCCTCGGGTGCCCTTATCTCGAGAGAAGATTGAGATTAGAAGCGGTTCGGCGCATATGCTTCATCCTTACTCTGAGAAGCAGTGCCTGAACGCATGCCGATTTTGGTGAGAGATGCCGATGGCGGACAGATACCGGACATTGCAATGGTCCTAGGGTGGCTAATGGCCTGTTTCTAAAAGGACTCGCTCTCGAAGAGCGTTGTCTTTAGGAAGGTTTGAAGGACGTTGAGCTTTAGACAGATATATCTTCCGCCCGGCCCCCTGCAAATTTCCTAATGCCATATCCGTATGCAACTCACAGATCGAAGCTACATCACTAAAGGGAAACTGTAGTAATAAATTACGTTTCCCGCAATCGCTATTGCAATTACGTAGTTTTTTGCTTTCGTTCGTATCATCATCATCTGCGGCCTGGTGGTGTTCACTTCAGGACGAAGGCCTCTCCCAAGGAGTTTCAGCTTTCTCCTTTAGTAACTAAATAATACATTGAGCGCTTAAAGCCACAGTTAATGTCTGATTTACTGACTACTTTTCTATCCGCTTGCACCAAAGATATTTTTTTCAGGTTCTTTATCAACCTTCGTCGCTTTCGGCAATGTACATCAATCGACAACTACTGAAGAAATATGTGGACCGTCAAGAAAAAAAAGCATCAAAAACTGGAATTTCCGGAAGAGTCCATGAGAATGAGCGCTCCTGCCAAGTGGCGACCAACGGAGGCGCCTAGCGCGTGGTCTCGCGTCATGAGGTGACATGCTTTTCAAGGGTGTTAACAGCATGTTTGAAAACTGCGCTTGAGGTTACTAAGGACACACTTGAAAGGAATACAAACGGACGACGTGGACAGCACGAGCGCAAACTAACAACTGATTTATTAGAAGTGAAAAATCAAAACATTTAGAAAGGGTGACAAAGTAGCGCAGTTTTCAAACATGCAGAACCAACTAGCCCAATTCATCACCTTACTGACGTTAACAGCATCTACGCCACTTGTTTTCCCGTTTTGACCGGCATACAGCATGAAGGATGAAAGGCAGAGTGCGGCACACGAAATGCACTAAAAGATTACGCGGCTCCTCTGACTCTATGAGGCCGAAAGGGGAGCTCTGATGGAAAGAGAAACTTTTTGGCACAAGTTCGCTCGACGCCAGAGGCATACCGCGACTGGTGTGTGAATTATTTTTTCTTCGACTTCGCAGCGAAGAGCCCACATATACATTGACGGGGGATAGGACATTTCAACGTGCCTCATTTCACATTCAATTAACATTGTTGTGCTGAGAGAACTGCATGTGACGCAGCGTTGGCTCACTGACTGTGCCGCTGAGAACACGATCGGTAGTCCTATTCGTTGTGTTCTTGTTTCTTCGTTGTGTTGTTGTACAATATCTGTCGTCCCGAGACTCCGAAGCACATTACGCGAATCCAGAGCAATCGTTTTCGACGTATCTCATTACCCAGGTCGTTCAGCCAGGACCTGCGTTGTGCGGCGTTAAGTACATGTTGTCGGGCTGCATATTTACCTTGTGAACCTGCCAGGTGTGCAATGCAGACAGCCCGTTTAACGAAGAACAACCAAGTTGGAAGCCACACACGTGCACGTCACGCTAAAAGTAACGGATAACGATCCCGCCTCGTCTGCGGAACACAATGTACGATTCTGCCACGTCCCTCCCTCAGATGCTGCTGAACATCGGCTTCTTCCTAAGCACAGCGACTTCGCTTACGCGTACCTGTGCTTTGCTGTAAGCAAACATAATACGATGCCACACTTACACCAAAAATGACATTGAGTGTTTAAGGCCTTCAGATACCGAATGACATTATTTGAGCGGGCTGTGCTACACGCGAAAACGCAATGTCTTAGGCATGATGGTGATAATAACGAAAAAGAGAAATACACTCAGATTTTAGAAGTTTTTAACGTGGAGACAAACTTCGTACAAGGGTTAAAAATGTTTTCGGGAAAGAAAACGTTATGAGAAATAATGTTTTCTAAATAATGGTGTGAGCCATTTCTAAAAGCGGCTTCAGCAGCGGCCGGTCGCCTGCCAGCGGTAGCCAAATCCGACAAAATTCAAAACGATGATTAACACGATGTTTCACCTTTTGCCGCTGTTTTAGTGAACTTTGTCTTCTTCAGAACTTCGCCACCTTCAGTGCACAAAAAATTCCCTTATTTCCACGTTAATCTACGTTTCCGCATCAACGCTCTGGAGCTGAGAGTTTCGTTGGTTTCATTTGGGGCTCATCGCGTTCGAGAGAAGGCATACTTAAGGCGCTCTTGAAGGCGATTGAGTTCTTGTGCGGAACTCCTTAAACCAAAAAACGACATTACAGCGAATGGCATTAGATTTTTGCGTGTAGCAGCAAATTAATGGCATTAAACTTAAGGCATTAAGCAATTAACGTCATTTTTTGTGTACGTGTGGCCTTGATATAAGTCGCATGCGTTATTCTTAGCAAATACGTTTTCTGCTGACACCCGTCCTTCTTTTCTCCCCTGTCCCCCACCCTTGGAACGAACGAGCGATTAGAAGCTTTCACTGCGCAACCGCACGAGGCGCTGGCTTAACCTTGGCTGAGCATGAAGGTCAGATACACGCTAGGAAGAGCAAGCCGTTTTGTGGATTTGCACCTGGAGTAATAGAGGTTTTGCTCGCAAAATAACGGCGTATCAGGCGTGCAGGTGCGAAGCGAACTGATAACGCTAGCTGCACAAAAAAAAGCGTGCAGCCCATGATTGCAAGGAGCAATTTGCTTCATTTATTATCAAGCAAATCACTCCCTCCTCGAAGTTAGTAGTCGCCCAGTGAAATATGATGCCAGTAAACTGCCGTGTTCCCCTGCATCCGTAACCCTCTCTGAGGACCGTCAACTGCTACTCGTGGGTACTGGTGGGTACCTGTACCCGCACTTCTGCATTCTCATTTGAACAACTGCGCAAAGAGGCGACAAGAAATTTCTGTAGACGTCACTTTCATGGACGTGCCTAGTGAAATGGGCACCGTACCAGAGTCATTCAATGTAAGGAGTGGACCTGAGTAAGCTGATGATGGTTATGATGATGATGATGAATGGGTGATGATGATGGCGATGATGATGGCGAAGACGACCGTACACATCACACTTCCATAATTGGTCGCACGCTGCAGACATCCTCGCCTCAACGTCTTCGTGCTCTTGTAGGTACAGGACATGCGTACGCGCACACGTAAGTCATATACCTTCTTGAACCGCGCTGTATTAACACTTCAACAAAACGAGAGCACACGAGGACGGAACGAAGCGCGAACTATCAACTGGTTTATTTTCCACAACACACGCAAATATACATGGAGAGACACTGGTGCGAATCAAGGTCATAAATTGATAACAAGAAAATGCCAACCCATCACAAACACCCCTCTCGTCTCAGCGCCTCTGCGCATGTGTAAGCAATTCTACCTCACTATCTGTAAGGGTGACAGCCGGCATGGTTATGCAAGCGTCCGTTTTCATGATGGCGAAGGCTTCTAGAGTCTCCATTTCTATCTTTCCTCTGCCTCGGCTGATGACACTTGTCTTGGGGCATTGCGGCAATGATGAAAATGACCGGCAAGCCTCTCTGGGTGAGTAATATGCTCGCAGTTGTTCCTATGCTCTCTGAGCCTCGTATTGACGCAGCGGCCCGACTGTCCAACGTAGCACTTTCCGCATGGTAATGGTAGATGATAAACAATATCTTTTTTTTGCATTCTACAAGCTTCTGCTCGTGCTTGGTGGAGCAGGCGTCTCGGGGTTTCTGCACATTGTTGACCTTTTTGCAAAGACCTATGAATTTTCTCGGCGCTGTGAAAACAACTGGGAGGTCATGTCTTGCAGCAATCTTTTAGCCCATGAGCCACTTTATGGAAATATGGTAGAACGACCGGCCACGTTTTCTTCTTTGAATCTTCATGTTCTACTGTCGTTTCCTTTTTCAGTACAGTCTTTAGCGCTTTTCCCACCACTGCCGCTAACAAAGCATAAGGAAACCTTCTTGCCCTTAGCCTGTCTACTTAAACCCTGACGCTCTGCTCCATCTTGTGCGCAAAAGATTTCCTGAGACTGAAGCATGGCGGAATATGCAATGCTCATCTTCCCCAGTTTCGAGTGACCCGAATCGTATCTCATCAGGTTCTTGTCCACTCTAGTCATGTATCCCCAGCACGTGTGGCTATCAACTTCCAGTATCTGCAAGTTCAAGAACCTGATCATCGACTGTTCTGCCAATCCGAATGTACATTCGAGTCCCTGAAACGCCTTTCTGAACAGAGATACAATTTTTCCTGTACCAACACTGGACCCTTTGTGAAAGCGGAAGCAGAGGAGGAAATCGTCGACATAGTGGAAGGCAGCCGACACGCCTAGTTTTTCCAGCTGTGGTGCTAAGGAACGGTTCCCCTGTTCCATTAACTGATTGGAGAGGGTCGGCGCAGGGCATGACCCAATACAAATCCCTTCGCGCTGGCTGTACAATCTTCCCGCAAATTGAACGTACAGTGATTGCAGGTTCAACCGCACCAATTCCAGAAAACCACTGACACTCGTGCCTCATTCGTTCTGGAACCTAGTGCTTCCAAACCTATCAATGCTATCTTGTACTGTCGTCAAGGCTGCTCCCTGCGGAATATTGTGATACATATCCTTCTCGTCGACAGACACGCACGTTACCGGTTCATTTTCCGCCAATGATGCAATCACCTTTTCTCATCCTTGAATCATGCACGGGTATTGAACCGGCAGTTTTGCAAGATGAAGCTGCGGGTACTTCGCAACATGCCTCTGACATGTGCCCTTGTCTTCGATAATCCCTTTAAACGGCTTTTCAAGCTTGTGCGTCTTCACCGAGAAGAATGGTGTCAGGCATAATTCTTTACTCTCTTTAACGCTTTTCTCGGACTTTTCAAGGTGCAGTCATCCGCACAGGTTCGCAGCTTCCTTTTTTGTCAACTTCAGCCGTTTACCATTATAGCGCTGGGGGGCACTGCCAATGGACACGAAAATTTCACGGTACCCTAGCCATATACGGCTTCACCGTAAAACGTGTGCGCATTTGACAACAGCACAAACGTAAGCGTTCCAAACAGTATACGTTTGCAGAAATTACCCATCCAGGAAAACGGCACTCCCCACTTCAAAAAACAGGCAGGAGACACCAGACTTCAACTACCTATTGTGTGTATACTTTTCCAGTGTACGATGCTTCCTTTCTTACATGAGCTTACATAAACGAATCACTACGATACAACAACACTCAGAAGAAACAGATGGGAAAATCCCGGGCCATCTCCACTAACGTGAAAACTGGGGAGGGGCGAAGCATGGAGTGTTTAAGTGTATCCTTGGCGCTTTGTGTTTTTGGCAACGGAGATGAAACCGTTGGGGGTTAGAGGCATACAGCTTAGCTGTAAAAGTCTCTTGTCTTTGAAGCACGAAGTTCTCTAGCGAGAGGCGTAAACGAGTGTCCCGGTGCTTTTTTAGTGCGCGTTACGTTCTAGCGCGAGGCGTAAACGACTTTCCTGGTGTTTTAGTACCGTGGCTACACGATACGATGATTACGACGACGACAGGAGGTGTTTTTTTTTCAGTGAGCGTTACGTTCTAGCGCGAAGCGTAAACGACTTTTCCGGTGTTTTAGTACCGTGACTACATGAGACGATGATTACAACGACGACAGGAGATGCCAACAACTCCGGCCCGTCAAGGGGCTTCGCCCACAATACACTAGTCAGTATTGTTTGTATCGCACACTGACAAATATCGCCTTCAAGAATCCTCAAGGTCCAGCTGTTCACAGCTTATTTCTCTGCTGAGTTCCCAAAGAGAACACTTCGCCCTGGGTGTGGTAAGGAAGTTTACAATGAGAAACAAATAGTTGCTACAAAGAAAATTCGGGTAGGAGTAGCAGCGACCGTAAGACACCTCGCCGGGAATGCACCGAGACAACGCGGCGAGTTGCGGCCGGCGAGACAAGGTTCGGCCCCGGCAGTGCGCGGTGCTCTCGCGGCGCGTAATCGAGGCGCGATCGTCCGGATGCTCGGCGCAATTTATCATGCGAAAGCCCCTCTTTCGTACGCCCCGCAAACGGGCGCGCGCGCGGCCCCCGGACAGGTGGGCCGTTTGGGTGGATTAACGACTCTTCGTCGCTAACCCTTCGCTCTTTTCGCGGGCGCCGAAAAATGAAAAGAGCGCCGGTGGCTATAAAAGCCCGAACACCCGCGACCCAGCCCCGCACACACTCCGCCAGTGTTCTCGCGGAGTTTTATACCGGCCGGATCAAAACAACAACAGTCGGAAGCAACGAGCTCGCATTGAAAACGCACAACGGCCGGTATGCGGCGCTGTGAATTATATCGGCGCATCGCGGAGCGCGGGGAGAGAGCGGAGCTCCGGGCGGGCCCAAAATACAAACAGCGTCTCGCGCGGCGAGCCCCATCGGCATCGGGCGGAAGAAGGCGCGCGCGCGCGCTTTTTTTGAAATTGAAACTGAGCCAGCTCCGGCACGACCGGCCCAAATTGCGCGCTAAAGTCAAACGGTTCGAGAGGGAGCGCAGAAATTGAGGAAGGCCGAGGGGGAAGAGAACGGCGCACCGAGAAGGGGCCAGAGGTGATGAAGCGTTGCATAAGGACGATAATCACCCGGTGCGCTTGGGCGAGCGAGATTCGGTCTTTTAAAGCACGGCTGCTAGCGGTCGTGAATGGCTACAGAAGGGGCAACTGGGGGCCGTGTAAGTGTAAGGGGGGGAGAGGGGGGATGCCGAACAAACTTGAGTAGATACACGAGAAGAGAACCGAACGTTTTCGACGCCAGGAGAGATTATAGCGAAACCTCTTTATCCACTCCCAATGTGCGGTTAGCGTCGGCCTCGCAGTGCTGGCTACTAAACATCTCCCCTGATGCATCGGCAAGAAAAAAGCGATCCTCTTGTGGCCTTACCGGGAAGCCGTTGTTGTAGGACCTCGCAGCCGAAGGGAAGGGGCAATTTTCCTGCTGTTACCCCGTTCGCTACCCCAAAAAAGAGAGTGAGGGAGATAGGTCGAGAAAGGAGTTAGAAAAGCAGGAAACTTCCTTCCGCCCAGAGCAGACGAGAGAGGCAGAAGCATAAATAAACGAGCCTAAAATAGCTTTAGGAGCGTCGCCATAATGACGGCCTCCTACGAGAGAAATATGAAGAGAGCTTACGTGTTCCTCGGTGCAAAGCACCTTGTGCCGTATTATTTTCTATATTGTTTCCGCGTCCGGAGGGCTATGGACGAACGCAGACGTGACCCCATAGAAGGATCCTTGCAAGCGCCATAAAGAAGGCAGAAAATCGAGGCGCCTCGAGGGCGGAGGAGGGCAAAGATCTGCTGCTGTTTGTAGGCAAGAGAATGGGCACAGGCTCTGGGTGTTCTGCGCAATAAGTGAGCGAGAGATTTTGGGCGGTGGCCGCGATTTCAGCCTGGCGAGGGGAGAAACGCCGACGAGCCAAGTGCAGCCGTGCCAAACAACCGGGAAGACCGCGTAGGTACAAGAGCAAGGTTTGGACAAACTGCTAAATATGAATGCACGCAACACGAAGGGAAAGTTGGAGAGGTGGGAGCGTGAGGGAGGTTCAAGAACAATGAAGTACGTACAAAAGAAGCGTAACGCGTCTATGGGTATTCAGATGGAAACCTGGAGTGTGCGCGTTCCTGCACACTGCCGGGCGCAGTTACGTCGCGGGAGGCGTTCCTGGCCCGACAGGAGTCATTTTATAAGTGGAGGAGGCGAGGTCGGACCACACCTCGGCGCGTTTTTCTAGAAAGTGGCTTCTTTGCGGCTTCCCAGTGTCTATAATGCGGCAGAGAGGGGAAACGTCTTAATAGACGAGGGTAGACGAAAGTGGCGGCTTCGCTGGTGTCAGCAGCATCAGGAGCACATTTTCGTTGCGTTCCAATTCTTGCTTATGGCCTGAACTTGCGTTGCAGAAATGGAAGCGCGCGTACGAAGTACAAATATTGTCCTTTTATATATATGATGATCAAGCTGTCGTAAGAGGGAAGATGAGTGAAAATTACTTGCCTATTACCGATACCCTGGAGCGAAAATGAGAGCCGCAGTGCCCTAAAAAGTCACTGCGCACACTACACCCGCACGCAAGCACACAGGCACACGCACACGCGCGCAAAGCCTTTCAGAACAGGTGGAAGATTCTGTTCGTCGTACCAGATTTCGATTCTAGTCCTTATCACATTGCAAATTAAGCTCTTGTTACGAATGCTTTTTTGACATAGCGATGGACAGCCACTATAGGTTCTTTCCGACTGCCATTTTTTATAGAACATCAGTGGCGGATGTGTCGAACGTACTGGCCGCAACCCAAGCTCATCTCAGGGCTGGTGAAATGACCTTCGGGCAAGTGTTCGTAGCCAACTCTTACCTATCATCGGCCGACGGCGTTTTGCTGTCGAGCAAACTGATAACTTAGTCATTAAGTGTATTCCCGTTAGGGTACCCTCGATGAGAGACATCGCTTCAAGCAGCGCAGTCCGGTTAAGGAGAAAGTCGATATGGTTACCTGGTGGCGACTTCTCTCCCATAAATAAAGGCTCAAGTTTTACAAATGACACAAAACGTGCCATGCCATTGCAAGTTTAAGAGGAAGCGATAACAGACAGTAGCATGACTGACGCAACTAAACGGGCGTGAGAGCCTGTGGCCTTATTATGGGGTTCTTTCTTCAAGCCATGTCTCGTTACGTCCTATTCAGGATCCCTTTTATTTCGTTACACGTGACGACGGCGATACGCCCTGAGACGGGCGGGACAAGATTAAGTAGTAACACGCCCGAGACGTTAACGTCGACACGCGGTAGTACAGACACGATGAAACGTGATAACAGTAATTTACCATGTCGGGTCAAGACGGCATCGCTTACTCACAAGTTCATGAGCAAAGAATGCAAATGTCAGGAAGCAAAAAACTTTGATTGTTAACAATCTGACAAAAAAAATTCGGCGGCCTTCGCAACTGGGACGCGAAGACTGAGGAAACAACGGAGCTGGTGGTTTTCACAACTTTATTTCCTCAACAATCATTGAGTTGTTAGATTAATGATGGGCTTCTTCTTGGCTCTGTGAGGTGGCCAGAAGACCTTGCTTCATGACGACTTCCAAAGCCCAGTCCACGGCCTGAATTTCGGTCTCAGGCTCGGAGCTGGTCACCACAGTCTCCCATCCTATTTGGCTTTAGGCTGGCGTTCCGCTTTAGGTTGGCGCTCAGAGCATTCGTATTAGATGTGGGCTAGGTCGGCCTTTTCGGCCTCACACATTCTGCCTTTTGGGGTATGCAGACCTGGGTACATCAGGGCCAATTTATAAGGGTTCAGGAAGGTATGGGACTAGATTTGTCTCTATGTCGTTTGCGGGATTTTCGTTAGGAAATAATGGGGCAGGATAAACTAACGGAAATCCTTAAGAGAAAGATGCCTAAAAAGCGAAGCCTTCTCCATGCAAACTGAGTCAAATCAAAGTCCACAATCCCCCCTCCCGAACTACAAAATCTAAACTTCCAAACTCCGAAGTTAGTGTCAACTTCAACTCAGCCAAAGTCCAAAGCCGACGCCCTCGCTACGAACCGAACGGGAATACTGAGCACCTCTAATGCGACGGCATCCTTATTGGACAGACGCCGGCTTCACAACGCGAGAGCCCCAGGTTTAAATCCGACCATGGGAAGCGTTGTTTTTGTAGCGTAAGCTACACTGGTCGAGGTTGAGCCGTTTCGCGTGGCTCCTGGAGAGCCGTACTGCGCATGCGCGAGGAGCAGTGGCGTCGCACGGCGCACAGCTGGCGCGCGGGAGCCACCGCCTTCGCTACTAGATGCATTGGATTGAATTGGACTGGATTGGATTAAATTGCATTGTATGGGATTGGATTGGAAATCGTTTTAGCAACAGTAAGCATGATAATCAGCTAATCCTAGACAACCAGGAAACATGAATAACCAGCGGAACCTTAGTTCACGCTACGTATAGCCTGGCATAGCCGAGCTAAGCCACTGCTAATTTTTTTGAGGCGCGCACTCGCCACACCTGCTCGCCATCTTCTTGCCTCCTCGCCACTTTCCCTCGCACCTCCTGGCCCAGCATTTTCCTCCTTTCCACTTTTCTGCGCCTAAAGTAGTTACAAGAAAAGTCCCAGCTAATGAAGCTCTCTCCAAATTTGCTTTTTTTTCTGAAATTAGGTGGGTCCCAGGCCGTACAGGAATTTTCAATTGCTTAATTGCTGCCCTAACCCGATACAAAGATCCCGTCGTGAACATCTGACCGCATATAGACTGCCACCTAGTCTCGTTGTTCTGGATAGACTAGGGTGCCTCATAAACTAGGGTGCCGTATAGAAAAGGGTGGTGCCGCATTGAAGCGTGTGTACGGCGTAGCGAATACCACTGGTAGGATCGCGTGTCTTCACCACCCACCTGAGTTTCCATCACGCCTTTGTGCCGTGTGTTTCCAGAGATAAAAAAATAGAGGTAATTTGAATTCGGCAAGCACAGAATATCGTGCGAAAATAGCCCACGTTCCTGCTTAATAAGCGTTGTTCAATACCCCACGGCGGCTTTATGCTATTCTGCCTGTGTGTAACAAACACTTCGCTAAACTTCAGGAATAGAGAGGAAAAGGGAGACAGAAGTTTTGTTTGCCCAGGATGGGTTCAGGGGCGGGGTAGGCTGAAAGTCTGTTTCCACCCACTTCAGCCATCGGCCAGGAGGCCCTGCTCCTTGGCTGCGCCCTCTGCCATCCGGACAACTGGCGTCCGAGCTCAGCAGTATAGTTATCAATTTTTTTTACGTTGCCTGACATGAGATGCTCACGCAGTGTTAAAGATATTCCACTGATTTTTATTTTTCTCATTTCCATCTGTCGTTATCGGCAAGAGAAACTGTAAGTTCACCACAGGAAGAAGTTGTATGCGCTGCTATCTTGCGACGGGCGACCATTATATGCTCCGAACTTCCTTACCTGACTACTCAAAGGAATAAAAATAATATAATCAGCCATGCCATAAATCACTAAATCACTCTGTTCTCTGCCTGTCTACTTCGCAATATTCCTAAGTAAATCAAACAATCAACTGACCAGTCAGTCAGTTAGTCAGTCGGTCAATCAGTGAGTCAACCTCAGTCAGGGCTGAGCCTGCCCTGCCTTTTTCAGCCCGCTCTTCATTTTCACCACTGTCATTTCTCTCATTCACTGCTGTACCTATCCCTTAATAATACAACCTACTCTATTCTTTTCAAGTAAAGGCGAAATGTCCTGAGCAGTTTGTGCAGTCTGATTTATTTATTTATTTATTTATTTATTTATTTATTTATTTATTTATTTATTTATTTATTTATTTATTTATTTATTTATTTATTTATTTATTTATTTATTTATTTATTTATTTATTTATTTATTTATTTCAAGTAGAGAGTTACATAAAGTAACGCTGTGTGACATCCGGGTTTCTTTCACTCAAAGCGGAGTGGTTAAATGAACATCTATGGTACGTACCCATGATCACCCAGATGAGCCCTGGTTTCTGCCTATTGCCACCCACCCGGGCACATCGGTTAATGACTGAGGTCTCAGCCACTACTCGAATCGGGGGTGCTTTCCACGTGCGCTTCAGCCGTGTGTGCATGCATGCCAATCGCATGCATGCAACATTCGGGTGAATGCGGTATGTAAAAGGAGGGGGAACGCAAAGGCGCGAGCGTGTTCGCCGTTACCCGGAGACCAGCGCCGGAATTCATTTTGAAAACGAGTTCCGCACGCTGCTCGCGGTCAATCGACGCATGATCCAGAAGGCGCGCAGCGAAGAATGTGCCCCGTACGGCGCTAGAGTCCCTTGGAAGGCGAGAGTGTTAGGCGCACTTTTCGCTGCATTTGAAATGTCCTTTCGAGCTTCGGACGCCAGAAGAGGACATTTGTGCGGCAGCGATTCGGCCATTCGTATGTCTGCGCGCCAAGATTTTGAAAAAAAAAGCGCGTTACTGAGGTGTTGTGTTGCAGTAGCAGGGTCGTATGGAATCATGTGTTCTTCGTACTTTGTGCTTATGTTCTTTTCTTTGAGCGATGCTCCATCGCACAAGCGAACATGGTAAATGGTAGGTGACATGGTAGACGGATGGACGGAAAGATGGATGGATGGATGGATGGATGGATGGATGGATGGATGGATGGATGGATGGATGGATGGATGGATGGATGGATGGATGGATGGATGGATGGATGGATGGATGGATGGATGGATGGACTCACGGATGGACGGACCGACAGACAGACGGATAGACAGACGGATATGGCGGGGGAGTGGGGAAGCGTTTATCTTGTGGATATCTTGTGGATTGGAATTCATTGGAATTGTGGAATAATATCTTGTGGATTGGAATTCATGAGATCTCGTTAAATCTCGTCGTTCACCGATCTCGTTGAGATCTCTGAGCCATAGTTCGTTCTGGGGCACTCTACGATCCATTTGTCAGGTTGTCGTGTACTATTAGTAGATATATTACGCTCGGTAATGTTACCTAATTGAAGAAAACTTTCTGGCGCGAACGGCAATTTCTTCATAGGCCATGAGGTGTCAAATAGTGTTAAAATACTGATTTTATTTAAGGTATTCAAGGCGGATGCCATAGATTGGTCTATTTTTATTTTAAAAATTTCTCTCGACGCTCTCTGTTGCAATAGAGTATTTTTGTTTATTTTTGGAGCCCCAAACGAGTAGACAATAAGTTAGATGAGACAAAAAAATACAGTGGTAGAGAATATTTTTACCCCAGTTGGTATTACGAATCTCAGTTTTGACAACACGCCCAGAACAGAAGATAGCTTGTTTATCACACAGTTGATATGATTGTTCCAATTTTAAGAAAACTAGAGCTATGCAGTTCTAAGATTTTAAAGTCGCTCATGGTCTGAAAACTTTGTGACTGATAAGAATGAGAACAGTTCCCTGGTGGTTAATCATTTTTAGCGTAAACGAGTATAGCAATTGTTTTCGAAGAAATAACTGTTAATTTACTGTTGTCGGACCATTTCTCCCACTCCAGTAAGGTTAGATTTCCAACAGTTACTAAACTTGTGTAGTTAATATATTAAAAAACGAACCAATATACCTCCTTGAGGCACTCAGACATGGTCGGTTTTATTGCCAAAATTGAGGAATTAATTTAAACGTACTGGCAATGTTGGCTCAAATACGACGTCATCATGAGTAATGCGTTGCGACAAAACCCATATGCTCCTGTGTTTTAAACATAATATTATGTGATAGGAACTGCAGGTTTTTATAAAATATATGAATAGTGCAAGTGCACTTTTTTGCTTTTCTAGTGACTCTAATAGAAATTCGTTTTGTGTAATTAGGTCCAGTTGAGTAGAGCGTTAGGGTAACAATTCGTAATGCGAGTCCGTTGAAATTGTGTGTTTGAAAAATTATAACGTTTTAACAAAATAACTGTTTTCAAAACCTTCGCTGACTACTGGGAGAACTGATATAGGACGGTAATTACTAAATTCAGAGCCTTCGCAGTTTGCATTCGTCTTAGGAAAAATATACGGCTGTCATAAACCAAGGGAATTTCTTTAGTGAAATTGTACTTGCCATGTTTCGGGGCGACATATCGTTTCCCGAACGGTTCGGAACCAATATTTCTTGCACGTTGCAGTGCGTAAATTAAACTCAGTTGTAATTCAGATGGCGCGGGAAAAAAACGACTGTGTTAGCAAACCGTCGGTTGCGTTATCTGACCGTGAATTACATTTTCTGCAATGTGATGCCATGCGTGACAGGTCACTGTGATTGTGAACATGTTTGGCGCGTGTTGGGTGTAGTCGATCTTTCTTTGTCAGTATTTTTTTGTTTTTGCTGTTGTTTTATTTTTGTTTCCTACGTCTTTTTTGTTCCCGCTAAGGCTGAGCATATATATTTGCCGTCTTGTGAATAAAGAATCAGTTGGAAGTGAGCGCTCGTCCGTGTGTATTCTTTCCGTCCCTTGTGTTTCTGTTGCGCTACATTTGTTCACTGTAAACTGCATTCTGCACCTGAAGCAGAAACCGTACCAGACCAGCCTTATGTACCCAGTAAATGTGGAGAATCAATACACGATGGCATTTTTTTCTTAACAACAATGTCGTTTGACCAAATGAACAACATTTAGAGTTGCGGGAACTCGAAGTAAGACCTTTCCCGCTGGAACCGGATACTGAACTTCAAGACAACGGAGTTTCTATAAGGAGTTGTGTTAAGCATTTGGTCGAAAGAATGCCGCTTATGTTAAAAGCTGAAATGGACGTGCGGTTCTGAGTAGTTCGAGAAACAGAATATCACATTTGGTCTAGGCAGCCACCTCAATGTTAATATTGTCGAGCGTATATTTCCGCAGCAATTTGTTTCTCCTACTCCTCTAATTGCAACGCACACAGAGGGTGATCTAAACTACGTAAACCTTCTACTTTACAGATTGTGATATTATTTCGCGAGGAGGTAGTGCGCGTAGGAACAAATTTGCGCCGTCGATCCGCGGACAGAGAGCTACAGAACAACAAACATCGACTAGGAGCATGCGGAAAATGGTGACATCAAGCCGCGCCCACAGCGGTGGCGCTGCCTTCGCCAAGGTGAGGCCTTAGTTCGGGAAGCGACGGCTCCTCTCTGGTTTCAGCCACCCAAAACGCCTGTCGCCCGGCGTCCCAGCGTTAAAGGAGTGTAAAGCGAGTGAACGGCCGAGTAGCGGCCAATGAGGATAATAGAAGAACGTCCAAGCAATGCCGATACTGATAAACAAAGCTAGAGGCTACGACAGCCGCCAATGTCGTTGCCAAGCCCGCAAACAGTAGCATAGAGACGGTCAGAACGCACAGCGCGGTTTCAACGGTGTTTGAAGGGCGTGTGAGAAACGCCATGTCCCCGACTTCGAATGTCGGATCAATGCGTGCGTATCGGGCCAAGCCTTCAGATTGAGAGGAGGAGGGATGATGAGAGGCTTACGCTTTCATAAAGTTATTAGTGTTTTAGCTCACAATCGCCGACCCCTAACCAGTTCCGGCTTACAACAAGCTGACATAAATATATACACTGAGAAAGAGAGAGAGAGGGAATCTAGATAGCTGTAGAGAAATCCCCATTTCATGATGGAACTGTCATGATCCGATAGATTCTGTTCACCTCACCCCCTTCGCGCTAATATGCCAACCTGAGAATCCCAACGATCTCAAAACTTTTATTCCTATCTTTACCTAAAGGTACAGGTATCCCAAGAAGTAAACGGACCACGCGTTGGGGATCTCGAGGGGATTTCTCCGCTAGGTGTCCAGCCAGCGACCTCTAAGTGACTTTTCGAGAAAGTCATTCTAAAATAAAATCGGCGCGCACATATTATATTCATGCTTGAAGCGGCATAAAGTAGAAAATATTCTAATTTCCCGCAGCCGTCGTCCGTTTATTTTTGGGGTTACCTATACGTCTCAGCCAAACATTGAAAAGCCGCCCTATTTTTTTGTTTGTTTCTCTACTCTTACTCCGCACGAGCAATGCGCGAGTCATCCGTGATCCGGGAATGTGTGCGTACGCACTGCAAAGCCTCTGGTTGGGCCTATACCGTAGAATTAGAAGACTGCCACGAAGTCGTCCCGAAGGTGGCAGCCCGCGTCGTGGCGCAAACGTGCGCCTGACCTTCTTCTATTTACTCACGGATAACATCACCAACGCGGAAGATGGTTTCGTGAATTTCTTTTGCTCTTCGATTGTCCGTTTATATCCCTCCCCCTGTTTTTCCCTCTAGCCCACAGTGCTTCTTCGTCTGAGTTCGGCTGGCGATGAAAGAAGAAAGGAGGGAAAGGTGGGGAGGGAAGTCTCGCGGCGACCAGGCATATTATACTCTCGTAATTACCGTGATTACCGGCTATTAGCAGCCCTCCCGTACGCACCGCTGTAAATCAAGGGAGTGCACGGAGACCCTCCCCTCGCCTCCTCTCCACCTAAAAAGTCAGCGCACCCAAATACATACACGAGTGGAGAAAAGCAAAAGAACGCAGCCAACGTACCGTTTAGCTCGTCTTGCCTTGTTTTGCTCCGACTTGTTTCGTTTCCGCGCGGCCTGCAGACGAACGCGAGCATCATAAGTCCCGCTCCGATTCCCCTGGAAGCAGACGACAGCGAAGCGGCCGGTTATGGAGGCGGCAAAGTGGACGGCGGGAGTATTAGCCTCAGTTTCGATTCCCACACCGACTGCGGGAAATGAGGCAGCCTTGCCGGTATGCAAAACGCGGCCGATTTTGATAGAACCATTTCGAGCGTCTTAAACCTTCTTGTTTAGTTAGCGTGATTATTACTATTCAAGTGCATCTTGTGGCATTTGTGAAATAATGTATCTACTCAAATATTCCAATAATGACAATTAGCCGTTCGTTGTGAATGTCGTACCGCGTATGAAAGGCGATAATTACCATTTTGAGTGAACATGCCTTGAAGGAAGAAACTGAGCTAGCAATCGAACAAGTCGGCAGTTCCAGCCAATTGCGAGGAGTTCTTACGCGTACTTGGTTAGTACCCCGGTGTAATTATCTGGTGTTACTTTAACGAAGGCGTATTGCTACGGCCCGTGCTGTCGTGGCAGCGTGGTTGGCGGGTGGTGTGCAGGAGAATTGCCTCTGTTCCGACGACGAAAAACCAAAGGCCACACTAAACTAGCTTAACACATGGCAAGTAGAGAAACGCAATGGTACAAGAAGAAGCACATTGGCCTTCTTGCAATATGGCAACTCGAACGGGGAGACAAACATTCCCCGCAGATCCCGAAGATGCACTCCTTCGGCTCACGTGAGGGCAAGCATAAATACCCAGAATCCCAACCCTCAATAGGCGTCCAGAGTGTTGCACCCAGTTTTCACCGGTTCTCGCAACGGCTTCAATCGCGACTCACACACCACTAGCGGCGGCGGCCATGCTCCGGAGCGTCCGAACATGAAAGACCCTGATGAGCTGGCTTCACCACAACACAAACAGCTCTCCCGCAATGCACAAAACTTTGCTGTGCCCGGCCTATTTCGCCCGCACACAGAGCAACGTCGAAGCACCTGCCGCTGATTCGTAACACTACCTGTAAGTTTCTACGTAAGCTTTGATTTCTCCTCAGAATAAGAAATGAGGGACTCGTTGAAAATAACACAGAAATAAGAGTTGGCAGTCAAGAAAACCTCGGAAAGCAAAGGGGAGGATGTGGTAGGTCATTGAAATAGATAAAAAATTAGGAAAGAAAGAAAGTGGAGAAAAAATGCCCGCCAGGTGGGATCCGAACCAACGACCTCCAGAATACCGGTCTGGTGCGATAACCACTACGCTACCGGCGGGACAATTTTCCCCTCCACTTTCTGGGGTATTTATGTTTAGGTAATTTTGTGCTTGGGGGTGGTAGCCAGCGCCACTCGGACTACTCGGGGTTAAGGGGACCTTCTTTTTAACCCTCTTCTTTTTATCGCACCACACCGGTATTCTGGAGGTCATGGGTTCGGATCCCACCTGGCGGGCATTTTTTCTCCACTTTCTTTCTTTCTTTCCAAATTCTGTATCTATTTCAATGACCTACCATATCCTCCCATTTGCTTTCCGAGATTTTCTTGACTGCCAACTCTTATTTTTGTGTTGATTTCTCCTCCACATTTGCCTCGATGCACATTGCCCTGTGCAATGCTAACGCAACTAAACCATTCCTCGTGAAGGCATGGTCCATATAGCGCCATATGTCTGCAGGGGCATGTTTAGTTTGGGAATGCTCATGACCTCTTACCCGCACTTTCCCAGGTGAAGCATCGCCCTTATCATCATCAGCAGCAGCAGCAGCAGCAGCAGCCTACTCAGGTCCACTGCAGAACGAGGGCCTCTTCCATTGACCTCCAAACACTCCTGTCCTGCGCTACTTGATGCACACCATGATCAGGTAATATTTGCTGTGAGTTTTGTACACGCATTTTATTCCCAGGAAATGTTACTCGTGCAGCTCACTCGAAAAATTTACAGGCGGAGTGTATACGTTTAATTTGTAAGCTATTAGACGCCATCGCATTACCTTCCTTGCGAAAGGGCGTTTTAGAAGAGAGCTGCTGCATTCACAATCGCCGCTCTTGAAGCGCAGAAGGTCACCTGAGAGAGAGATACTTCAAGCAATGGTTTTAAACTCCACCGCACATTGGAAACAATGGCTGATTGGCGTTGTTGCTGGTGGTGCCTGTAGAAGTTATATTACACGCACTGTTTATCGCTGGGTAGTACTGGAGTTGTTGACGACCACCCTTTTTGCAGTTGTTTCCTTTTCCTGAACTCACGGATTTCTTCTATGCAAGTGTTATGCATCTGATATTTTAGTTTTGTAGCTTTGCTCCCGATATGGCGCCCGCAATTTGTGTGTCTATTACGGGAAAGGCGCACAGCAGTCATCTCCCGAGTGGTAGTGTGTCTCTTTATGAGGTCTGGAAGATAAAAACCATCACCCGCTTCCGGCAAATATCTCGCGAGCTGTGACGTGATTTTTGTTTTCAACTTATCAAATATAGGCTCTTCAGTATCGATTTTCGGCGCGTCGATCGCTTATAGGTTCAGGAGTGTTACAAACTATTGTGACTGATTAATAAAAACACCACAGACGTTTCAAGGACGTTTAGGCCACTGCAAGCTTGGTTGTGACGAAACGTAAACTTCAAAGGTTAAAGGAAAAGCTTCAATGCTCTAAACGTAATTTTACTACTACTGTATGCCACGGTTGATGAAGGATGCAAGTCAACATAGGAGAAAAATTGCTCTCTGTATGTTTTCAGGATATACATGCTTCGTATTTAGTGCACTTACCCTGGCACCCGACAGATATTACTGGACAGCACTGTTATCAAGATACATTTGGTATAAAAGTTCGGTTCATGTCCTTTTCTGAGTAGAAGAATAATCCGCATTCTCTACCAGAGACCCCTGCTAGGTAAGTACCTTGTGAAAAAGAGAATCCACCCAATACGACGTCCATGAGTATAAGATTCGCGGCAATTCACCTACGTCGCTAGGGCACAGAACTAAAGAGCGTTGGCCCCATGCGTAAACATTAGTCTCACTCCTTGAATAACGTAACCGATAAATGCCACACGCCATTATTCCACCATTTATAGCCTAGATCTGAATATTGAACCGCGCACATTTTTCGGACGAGGACAAAGCAGAAAGTACACAGAAGAGCGTTTGTGCTGTGTACTTCTCTGCTTCGTCCTTGTCCAAACAATGTGCGTTGTTTAATCTAAGGTTCTCGTCAGCAACTAGCCCAACGTGGCAAATTGTAAGCCTGTGAGCTTACACTACGTTAGAGCTGGTTACTGCAGGATGACCACTATTGTTTTCGTGTACCGTAATGAGTACGGCGGCCACCCAGACCGTAAATGTCCGGGAGAAATCAGCCAGGTTGGAGGAACCATGCCGACACATTCACTGCTTGCAAGATTTCGTGGAGTGCCCGTTCCCGACACCTTGGCACGCAGCACACTCGATGTATATGTATTTGATAACGCTTTCTTAATAGTAGCTGCCATGTAAGAAGACACGTGATCTTGTTGTACAGGCAGTAAAACTGCATGTCTGAAACACTATACATTCAAGGCTTTTTACATTCAAACACGCCAGAAATTTATTCCAACTCAACGCCCTCCCTATTAGCATGAGGCTCAGATCTCAGGAAGTGCATACTGCCCTCCAGGAAAGAACGAAGTGCGGATTAAACACGCAGCAACACGGGAATCAGCAAAAAGCGATGCCAGGCGAGGCTCCTTTCACTTTTCCAACTAACGTTCTTCGCTGTTCTGTTTTAGTGCAGAGATAAAATTTATGACATCTAATTACGTTTTCAAGACGCACGCCAGAGATAAGTCTCACAATTAACCGCCCCGCACGGCCGGATACAGGCGGGCGAAAGCGAACTCAATTAAGTGGCCGCCGCTGCAGCCTTTGTGTGTGCGCGCAGAGTGCGGCAGTGTTCGGGTCAACCCTCGTCCCACCACATACATGGCCCTCCTCAAAGTCTGCTCGTGAAAGATTTAGTTTAAAAGCGAAGTGAAAGCATGGCGATGGAGGACAATGCTAATAGAGATCTCAACAGGACCTTGAGGGGAAATGGCCCGACAGATTGAAATATGCGATAATAGGCAAATCACTCAGGGGAACGTACGCACCACGCTTTGTCTTTGTTTTTTAGCATTCAATGGGGGTGGAAACGCTTGTAGGACTGCGGGACACAGAATCGAAAAAAAAAGTCAGAAAGCCCTGCAAGACTGCCTCACCCACTGTCGACCACGTCATGTGATCAGTAATCCTAAACATAGTCTACTCCATGGTTAGAACTGAATTTTAGTTGCCCAAGCCCTAAGCCATAATGATGCACTTCTTCTTGCTGCGTTAAGGTGCACTCCTCACATTTCCAAGAATCGGAGTAAATGAAAAACATCTGAGTAGATTGAGGTGATCTGTGGCCTCAAGACACACACACGCACACATACGCGCGTTAACACTTTGCTCGATAGAATGCAACGCACTATGTTCTCAAACGTTTCATCAGGCGCTGCTCAACTAGAAAACTTTAGCAACATTTTGGAAAATGGTGAACACGAAAAGTAAATAAATTTCACTGTAATAATGGACAACATTTCGCCCCAAGCCAAAAGGTCCATAGGCATTCAGAACCAAATCGTGTATATGTCTGTCTTCCATCCATCTCCAAAACTAGAAACTAATGGTACGCACACTTCCTGCATTAGGATATAGCTGCGGACTTTAGCGAGAAATTTCTCTGCCACAAACTGCGGTTAGGAGTACGGCGCCAAGAGGCGGCTTTTCTATTCACGTGCGAATAGCAGACACCTTTCCGTGTGACCAGGTGCCGTTGCGGCCGTTATTTTATTTCTTCACCCACTACGCACACAGTTAGAGACACCTCCGCGTTTAGCGAAGCCTGGCTGCAAACTCATTAACTATCTGCCGCACACACCATTCTCGCCAGCGCGCGAGTCTTCACCAATCAAGGCGACGCCTACGCGGACGCGGCGAGAAGACGAGCAGACCATAGCGGCACATACAAGCTAGAACACTGGAAGCAGGGAAGAAGAATAACTTCTCTCGCTCGGGCACTTTTCTCGTTTCTCGCGTCAAGAGCCACAAACACCTACACGCATTGCGCACACCGTGCAGACCGCGGCCTGGCCAAATTCCGCGGCCCCCGCCCGCTTGCATGACAAACTGCTGCCCGGTGGAATGCGCAAGCCCGAACCCGTCGTCCGCTCTTCTCGCCGAATAAGCGCGGCTCGTACAAAGACACAGTCGCTATTAAAGTGTTTTATATCAGCCCAGTGGACGGCCATTTCCATGGCTGCCGGGAGCCTTTTACAAATACGACGGCTGCCTAACCAGACGAGGCACCTGATGTATTTACGGCGGCCGCGCGTGGTTTATGAACGGGAACGCCACGGGGCAGCCGACGCTCGGACGACGCGAGAACCGAGGGGGCGTGCCGTTCCACGGAGTGGCGTTGTAGCGATCAGGGTGAAAAATTGGTCGATGGAGGGCGAGATCCCGAATGAGGTCATTTAAAGGCAGACTTGTTTAAGCTTTTGGTTCCACCGTATAGCGTTAGCAGAAAAAATACCGAGAGAAAAAAAGCGAGCGCACGTGAGCGAGCGCCTCGTGAAGATCGCCCGGAGTCGGCAGCTAGATGTTTGAGAACACTCTGCCCAGCGTTCGTGGCGTGATCTCTCGCGTGCTCTTCTACACGCCAGTTCACGAGCGTTCGGGCTTGAAGTGGGGAGCACAGACGCCGAGTTCACGCTACGGACGCCGAGTTCGCGAAGCCGGTTGTCGCAGGTTCTAGCGCGTGATAACGCGGTCCACCTTGGGGAGGTGTGAAAGGCGGCGGACAAAACGATGCGGACCTGCTAGTCATGGGGAATTTCAGCGGTACGTTCGGAAATCCCTGTGAGGTGCAACAGCCTGGTCTCCGGCGAAAGGAGAGGAGCCACCAGCTCTGCTGTTTCTCCAGCCTTTGCACAACCAGTGTAAGCCGCACCAATTTTAAAGCAAACCTTTACTACTTTCGTCTAGCTGTTTCGTCTCGGATGTGCAAATTCACCTTTTGGCCTCAGACACACCCCCTGGGACGCACCCCTTGAAGCGCATCACGTGATTCGCCGGGCCCACTTTCGGCGCTGCGCGCAAGGCCCCGTTTTCAGCTGATCGGCAGCCGACCAACCCCGCCACCTCCCACGCATGCGCCGATGGGTCTTCTTGGGCTACGTGACTCATCTTGCGCTTGGCGAAGAGGAACACTGAGTTCGCCGCGAATGAAAGCAAGGCGGGCCTCCCTTTGTGAGCGTTGCGCGGGACCGAATGGCGTTGAGCTATGGTCGCCAAGACAGCTACATCAAATGTTAACCATGCGAAACCAAGACTCACACAGACTAAGCCAAGCTCTTGCTTTGCATATCCAAGGTTAGCTGAGCCAAGCCGCGGCCATTTTTTCTCTCCTTTCATCCTTACCACTTGAGTCTACGCACATTGATTGCAGCAGGCACTACGGCAGCACCACGACCTCACCTCACCTGCACTATGACAGCACCTCAATAATTGGTCCTGTGAACAGTTCATTTCGGCATGGCATAACGTGAAGAAAAAAGCTCAAGATAATCTCTCCCTAAAGGAAGAACACCAGCGTACTCGACAGCATGTTCGCAGCGGCAACAGCCAAGTTGCCGTGCTGCTTGGCACGATTAGAGCGACGTTATGTCGCATCGCCAACCTTGTTTGAATTAGTCTCCAGCTCTCCACTAAGGCCTGCTTATTTGTGCAGGCGTGTGCCTTCATGCCGTAACACGGGCCTTTTTGTGCTGTGTTGGTCGTGATACTCGTAACGACGTAGAAAATTACGTCTTGTCACCATGACTTGGGATACCGCGGGAAACCCAACACGCATACAAAGAGTTGAAAAGGGCGTCAAAATGAACACGTGGTTGTTAAACGGCCAATGATGTAGGTTTTGTTAAGCAAACCTAATGGTTTGCGGAAGGTATATAACTCTCCGTTCACGGAAAGTTCCGTAAAATTGCCTTGAAGGCTCTCGTTCTGTCACTGCTTTGGAGTAACATTCAGTTAACTTAACCATTTTCAGGCTCATATACGATGTCTCAACTATGCAAACTAGGGTCCCTTCACAAAGATGACTAATGCGGCGACGACGAAAAGCGTTAATCCTCAAGTCCACAATTCCGCAAAATAAAAACGCATCGTCGAAGAGGTCACGTTGAAAGAATGTTTTAAAACATTCGAACTGGACATTTATTTCGCAGCCCTCGAACCACTAGTCACAAAACCAGCATTTCAATACACGTGGCCACCCCATTCTTTTGGAGAAAAGGCGAAGAAGATACACAGATGTAAGCTGAAGAAGTCACATTTGTGCTAAAAAGAACACATGGCCTAATTTTGTATAAGATCCACTCCTTACACTGCGTCCACCTCAATTTTCCTGAATCTTGATATTCTTTTTTCGTTTTTGTGGTTAGCAATACATGTCGCGTTTGGCAACCCTGACTGCCCCGGTCACTTTTTCGCTTGTTTTTTGGGGGGTACCGACTTTCCTTGCACGCAAACAGTGACGCAATTCTCCCCTGTGGCTCCCACTTCCTCGCGGCTACAGGGCGCTGCGCCCTCCGAACATACATGCAGTAAATGCTTGTTACAACGCTTTAGTCGAGCCATCGCTTTACTCGATATTTTCACGGTCCTACCACAGCACGCGCATGACAAATCATTTCCACTTTAAACGATGTTACCCTTGTAACGAAGTCGGTTTTCCGCCTGCGGGACTTCGATATAGGGGGTTTTACTGCGTTCACTACCAGTTCGAAACGACGCACAGCAGCTCCGCTTCGCAGCTGAGCGCAACGCGTTGGGCCGCGGCGTACCCACGGCGTGTGATTTGCGGTGTGCCTGGAAGCAGAGTTCCGCACACACGGAGCGCCAAGCCTACAGCGCTGACCCTGCTTTCTTTGCTTCATGCGCGCCTACGCCCTCGCCGCCCTGCGTCGAGGTATTATTCGCCGCCTGTCAAGCGCGTCTGATTGTTCTGCCGAGCTGCAGGAGACACCGGGCTTGGGAACGCGATACCCGCCGGCTCGCTGTCTCGTGAAAACGAAAAACGGTTAGCCTCTTCCACCACCACCTCCAGCTCCTCCGAGCTGCTTCCTCCGATTGGGAACCCCCCAACACGGTGCACGTGTTTTTTTGTGGAAACCCCAGTTCGCGGTAATTGAATTGTGACTCTTGGTCTTCTGTTGGCTCCCCGGGATACCGCATTGGAATGTCTGACGAGGCTGCGACCGAACAAGTGAAGCCTATTGTTTAACTAGGCAGCTTTATGCGGATAGTCGATAATGCTGCAGTGACCCCGAACATCTGCCTTTTGCTAGTATTGCCAGTTTTGGCAGTCCGCTTTGGTCACTCGTGCTCCTCCTTCCTATTATTTTACTCTGCCAGTAATTTCTTATTGGGTATTTTATGCAGAAAAAAAACTACCAAAGTAACTTGCCCACACGTCAAAATATGAAGCAGGATGCGCCCGAACACTTATGTAAGGTCACCACTAATCCAAACTTCCTCCCTGAAGTACCCCATAACGGGCAACTTCGGGTACGCATGTCTCCGGAAGTCGAGCAAAGTGAACCGTCGGCCCGTGTCTGTGGAATTAGTTTGGACATGATCTGTAGGGACCTCGTCAAGTGAGAGCGTGCCGCCCTCACGCCGTGCAATGCAGTCGTTGTGGATGCCTGGACCATGTATCTTCGTGCCACCGAGGCCCTTGGCGGTGCCCTCGCCTTGGCGGCGGCCACGACCCTACGTCCTGTGCAGCTGCTGAAATAAGTGTGGTGGGAAAGACGCTGTGGACAACCCGCGGTGTCCTCACTGGCAGAAATATTGTAGGCCGGCGAGTCTGGCTGGAGGACGGACGCAATGCCCTGCACACCAGTTCATTGAATTGCAGTGCGCCGTCGTGCAACTGAGCGGCTCAAGGCAACTTGGTTTAAGTAAGGCCTTAGCCTGCTATTGGTTGTGTCCATGCATTGCCGGCTGGCTGCACTACCTTTTTGGCGGCGTTAGACTGCTGTTTAAGTGCCCTGCGTTGCCTGCAATGGTGGCATCAGCATAGCTTCTTGTTTGCCCGTTTTTTGGCGGCGCGATCATGAGCTGCTTCGCAGCTGCCTGCGCCCTTACACCGCTGCCACGCGTGTCAACGGTGCAGTCAACATAAGAGGAGTCTAGGCTTACAGTCCTGAAAATATTCGGGAGAAAGAAGCTGCGAAGCAGCCCATGATTGTGCCACCAATAAACGGGCAAAAAAGAAGCTATGCTGGGGCCGTCAGCAACGCAGGGCACTTAAACAGCAGTCTAACGCCGCCAAAAAGCAGGGCAGCCAGTCGGCAATGCATGGGCACAACCAATAGCAGATCAAGGCCTTACTTCAATGAAGTTGCCTTGGGCCGCTGAGTTGCGCGACGGCGCACTGCAAATTCTTCAGGCTGCTGTGCAGGTCATTGCGTCCGCCCTGCAGCCAGACTCGCCGGGATACCGCATTGCTATGGCAGCCCTACCAGCACAGCAGGCTCTCTTCAATATTCTGGTACTGCCTGCTTCACCAGTTTTGCTCCAAGTTTTTGCACAGCCAGCCCACCATGGCAAGAAACCGCAATATACGACGGCGTTCCCACATTCTCCGGTGAAATCAAACAAGAAACGAACGAGACGATCAAACAACACTTGACAACTACCTAAAATCCATCAGTGCCTGGTGTAAAACGTGGCAAATGAGCATCAATACTGAAAAAACCGTGTTTATGCGCCTGACTCAATAGAAGGCCTGTATCAGTCAATTGATAACGCGCCGTTGGAGGAAGCTCCAGAGTACAAATATCTTGGTATTTATATTACACGTACTTTAAACTGGACAGCACACGTTGACTACATCTGTGATAGAGCCCGAAAGAAATTGTGGGGTTGCGAAGAAACCGGCACGATGCGCCGACAGAAGTCAACCTTCTGGCGTACAAAACTACCATGATGCCCCTAGTTGACTACGCCAGTCCCGTCTGGCACCGTTGCACAGAAAACAATATAAGGAAATGCGAAATCATTCAGAATAAAGCTCTGAGGTTCGTCGAACGCAGTCGAAATCACAACTCCGGTAAAGGGCTGGAATGATGACTGTTCACCACAGAATGAGCATAAACAGGCTCAAATTCTTTTTCCAAATATTGCATGGCTCGATATAGCCAAGTACGTCCCGCGGGGAACTTCACCTGCGCGTTCTGAACACACGAAACATATCAAGCCGCTGAAATATAGAACCAATTGACTAAAATATTCGTTTTCCGTCAAAGTGACTGACTAATGGAACTCGCTATCTAACGAAGTTGTTAATCTGAGTGATGTCAAAAACTGTGAAGCTGCGTTAAGCACCTTGCTGCCCCTTGGCACATAATATTGTCTTCGTTTCCTTTGTTATTATTCACGCACCAGTGAATGCCCACGCGGCTGTTCTTCTGATGTTGCTTATTGCGTACCTATGCTGAACTTTTTTTCAAGCGCTTCCCTTCTTCATTTCCCTGTTACCTCTAAATCTGATTGCTTGATGTACCTCTTATTGTTTCATGATGTAAACTCCTATGTTCGCTGTATGCTGACAGTATACATAAATAAATAAATGGTCGTTCCTTAAACCCCCGCCAGCCGACCTTTTATACCGCCACCTGCGAAAACATCTCCGTGTGGTCGCGTTTTAGGAGGCGTACATTCAGCACGGGATCTGTCGTCTTCCCGGCTACGTAGCAAACAGTGTCACAAAATCTACGATCAGCGAATGCACCACTGCAGTAAACAGCGTGACAACCCAACTCACCCGGTTAAAAAGTCACGCGTAGTGCTGTACGTACGGGCCACGCTGGCCCAATGTGCTGTAGATATTTCTGGTGCCACCTGTGCTAGCGGGGAGTGTGCTGCAATCACAGCCACACCCCTGCAGACACCTTTACCGCGTGTGTTATGCGAGACCTGAACGGCATGGGACGCCCCTTCACTCATGTCCTTAAGGTCCAAGCCGGGGAGTAACTGGTTGATGTTCAGTGACTTGAATACGCATCATCGCGTCAGCGGCACCCTATCCTCTACACGTCGCTGCTAGACAACGTTGGAAGCCATTAACACAGCTACAAGCTGCTGCTTCTGAACACAGGAACCCCACCTTTGTCTGCCGTGGTATGCGTCACCGAACCTGCCTCGACCTCTCTCTGTTGTTTCGGAGTCTCACAATGGCACCTAGTCCACCGCAGCTGACACACGAGAATCAGGTCACTAATCCATCCTGCTTACTCCAGCCGAGACCCTGAGGGCGAATGAACACACCGTTGTGGCCGTTAAGTGGCCACTCTTCAGACAACTGAGGAAAAATTTGGATCAGGGGGTAGACCTCCACGGACAACTCGACGAGTTTGCCACCACGGCTTTGGTTCCTCTTGCCGAGTGAACTTTGCGCAACCTGTAGCAGATATAAAGCTTCTCAACCTTCTGGCGGCCCGTTGTGTGATCTGGAGTATATGGCGCAAACAGACCATGCGCGGAAATTGTGCTGCCCACAAGACAGTCAACAGTAGCCTGGACGCTGCCTGCCAGCTTAACTCAAAAGCAACGCCGACAATCGATTTGAAACTCTATTTGCCGGACATTAGACAACCATAGACAGCCTCGACAGGCTTGGCACTTGCTGCATGGGTTACTACAGCCGCCATCTCAGAGACAGCCGGTGCATGTCACTGCCATTTGAGAAGGCATTAGTGCAGATGAACTGGCGGAACTGCGTGATAATAGTTTCGCTCCACCACCCCTACCATCCCCGCAACAGCCTCTGCCCTATTCTCTGAGAAAGGGGTTGCCATTAGAACCCTGCGGTTCCTAGATCACAACTCCCTGCCAGGAGGGCATTTCAATGCACGAGATTAAATATACCCATGGAGGACTAAGCGTCGCAACACTTCTGGCGCTGATGACATCACATACCAAATAATGCGGAACTTGGTTAACCCTGAGCAGTAATGCCCGCTAAGATCTTTCAACGTCGTCTGGGGATCAGGTGTACTGTCAATTTTCCCTTGCTCCTTGCTCTTTTCCCACTCTGCCAAGCATAGCCGGCTCATACAGACCGGTGTCTTTAACTTAAGCAGCGAGGAAGCTCTTTGAGACGATCAACCTAGCTCGCGTAGAGTGGATTGCCCGAGCCCTTGCAGGTATTGACGAGCAACGGACACGATTTCGTCTAAAAAGACGGACCAGGTAAAATCTTCTCCCCTTCCTTAAGGCACTCCAGTCATGCGGGCTATGACAATCTGGCATTGACGCCGCGCAAGCGGAAAGCCGCTGGCGGAGCTGTCGGCCTGACGGAGCGGCACGTATGTCGCCCAAAATGAGAGGCTTGCTTTTTTTACCTCCACCTCCCGTTAAGTGAGAGAGAGGGAGATAACGATCTTTAATTGGTCTTTCGACATCAGCTTAGCTAAATGCGTAGCTTGCTCCGCGACCTGAACGTGGTGACGATCATAATGAAAATCAGGGTGATTTTGAAGGTGTTGATGCGCACGAATACGTTCAGTTATTTCCAGGGTCAAATCGAGACCTGAGTTTTGCAGGTACGTGATCACAGCTTTTGTCGCGCATGAGACACGTTTAGGATATGATCACGGACCCAATACCCCGTCCCTAAGTCCAATACCAAAAAAAAAAACAGTTCCATAGACGCCGGTACACTTTTTTGTGCTGTGTGAATCACACATTCGCAGATGACGCGCTGGAGGAGTTCGCGTACATTGCAGTGGGGACAGACCAGCGAAGTGGTCCGCTTTAACTTGAAGAGGAGGTGTAACGCGACGTTCAGCCGCATGCAATGGCGTGTTGCTTCTTCACGCTTGGAGAGTCCAGGTGGCATCTTGCACGCCTGTCGACGAAGGCGAATCTGGTTAAAGAGCCAAAAAGATCTTGACTGTAATATGTATTGTCTCCTGTGCCGTGTCTGTGGGCTGAAATGTCACCTTTTTTTGTTCAAGCTTGCAACACCTACCCATTTGTGTCGCGCACTACGTAATGCGGCCGATTATTTGTATTTTATGTTTATGTCAATACAGTCCAATGGAATTTATCTTGGATTTCTAGCCACCACAAGCTAAAGTGGGGCATTTCTAGGAAGAGTCAAGCGAAGTAACACATGTAGGAATATTTTTAGCAGAAACCACAACTGTCGTAGCCTACCCTATTCCAAACATCGTGCATATGGGCTCATGGCGTCACATATCAGAAGAAAACCGATTTTGTGGCGCCATTCCTTCTCATCGTCTGCCTTCTGTTGTATCCGCCGCGCACCAAGTCACCATACGTGGCAGAGAGACGCAGACGCTACCTCGTACCCACGGAAAAGAGAGCCTTTATTCTTGTTACATGCTATTTATAACCGGGCTTGCGGTTACTGATGATGATGCTAGAAATTGGCCACCGTAGCATTGTGCGCAACCTGGTGGCATGAACAGAACTACATTACACAACACAACATCCCCTCCTCCCAAAAGGGGCAGCACACCGTCGCACAACACAACATCCCCTCCTCCCAAAAAGGGGCAGCACACCGTCGCACAACACAACATCCCCTCCTCCCAAAAAGGGGCTTGCACAGTCACTGCATTGTCTCATAAGTCATATTCAGCCAGCCACGCAGGCTTGCGTCGATCTCTGGTGGATCGCCGTGGAGCCGCACTTTCAGCACTTGTCTCAGTCCCTCCCGACACGTTCCTTGGTACACTCATGTCCGTGATATCAACACTCGGCACACCAGTACATGCAGTTGAAGTTGGAACTGCCGTTCTGTCAGTGCTGGCCGGTGTAGTAAGTGGCCGGAACATCTGGGCACTCGGGGGCTGTGCTGCGGTGGAGCCGGGAGTCCCAGGATAAACGCAGGTTGCCTCTGTCGCAGGATTCCAGGCTGCAGTGTATGGAATCAGCCGCTCACGATTCCAAACGCGACCGTCGCTCAGCTCGTATGTGTCCTCATTTTGGCGCCGAACCATGGTGAAAGGACGTGAATACGATGGGGAACCCTTTGGCACATGTCCCGGTAGCTTAATCCGAACTGCTTGTCCTGCGCTCAATGGCGAATGTTTGGCTGCACGACGACGATCCGTACAGTGCTTGCTTGCAAGCTGTTTCCGAGTTACCCTTTGCTTGACGGCTTGAAGCTCCACGCCTTCGACCTCAGGAACACTTCCAGTCGGTCCTGCAGCGAGATCGAGTCTGGTCCTTGGGTGACGGCCGTGTAGGAAAACAGCAGGTTTCTGAACCGTAGTTGCATGCGGAGTGCAGCGGTAGATCCCAAGGTACCCTGTGACAGCCTCCTTCAGAGGGCGGTGTTCCTCCAGACACACCTGAACGTAGTCCTTTAACACACGATTAAACCGTTCCACTTGTCCATTTGACTGTGGATGATAGACTGCCGAGAATGTGTGGTGGATACCTCTATTGAGCAAGAATTCCTCAAACTCGACGGATGTAAATTGTGGCCCATGGTCACTCCCTATCTCCTTCGGATAGCCTTCACGGCTAAATATACTCCGCAAAAAGGACATGGTCGTCGCTGAAGTGACGTTGGAGGTGAACCCTGCTTCTGGCCACTTGCTGATGTAGTCTACTAAAGTAATGGCAAAACGACAGTCCTGAGGAGCCCTTGCGAAAGGACCAACGATGTCGATGCCTATCTTCTCCCACGGTGCTGAAGGAAATGGCACTGGCTGCATTAGCGGCACAACTGGCTTTGCTGATTTGTCAACAGACTGGCAAACGGCACAAGACTTGATCATCTGTTCGACGTGCTTGTTCATGCCAGGCCACCAGTATTTTTCTCGGAGTCGTTGCTTTGTGCGCGTGATGCCTGGGTGTGATTCATGGGCGATATCCAGAAGTCTGCTCACCAACGAAGAAGGTACCACGAACTGTTCCCCTCGGAGCAGCAGGTCATTCATCACTGACAGTTCGTCCCGAACCCTGTAGAAAGGCATTGCTTCTGGAGGCAGCGTCTTGGCTGATGGCCACCTGGACGTTGTCCACTGCATCACTTGGCAAAGTACAGAATCCTGCGCAGTTGAGGTTACGAACTCCTCGTGAGTTAAGCATGAAGAAACAAAGCAAACAGCATCTTCCGGCTCCGGACGGGCTCCATATTTCTCCTGCGGTAACCGGGAAAGGGCATCTGCGACAGTGTTTTCAGTGCCCTTCTTGTATTCTATTGTGTAGTTGTATGCCAGCAGTCTGGCATGCCATCTGGCAATTCTGAAAGGTTGACGGCCCGCTCCATTTGCACCGAGCAGCGTCACCAGTGCCTGGTCTGTACGCAACGTGAAGTGCCTGCCCCAAAGGTACCTTTTCCAGTGCTCACATGCCCACATGCAGGCTAGTGCTTCCAGTTCGCCTACAGAGTACTTGGCTTCAGCCGGTGTTAGGCGCCTTGATGCAAAAGCGATGGTATGCAAGTCATCACCCTTCTGTTGCTGGAGTACAGCTACTATTCCGATGCCAGAAGCATCTGTTGTAACTACTATTTCCAGAGCAGGGTCAAAAAGCTGTAAGCAGTTACTTGCCAAGAGGAGCTTCAGCTGGTCAAAACAGGCTTGCCTTTCCGGCGTCCAAGTGAAACCTACTCCCTTCCGTAGGAGCTGTCGTAGAGGCTCAACGAGTTCAGCATAGTGCAGTATGAATTTTGCATAATATAATACCCAACCATGCCAAGGAAAGAGCGCAATGTTGCTACATTTGTGGGGACTGGAACTGTCTGGATGGCCTCTACATTGCTCACAAGTGGGCGAACCCCTTCTTCGGTCACTTATGTTGTATCCGCCGCGCACCAAGTCACCATACGTGGCAAAGAGACGCAGACGCTACCTCGTACCCACGGAAAAGAGAGCCTTTATTCTTGTAACATGCTATTTATAACCGGGCTTGCGGTTACTAATGATGATGCTGTAAATTGGCCACCGTAGCATTGTGCGCAACCTGGTGGCATGAACAGAACTACATTACACAACACAACATCCCCTCCTCCCAAAAGGGGCAGCACACCGTCGCACAACACAACACTTTCGATACCCATTGGTGACTTTATCTGCTAGTACGACGCCGCTTCTTCTCGAAAGCTCATCTTCTATGAGTGGTGGTCGCTTGCGACCAACAAAAGCTTTTCAGCACTTTCTTGAATCCACAGCCGTGCATGTAGGCCTGCACCTTCCATGTGCCTAAAATCTGGGCCACCCTCTTAATTCGCTCTTTTTGGCACTATTTGCATCATTTTGTGTATTTCCGAAAGGTTATATGAAGTTAACTAGCGAGCAGGATAGGATTCTGCTTGGTTCTGGTGGCATTATATCAAAGCCACAACCGATGACCTATTCAGCGCACCGTACAATATTCGTTTTCGAAGTTTTAAGGCGAATTTCTTGTGTGTTTCATCAAACGCAAAAGGGACCGTAGTCATCGTCGGCGACAGCAGGAGTGGAACCAAAATGGCCGCCGCTATAAAGAGAATGTAAATTGACATCGCGTGGGATTTGAGCCCGGGTCGACATAAACGCAGCCCACTGCTCAAACCGCAGCGCTAAACTGGCCCCCCATTAGAAGGGAACAAGAAACATCCTGACGCATGCGCCGTGGCAGGTGCACGTGACGGTACGTGCGTAGAACGGGTGCACGCCAAGGAGAGCTCCGACTGTGGGGAAGCTGCAGCCTGAAGAGCGGAGAGCGTGCCTGTCGAATGTATTTGTGTCTTGAGACAAAGAAAAACAAGATGTATACGCAAACACGGTGTACAGTAAAGGAGCCTTTGGTAATTGTTAGGCTTTCGACTTCGAATAATATGAGCATTCGTCTTCGAACAACATAAGTCCCGGAGTAATTTTTTTTTTCCGTGTGAAAAATACGAACCAACAGGTTGGCGAGGGCTACGAGTTAAATCTTTTATTATACCATCCGGACCCCTCAGGCCCTAATCTTTTGCAAGGAAAAATGCAGCGCAATCACGTAGACGGGGCAGTCCGTCCTTCATGTCCGTGAAGAACTGGGCGAGCTATGCTCGCGTGCCACGAGCGATCCATCAGCGTTTCTCAGTTAGGCGCCATTAGCGCCGAAACAATGATGGATGGAATGGAGCGTATACACGTGGTTCACCTCGCGGCTAAGTACAACACAGAGCTTCCGTTTCAGGTTGTTTGCGCTCGTTTCACTGTATGATGTATACTCGTGCATACGTGAAACCATCAGCCACTTTATTCTCCTTGTATGCATTTGTTTTGTATCACAATTTATGAAGAATCTGTTGCCATTACACCTTCCGAGATGAAGAAAACCTTCCCGCGTTTTTCCTTAGAGCAAAGTTAGCTATCTCATTCGTTCTCATGTCAATGTCTTTGGCGGATTCTCTGATACAGTACTCAGGAAGTATAATACCACGAAATATTCCGAACTTAGCAAGTCATTTTAAAACTGCGCACTTGTGAAAAATACACAGTTCTATTTTTCTCGCTTGAAATTAAACTGTCTCGTTCCCTCTGTTTTACGTTTCTCTGTTAAAGCATTTTCATAATTATAGTTACCAAGAAATGAGTAGTTCACGCATGGTTATTTGTTTTAAGTATTATGTAAGCATTGTATGTCACCTAAACAACTCACAGATCCCTCGTCTTCCTGTGTTTTTGCTATGTCTTTGCCACCATCAAATTCTATTCTAACAGTGAAAATTTTCCCCTTTTTTCCTCGTTTTTTTGGGACATACATGATAATTTTAAGTGCCATAAAACGTTATATTAAGGGGCCCTCCAAAAGTTAAAACTTTCAGGCCTCCTTCAGTACGAGTGAACTTTTGTATTTCAATGTGCGAACAATATTTTTAATTTAAGCCACCTGCAAACCTTCAGGCCCTAAGCGACAATTCAGTAGCAATCTAATGGCTTCGTGCCATACTTAAAGTATCGGCCATTTTGGCCTACTCCTTGCCGCTCAAGGTAACAAACTTACATATAATATGGCAGCTGGCCAATTGAAAAACTCGGGGATGTGTGTGGGGCAGAAATTTTTCTCTAAAAAAAACGAGATATTCTTCGTGACCGAATCCAAACATTTCGAATTAGTTGAAAGTGGCAACTCTGCATGTGAAATATCTTTAACGTTCCACATGCGTGAATAAATATTTCATAGCGATCAGCCACCGTTAAATCGAAGGACATTTTTTCAAAATATGTGACAAGGGGAGACGTGACAGGGGAGAGACGCTTTAAGAACCTCGTAATAGCTTTATGAGAGGTTAAGGCAGTGCAAATAATTCGTGCCATGAGCTCCTTGAAAAACTTGATGATAATCCTTTTACAAAACAAACCAATAGTCATCTCCTCATTTTTACATGCGAAAATGTGATTCTGTGACAATCTGTTGAAGAAATTCTTGCCATTTAACCTTTCAATAGCAACTGCGCAGCTGGAAAGCTTAAAACATACTGCCCACTATCAAACTTTTTAAAATTTTACAAACAACCAGTTTCCAAAGGAGAATGGAAAAGTCATTGCTGCGTAATAGGGACTTTGTTTTAACCTCTTACCACATTTTGTATTGATGACAATACGGAGATACCCACATCCTATGTGCGAGAACCAAAGCAAATTATGAAACCCCGATAGCCTGTGTGTTTAGAGGTTACGGGTTGCTCACAACGCTACCGTTTATAATTTCTCACTGACCCACAATCTGCAATTAATGCAGACTTACTTAGTGCTCTGAAAGCCTTGTGCTAAAGCCAAGACCGGAAAAATAGTTTGTTTTAAGTTTTGAACGACCTTTAGATCAAGTTCTGTCACTTCGTGCTTGAAGTTTCATTCTACTAGGTTCCAAACCATGGGTAAATCCCAGAAAACGAAAACACTGGCAACCTCGTTTCAGGTACACCAAATCTTAGATCTGACGTTGCTCTCCTACCTTGCCGAGGTTACAGAAGTGGGCTCAAACAGGATACTTCTTTGGTGAATAAAAACGCCTGGGGCTATAAAAATAACGATAAGCATGGTGTGCTGAAACCTGTTATTGTAAAGTGGGGCAGCTGCGGACATCAACAAGGTTTCTTTTAGGCAGCAGTAGCAGAGCTTGGACATCACTGAAGACTTACTCACAATTTTGTTTTATCAGGCAAAGCTCCTGCAGTCTGCTCTTGACGTCAGGAACCCCTGAGTGTACAACATTGGCGCATTCTAATCTCATTATCAGTATCGTAAGCAAAAGAGAAAAACTATTCTTAAATTTTTGTACAAATATAAAATTCCCTTCCACCCCACCTCATTATTCGGCGATGAACGGCTTGAGGAACTAATGTTGTCAAATATTTTAAGTCTACTTGCTATCTACGCCGCGCTAGGATATTTTAGCTTCCATAAAACATTATATTTTCTATCTTCTCAGTAGTTTTAATGATCATTTTAACCAAAGAAAACAGGTAGTCCCTACAACCTGCTAATGAACCACAGGCGACACTATTTCGGCACATTCCAGTAAAGCATGGCTAATGCACCAATGAGCAGCAACTCCTCCTCCTCTTCACCATCATCATCATCTTCTTCGGTACTCCACAGTACGGGCTCTACTATTTAGAGTCTTAAAACTCAAACTTAGAGCGCCAAGCGAAGTTTGGCGCTCTAAATTCGAGCTGCGACATCATCTACTCAACATTACATTCTAACCCACAATACAGTATAGATTTGAGATAACTACAACCTGGAGGAACCCCAGGATTTCGTTTGAATTATCAGAAGTTATCATAAATATGACTCGGGGCAGCATACCAATTTGTGTTGTAATTAAACAATCAGACGTATTTAATAATTCAATATGCACACACAATACTGAAGGGCTATTCCCGCTTTGAAAGAAAAAAACGAATGAATGACTGCTTTGTCTTTCATTGAGAGTTCAAAACAATGTTTTCACTGCCAGCAAGGACAGCCAGCTTATTCGGAGAGTTTTCTGCACTGGTCAGAAACTCGTGCATCCCAGCTATGTGCCGAAAGGATGCAAATGTGCAGCTAGAAGCGGTAACTTCAGCAGGTATTTTTTTGCAAAGGACAAGCAAAAAATTTCTCCCACCTCCCCTCGCGGGAACCGCTGTGTAGATGCGACGCATAGGGGGTTCCGTTGTTGTTTCCGTTAGGTTGATTCTCCCATCGCGTGAAACGTGCCGTGAACCCCCTGCCGCGGCTATGACGCACCGTGGCGCGGCTGTGACGCAACACAATCCAACACAATCCACTTTAATCCAATCCAATCCAAATCCAATCCAATGCCCCTCGCGAGAGAGTGTTCGCTATCGGAGAAGAGAGGGGGTGAGCGGTGGAGAGCGCAGCTCGCGCTGCGAGGAGAATGGGGGAGGAGTGTGGACGGACAACAACAACGCCGTATGGAGGGACAAGGCGAGTGAATGAGATGCAGTCGCATCTAAAAGTACGAATTAACCGAATTTTCCCAATGAAAGCGTTTGAATAAGGCGGCTTTGAAATACTCCGAAAGCATAGAGGGCCAACGGAAATTTTGAAATTTGTTTAAATAAACCGAAAGTTTAAATTATTCGAGCTTGAATGATCACGAGTCTATTGTATATTTCTTCCGCCCGTAAGTCTACTGTAAAGCCCTAGAAGACGCGAGTATAAGAGGAACCAGAGTGCCCCAGGCCGACTTTTCTCGTGCGTTCTTGTTGCTTTGCCCGCTGTGAGTGGAGTTCGTCGGTGCCCGCGCATCCCACCGACTAAGAAGAATGGACGCCTAAGCCAGCCTGAAACGAACGCAGGTGATTACCTGCCGCCCCGGGAACAGGAAACGCGAGGTGCTCGTTGCTGCATCGCCCCACACCGCGCAACGCCAGCCGTGGTAAAGTCAAACGCAATTAAACGCGAGAACCCTTTCTTACGCGGCTGTCCGAACTGGTAGAAGGTGTATTTTAATAGCACAGCTGTTCGAGCATTTAGTTCCTCCCTCTAGCGTTACTAGAAAACTCAACCCAGCCGAGCGTACGTGAGCGTGTGCCTCGTGACGAGCGCCCGGCGTCGCCCAGGTTTGCGGGTGAGCTTGCGCCACGTGGGGAGCTCGCGAAGAAAAAGCCTCGTGAGGAGCGCCTGTCTTCGGTCAGCTCTACCTTCGAGAACATTTTCCCTAGCGTTCGTGGCACGATCTCTCGCGTGCTGTTCTCCTCGCCAGTTCACATACGGTCGCGCCTGAATTGTGGAGCACAGACGTGGACCTCGCGCTACAAACGCCGTGTTTGCGAAGCTAGTTACCCAGGAGTCGAGTCCAGTGCGTGCTAACGCGGTCCACTTTGGGAGATATGTGAAAGCCTGCGGGCAAAGCGATCCGGGCCTGCCAGTCACGGAGAGCTTTGAGCGGCAAGTTCGGAAATTCATGCGAAGCGCAACGAGCCGCGTCTCCGACGAAGGGAGAGGGGCCGGCAGCTCTTCCGTTTCTGCAGCCTTGCACCACTGGTGCAAGCTGCACCATTTTTAAATGTCTCGTAAGACACTGCATTTCCCGTGCACAAGTGAGTATTAAAAGTATGCATTGCTTGTAAATTTGTTATTCCAGTTTTAGATCTATGCTATTTATTATTATATAGGAGTGCGTCCGAAATTCACTCCAAGAAATGTTATTTTTTTGCATGATTGATTCTTCTGCTGTCGTTGTCACGTGCCGCGTTTGTTAGAGGTAATTGTACTTCTTCTAGGCAGCTGTAGTTAACGCCCAGACAGACGCAGGCAATGTTTTGTCCAGTTCCATTTCCCTGGCAATGGCAAAACAGCCTCGTTAAAAAAGCACACCGGAAGTTCCCACAAACAATTAAGAGCCCTTCCATGTAAGATACTCGAATTTACTCCTGCGCAATTATTAAGTGCAACTGAAGGATCCGTTTTACCTGTGTATTCCAAGCAAAATGTTTCTATTTTGTAACCCTATGCAGCTTAAGCTTATTTTAAATATACTTTTTATTCCCATTTCCTTGAGTTTTGCTGAAACTTTGCGTTAAGTTTCTGTTTCCTCATACGTTTGTTCATTTTTGTTTTTTCGGCTTCCCTTCAACTGTAGCAATTAAGCCGTTTGATTCGACGACTAACCACATTCGGAGTAACAAACTTTATTCGAGCACAAGCGCAACGTCCGACGGGATATAGCCGGCAACGCCGCCGCTTCCCCGCGCATGCTCAGACAGGGTGCAGGTCGCCACACGCGCCCGAGGATATGAGCTCGCGCGCTATATTTAGCGCCCAATATAGCCACACACCGTCTCCTCATCAAGCAGCAATGCAAGCCAGGCCCTCGCCACAGGCAAAGAAGAAAATGGAACGACGAAAAAACAAGTAACGCAAGCAGAAAGAGTCAATCCACACCTCAAAGGAGCCGTGAATTAGGAGCTCGACCTCGGAAAGGCAGTCCCGGAGACTGCACGCGTGGAATGACTATACAGACTAGCGAGATGAGAGGAGAACAGGCCGTGAAAGGGCGTCGAAGCTTTGTACGAGGTTAGAGGGTGAGAGGGACCGCGAGAGGCTGGGTTCTGCGATCGAGCGAAATCCAATTTCTTTTTCCGACGTGGTCGCGGCGGCTGGCAGCGCCCGTAATGAAGACGTTGCTCGGGAAATGCCGAAAGACCCTCGATACACGCTCCGAGCCGAGCTTTATGGGGCCGTGTACGGTGGAAGAGCATTACACGGGCTGTCTCGTGTAATGCCGCATCCGTAGTACGTGTTGCTATCCGCTGTGAAGGGGGGGAATGGGGGTGGTGCCGAAGAGGGGCGTTGAATCGGGGATGGGTGCGATATTTACGCCCCAGCAGTTTGTTCTTGTTTCGCGCTCCGTTCCGCTGATCTGGGCTGAGAACAATCCCGCGCGAACCTAATGTATTCTGGTGTAGGGGTAAACGTCCGCCATCTTGCGGAGCCGCCACAGGAAGCGGCCAAAAACCGAGGCTTCTCAACGCGTGGAGTGCTGAAGGTTAGTGCTGGAAGATACGTCTGCATGCTTCTGAGGCTGCTAACATGACTTACAGCTGCGTTTGTGCAAAAGCGTTTGGTCCACCGATGATCACGTTAACCAGCTACATGACCGAGACAATATTTAATTCTTGTGTAAAATATGGCGCACTGAAATAAACGCTGCGAAATGCACATCAAGTTCTTGGAAATGCACGTTATCTGATCATACATCTCACATCAACTCTTTTGGTCAGCTCTGTCACGTCATAAAATACCTCGGTGCACATGTCTTCATCGCTGTAATTCGAAACAGCGCAAAAAGACGGGACGAGGAAATGAAGACACAAGCGCCTTGTGTCGTCGTTTTCTTGTCCCGTCTTTTTGCGCTGTTTCGAATTTCAGTCTGCACCAACTAGCCCAAACCACCGTTCTAACGCAGTTTATCGCTGTGATGGGGGAGGTATATCGGTATAGTTTGTTCTCAAGGCTCTTGTGCAATCGGATGCATTCACTTCGACCTAAAACTACATTTCCAGCACATAAAAAGTAGCTTGTATTGTAAGCCATTAGCCATTGTAAGAACTGAACTCGAATACGCCTCTTTCGTCTGGCTTCGCCCGAAAGTCCGCATATAAGCCATAGCACACCGTGCCGCCAGCTTCATCAGCTTTTACATTTAAACTATGTCAGTGTGCTGCCATCAAAAAGTCGGCCTCCCTCCCGACACTTAAGTAACTCCGCGTTATCGCCCGTCCAGGCCTCATTTACTATTTCATATATTGGTGCACAGTCAAGGCACGCATGCGTACCTCGTATATCTTCTGCTTTAAACCTGTCAGCCCATAGACCCCGTAACAGACCGAATGCCACATTCAGTTCACCCTTTCTACTAACCTGCAATCCTATAAAACGCTTCCCCTCAAGATATCGCCCCGCGTAACGAAATAAATTTAACATCTCTTCCTAAAGAAAGTTTAGAGAAGCGTGAAAGCTGAAAGTGCGCCCAGTCGATCGTCAAAACTTCAAAGACCAAATCGCAAACGAAGAGCGAATCTATGGGACGATTTTTCCGGCACTAAGTAAATGCATCTACGAACGATCTAAATGTCGACAGATACGTGGTTTATGAGATAAACGTATACTATTTAAATCCCTCCTTTGCGATCGATGCGTGTATGGTCTTATCTACAGAGCCGCTCCATTATCGCGATTTTTAAAGAACCGTATTTACACACTGAAAGCCCTGTTTCACGCTAGCGCCGTGTGCCCAGAGACGTCTTACCAATGCTTTTCAGTCGACCAACCGGTCTTTGAGGGAATACCTTACTTTTTTTTTAAAGGATGCCATCGGTCACAAAAACAAAGCTTGTACTTCAAAAGACACTTGAGGCTGCTCTCTTCTTGTAATGTGAAAGCCTTGCAGTCCTTCGGGAGTAATATTTTCAAGTGATATTTCCGCACGCATTCCACGCACACGGAGCCTTGAAAACATTCCGCTCTGTCACCGAGGCCTACGCTTTCCAAGGCGCTGCCTGGCAACGGAGGTGCGCGCTCGTTTTCTTTTTGTTTAGTCCTTAAGCAGAGCTGTCCCTGACGACGAATATTTATCAGAACCTTTCAGTCGCAACAACGCCAACACATTTTTTGTAATGCGACGCATAGGGCCTTCGCCTTAATAAGTCTTTAGGACATAACCTGGCAAAAAAAAAACAAGAAATTACCATGCCTTCCTAAAGAACGTTGGGAGAAGCGCGAAAGCTTTTCATTATGAGCCACAATTGCGTCAATACCGTCGCCAAAAGTTCGTCCAATCGATCGTCAAACTTTCAAAGACATAGCCGCAGACTAAGAACAAACCCATGCGACGATTCTTCGCATACTAAGCGAACGCATCTACAAGTGATTTGAAACTATTCCGACATATTGTTTATGAGATAAATGCATACTATTGCACTCCTTCTTTATGATCTATGCGTGTATCGTCTTATCTAGAGCCGTGCCTTTTTCTCGATTTTCAAGTAACCGTTTTGGCACAATGGAAACCCTGTTTCACGCACGCGCCCTGTGTGCAGATATCTTATCAGAACTTTTCTGTCGACCAACCGGTCTATGGGGAAATACATTAGTTTTTTGAAAGGATTCTATCGGTCCCACAAAGAAAGCTCTCGCTTCAAAATACTCACATAAATCAATAACCTTGTATTACCGATTATATAAAGATGAATGCTGTGGCGATGCTAATAATGTTGAATGAGTGCACATAAGTTCTCTGTTGTTAAATGGTGCTATTGCTGTCCAATTTTCTTACCGGAATTTTTAAAATTAATTGTTTCCTCACCATACTACTGCTTTTGCGGACTTTTTTTCATTTTGTTTTGCTCCGTTTAGTTTTGCGGTTGTAAGTTCTCGCTCACGTTCTCCTTTATATGATATTACCCTGCAATAGTACTCATAAAAAGCATTTATATCCCGATTTTTTATGTCATGGCTTCGGGCCATAAAGGGTGTAGCAATAAAATAAAATTCAATAGAATCATATTCACAATCAGAATCCACACGATTTGCATGCAGATAGAGTTCACATGGAGTAATAATCCAATTTTTTGTCCACTTGAGAAACAATCTTGTGGCCAACAGGAGCATGACCAACATGGTCAGCCCTTTGATGTCGAATGTTGTTCAGGAGCAACAACTCAAACAATTTTTTTTTCTCTTGCACTTTGAGGTGTTTTCGACATTTAACACCGTCTATTGACAGACAAAGGTTCCTGGACCTTCAAAAATTAAAAAATAGAGGGCAGCACGCACTTCCGTGTGCTAAAAAAGTATTGTTTACTCGTGTCAACTCGCATCGAGCCCTGGGGGCTCAATGGGCTAGTGACAGGTAGGCGAAATTGTATAATTAAGTTGTTATTACAAATTATAGCAATGCAAACTTTACGTTACTGTAGCCACTTGAACGATAAATCATGCTGATCAAGGTAGCTTTCTTGTTTAAGTGATATATGGGCAGCCAGTGCCCAGTGTTTCCCAGTGCCCAGTGGGTCCCACTGTTCGTATTAATGAACCAAATGTTTTTCTGACTTCATATTTGTGATGTCAGAAGTCGTTTTAGACCATAGAAAAGTTTTCACACGCTTAGGCAACATATTGAAGGTTTGGGCATCAGAGGGTTACAGTGCTCTTTATTGAAATATTTGTTTTCCATGCAATGCGTCGCCGCTCACAACGAATTCTAATCATTGGCAGCGTGAGTGAGGTTGTTTCTTCCCCTGCCAAAGCAGCAGCAGCAGCAGCCAAATGATGATGATGCAGCAAGCCATGCTATTTCAACAATGCGTTAGGACGACAAGTGCACATGCCAAGCTGTTCAATAATTACGTCTATGAATCGTGCATTCTCATTCCAGCCCGCAAGCAGCCTTCTGAAAAAGCAAATTGACTAGTAAAGCTGCGTACGGATGCATGGTCACTGTCGGTCACACCTCGCACTACATCCATTCACCATCGTGGCCTAGGCACTCTTTCAGACGCTTTTTCAGAATTTTGCATAACATAGGATACAACACTAAAAAGAGTTAACGAACTTCAATACGTACAGAGATACGTACACATACATGCATACATACATACATACATACATACATACATACATACATACATACATACATACATACATACATACATACATACATACATACATACATACATACATACATACATACATACATACATACATACATACATACATACATACATACATACATACATACATACATGAATGCATACATACATACATACATACATACATACATACATACATACATACATACATACATACATACATACATACATACATACATACATACATACATACATACAGAAATAAGAGTTGGCAGTCAAGAAAACCTCAGAAAGCAAAGGGGAGGATGTGGTAGGTCATTGAAACAGATAAAGTGGAGAAAACATACATACCTACATACATACATACATACATACATACATACATACATACATACATACATACATACATACATACATACATACATACAAACATACATACATACATGCATGCATGCATGCATGCATACATACATACATACATACATACATACATACATACATGCATAATACCTACATACATACATGCATGCATAATACATACATACATACATACATGCATACATACATACATACATACATACATACATACATACATACATACATACATACATACATACATACATACATACATACATACATACATGTTTACTATAATTGCATTCATATCGCCAGCAGTGTAAACATTGCAGGGCTCCGTTAAAACTCCCTGTAACCAGCTCTTTCAAATCGCAGCTGGTATTCGGCGTCATGTTACCGCCCTTCGTACCTAACCCAACTTCCCGCGCGGCCCGACACGGCTAAGACGGGAGGTGCACGTGCGCACAAAGCCACAGCCGCGTCTCAACGCCTGCGTGGCTTCTCGGTGCCGGCGCAAGCCCACTGCAGACTCGCACGCGCGCGCATGCTTTCATACACCCGAAAGAAAGATTAGTATGGCGAATGCATCGAGCGACCGGGCCGAAATTAACAGCCTCGAAGCGGAGAGGGGAAAGGCGAAGGGATGGAGTCTACGGCGGGGAAAGGGGAACGGGACCGCGAGGAACTCGCGAACGCGCGCAATATGGCAGCGCACACAAGACCGCGCCACCTACGGACCGGAGGCGACCGAGCAGGCCTACTCCGCCGGCCCTTCGCTTCCCAGCAGATACAGCGAACGATATACCAAGAACAAAAGTGCAAAAAAGAGTTGACGAACACAGCCTCATTTGGCTGGCCGGGAGAGCCAGAGAGATGCAGGGGAATACCGAACGATCGGCAAAAGAAACAGCACCTATGGAGAAGGAAAAAAAATGGAGCAAGAGATTGAAGCCAAGAGTAAAGCCGAAGCCTGCGCAGGTAGAAAGACGCAGTGGAATAAGAAAAATAAGCACTGAAAGAAAGGGGGGAGAGGCTATCGAGTAATGACGGCGCACAATCCAGACGGCGGTAATGGTCCCGCCATCGCTATCTGCGCAGTAATGGGGAGGGAACATACCCGCTCCCCCCGAGCAGTGCGAAGCGCCGCTGAGGCTGCGTCCGGTGAACGCCGCTTCTCCTTCTTCTCTTTGGGGTCTTATAGATATATAAACACGCGGCCTCCTCTGCCGGCTCTAGGGGCGGCTGGGGCTGGGATATATATGCCGCCGACGCTGCCGGCCGGGGATGGCCCGGGTCTGAAGCGGACGTGGTCGGCGGGCGTCCGCGCTTGGGCCGGGAGGAAACCAGAACGGTAGTGTGCGCTATGCAGGGAGCGGGGTCGCGGGGCGCGGTGCCGCCGATGCGGTTACGAAGCCCGCGCCGGTGAATATGCGTTCCGACCAGAGTGCAGGAGCGACTGCTGCTGGCAGGACGTGGGACGTTTACGAGGGTCTCTAGGATGCTTCCACGAGAAAATGCCTTTTCTATCCTTGAATATGGTATCCAATCCAATCCAATGTTTCTATCCAATATTTCTATCCAATGAATAAATTTCATTGCTTTGAGTAGAGGTGCTGGCGTTTGGACACCCGCTCGGGGGAAGGCGCTGTTAATCCGGGATGCCTTGGTTCTTGCTGGCCATCCGTGCCTACCCCGGGCGGAGCTAGTGTGAGAGTTCGGAGCTCATCAGCATCCGAACCCACCATAGCTACCGCACAAACTTTTTGTCTACTCGCACTTATATCCGTCAAGACGGATCATCATCATCATCATGAGCTTGTCCTCACTAATTGCGGATGACTCACTTCTTAATTAAAAGAGCGGTACGATGTGTGGGACCAAAGTTATTCGTAATAGGTTGTGGCGGCGTCCTCCAGCACCACATAACGTGAAGAGCGAAACGAGTAGCCGGAATAGCCGGAGTACGATCACAGATTCTCATGCTGGTGTGAGGCAGTGGGGGATGCGTAGACAGTATAGTAGGATGCACGCCACGACCCCTCCTCTCACAAAAGGGGTAATTGTACCTAGAAGTTCCACCGGTTGAAATCGCTGTCGTGTGCCACCTTGTTTTGTAACGTCTGTTTTTGAGGCAACAGATCTTTTCATCCATATCGAAGCTTAATTATATAATGGCAACTATTACACGTATTGTTAATCATTCCATTCGGTGGGCGAGTGATTACAAGCACGAGAAGATGTTTTAAAGACTACTCACGACATAACGAGAAATGTGTGCTTGAACATTTAGAAATATGTCCCGCTAATTTTGTCGGTGATGACGTTTTCCACCTATGGGGTCATTTTAGAGGCATGTGCCATTGCTGCCTTGACAACTTCATACCTAGCAAGCGCAAAAAAATTCCACGTAAAATTATTCATCTAACACGCAGAGTGGAAAGGTTAACAAAAAGAATGCACAGTCTGACGCCCTCACACTGCTTCAACACGCCTTGAAAAAAAAACAGTGGGCTGCTCACAGGAATACTACTTTCAAACGGTCCTGCCAAACTTCATAAAAATGACCCTGAAGAATTTTTGAATTTCATTACTGATAAAGGCTTCATTGATTTCTATGCGAATGACACTCTGGCGTCTACCCTATTCGTTTTTGGACACCGTTGTAGGCAACTTGTATGCGACACCCTCGAATCTCAGTAATTTAAGCGTGGCAAAACAGCGTTTGATTATTAGTGTTATAGGTTGGCACTTTCCTGATTGCACGGTTTAACGCACCGACGCAGCGCAGGCGATGAGGCGCGCCGTAGTGGAGGGCTCCGGATTAATTTTGACCACCAGGGGATCTTTAACGTGCGGGGTTGGCACTTTTCATGCTTTGGTAGTGTAAAATTGCTGAAACATTCCAGATACCAATTGGCAGAAGTCCCCTTCTCAATACCTAACCAGTGTTTAAAATTGTGTATTGGCAAGCATGTGTGCTCGAACTCTCCTAGTTTTGGTTTTAAAAGTAACACTATAAGCACATGGCGTGGAGGCCATGCCTCACCAGCTTCAAAGCCAGAATCAATCGCTACGGTATGACTCTTTCGCTTATGATAGTAAAATGCCTTGGTTTTCCCCAGAAGTTCTATGATCTTGCGGTAGAATTAGGGAGCGTGATGAATCCTATATAGGCCCAAGCACTATGACACTATAGCAATTTTGATCGTATTTATGGTTTGTACAGTTTAACTGTACTGGAACGACTAATGGCAGTAACAAAGCCTTTACAGTCGAACACGGATATATTGAACACGCATATATCGAATTATTGTCGATATCGAATAGTCGAACATCCCCTTGGAAATCCCATGCAAAAACATAGCGCTGTTGTACGCGTGTATCGACCTCCCGATCACAGGCGCACTCGATATATCGAAGGCTGCACCGCAACTTACCGCTTGTCGCGACTTTGAAGAGCTCTGTGATGTGCGGAGCTTTCAGATAAGCTTTAGATGGGCATATTTTATATTTATAACTATCAATATATCGACCTTTCTCGCGATCCCCCTGGACTTCAATATATGCGTCTTTAACTATATACCTAAACTCAGGCGGTCAGTTTATGTCCAGAAAAAACATTGTCACGGACGATGCCTGCATATTTCTCATCATCGTGTGCTTGGGTTTTTTTATGTTTTTTTATTAATGAACATACTCAGTTTTCTACATACGGCAAACTAATGGACTTAAAGCAAAAGTTACCAAAACGCCTTTTGTTGGACTCCTTACCTTATGCCCTCTGCGTTTCTGGAAACACAAAACAGCATTTTTTTTTTCAAAAAGGGCATGCAAAAACAAATACATGGCAATTACACCCCCGGAGCTTAAAACATGAGATGCAGTGCAAGAGACAATAAATGTAGGCTGAACAAATTTTGCAACTCTTGAGGAGCACCTGGAAAACACAACCGAAGTCAAGATTTTCTTGGCTGCACTAAGAGATCGGCGTTGGCCAATTTTGGTCGTTATAGTGATATTTTATTTTAAATGCTATGAGTTAGGTGTCTTAAGATTTCATAAGCCTAACTTTTTCCGACTTTCTGCAGCTAGTAGCTATAATTTTGAAGAACTGATTTCTTATAAAGCCTGTCTGTTCAAAGTCCTTGCGACTTTTATTTATGTGTGCGCACATATATGGCAGACTAAAGGTTTGAGGAGCTGATAGATGTCAACCAAACTCCATTTTATGCAAATATCTGCCATGCTTTTCCAATATGCCCTAGTGGGGGAGTCATTTTTGTGGTGCAAAGATACTTGTGAATACGAGTAATGTTGTAGTTCTCTAATAAGTAGACATACTGTAGATGAGACTAAATTATGGTAGAATACAACCTAGATCCATACCTTCTAGGACAGGAATTTGATTTCTAACTTTCACAGTGCACCCTTTGTCTGTGATTATTCAAGTTTTATATGATCACTATGTTTATTCTAGAATAAATATTTGTTAAAAAACTCGTAAACATTTGTTGTTAATTGTATTAAAATGTTGCGAAAGTAAAGGTGAAGGTTGTCTGCTGGGGCTGTATTTCGAGATCTGACTCCTATGCACATTTTTTTGTTAATAGTTATTGAAGTTCGTACGCAGAATGTCAGTCGAACTTCTCTATCTAAATATTTTCATTTTTTTATTTCGCTATTTAACAGCCACAAAAGGAAACATTTTCGCCGCCCGCAGAAATAATTATTTTTGCACGTAAGGAATTTTAGAGATATTACTGACATCAAGCAACCGAGGCATGACACAAGTAGCGAGCCCTGTGGTACGTCATATTGAATAAAGGTCACTCCTGACAACAAGAACTGTTTAGTACAACTTATCACGGCCCAATTTAAACTTCCTGACAGGTGTATATGGGCGCTGCTGTCAATAAAAAAGCTTCCGCATACTCTTACCCTCGTACCAACTACGGGAGCGTACTCACGCAAGCGATACGGGAACACTGAGAGCTCAATCCCACAAAACCGAGAATTACAATTTCTGCTTGATAGTTTGCTGTTTTTCTTGCTTGCGCATGCAGTATTCGTCTTTCACGCCCTTGACAACGTTGAAATGAATACTTCGACTGCCGCTCCTTATTGTGTTTATTCAAAATGAATAGCTAGTACCTTACTCTCTGTCGCCTACAGGCCTCTGTAGTGCACCAGACCCCCCCTCCCCCCGATTGGCTGATATGCTCTAAAGCTTCTCCACAAACTCTACTTTTGTCTGGCGCTCCTGGTCTATTCCTTCATTGCAGCGAATTTTCGACCTTCACATTACCTACGGCTGTAACTTTTAAGATTAGCGCTCCCTAATTAGTTCCATATAAGTTGCTTAGAGGTGTATCTCTAGCGAAAAACTGAGCTGACCACATCGTATTTTACTTTATTCTGTGGCTTTTGCTTTCACTTTTATCAGTCCCGCACAAACACTTAACACGCTTCCTATAGACGTTATACCGCAAAGGCTAACGACTAACTACTACTACCAATACGGCATGTATCTTTACGGATGGGTAATATGATCGGGCCACGTAGGCAGATGCAATGAGTGGTACGTCGTCCTCTTGTAGGCACGCCCATCCACCTAGTCCCGACTTGTGGTGAACAAAATCAAAACGCGAGAAACATTAAGACGACTAATTAGGGGAGAAAAAAGAAAGAGAGCAGGTGGTCACAGTCATTATGCATGATTCTCTCCAGAGAACTACGTAGGACGAGCCAATCCCGAGGGAACGTGGTTCCACTCTAGCAACGCGTTACCCAACCAAAGCAGACAAGCACAATAAGGGCCTGCTAACCGGAAGCCAAATTAAGAGTGCCGGCTAACCTCGCATAAGCAGGTCCGAGATTCGTAGAGCCGAGACATGAGAAGAAAGGCTCGCCCAGCCGCACGAAGTGCTTGTGGACGTAGCGTCTAACTAAACAAAGCCATCCCACAATGGTTAACAACGTGCGCCGACGAGCGTGTCCTGACGTATGCCTGACAATTTCCGGTGGTGCATTCTACTGTTCTTGGTCCTTCTTGTGGTAAGAGTTCTAATATAGGACTTTCATTCTTTCGTTGGTGATTATTCGCGCGCCGCTGCTCTCATGCGCAAAATATTTTTCGGTGTGTTTTTTATATGTTAAACATTTAAAAATACCTATCCAGCGATATCAAATACAACGCTACAGTCGGAACCTTCTCTGCCGAAAATGCCTCACCAGTGGTGAGGTGAACCGGGATAATCACTCTTGCCACCATTTAAGAACATTACGCTTCCATTTACGTTACGACTGGAAAGTAATGGAGGCGCACCCGTGGCGGCAGTAAGCTTACACAGACTCCCTACCGGCGCATGCTCCACAGCAGCAGGGGCCTCAATGGCACAAAGTAACTAAACTCCAAAAAAACAGCTTTGCTCAAAAACACCCCCACTCACAAACCGGCAATGGTTCAAATGCATATCTTGCGCAAAGCTAGAAACAATGTGTGGTTAAAATAAAACGGCCGAGCTTTGTTAAGCAACCTTACACTTGTTATCAAGAATGTAATGTTTGTTAACATTGAATTGAACAGCGCAGACAGGGACTGTAAATGATGATATCAATTACAATGTTGCTTACTGCGAGGCATGAAGCACCAAACTCGGTGAATGAAGCGAGGGAAATGTGAAAAGAAAAAGAGCGAAGAAACAGTTTTAAGGTGGTAGGCCACAAAAAAATTTTCGCTTCGTAATTCACAAGCCAGGATTGCATTTTTCTGCTGAATAAGCATGGTTTTTTAGCTTGCCCAACTCCTTGAAGTACAAATAAGGATTATTGTTCAATTTTAAAAGTTACTATTTTTCAAAAAATGCGCCGAAATTGCTACTCACGCCAGCAATGATAACTAATTATCATTGCTGGTGTGATATGATAAATAAATCTAAATTTATTATAACTTGTCCCTGAGTGCTAAGAGATATTTTAAAAGCCTACAAAATATAATAAATGCTGACTTCAGCTCATGTCAAGGTTGCAATGCCCAACCGATGCTCAAGCAATGCCCAACCAAAGTAAAGGACGTTCATTGAGCTTGTGGCCGATTTATGTATTTCAATAATAATTGTTGCGCGGACAAGCACAGAAGTACCTGTGAAGAACTAAACAGACTAAAGGAAATCAGAAATATTCGAAATAGTAATATATAAAACAAAAATTTTACAATTCTTTAATCAATACAATTTCGTTTCGGTTTCTGAATGACAGGGTTAGGGCTAGAAAACTGGCTGTAACTCCACAAATAATCATGATAGAAACAAGATTTCTTCGTCAAGTATTTATGAGTGTTTGTGGATGCTCAAAGTTAAAAACAAAAATTTGTATTTTATTTAAAACTGACTTTTTAGACTTGCGTACCACCTTAATAGCCTGCAGGGAAAACATGAATTGAACAGCTTAATCTAACGACACTAGCATGTCCACTAAAGAATTAGGCGCCAGCTGGCCAGACTGCGTCGTTCAGGCTATACAGGAACAATGTTGTCAGAGATGAGATGGCAAAAACGCTTCTCGGGGAGGTGAAGACAGAGGAGCCTGGGAGCGGCAACGAAATGTGTAGCGTGAAGGAGTTCAGCATATTCCTTAGCAGTAACAGTATTTCCAACGTTACTCAAAAAGGCGTCATGGAGCAGAAATAGGGGTAATCTGATTGCACTAATTATAGCACATTCGACGCGCCATAGTGTTACGTGAACACACTCCACCGCTTACTTGTGGTAGCTACGCACTGACAGCACACGCTAAATTTACTTTAGAGTGACAACATTTACCTAAGATTCTGCGCTACCTGTTGTCTGGACAAAGAACAGGTCAGTGCACATTGGTCAGAATTTGTTGTTTATAAATTTCGAGGAGCCACTAAGTTATGAAAGGATCCACGTTGACATATCCGCGACCATTGTGATCCCTACACCACTGAAAGGGAGGAGCATGTTTTCAACTCGAAATTTTATATGACTTGCGGGGAAATGCTTTGCGAGACGTGCATAGTAGCTATGTATACGATAATTTCACCGGCGGCCGTATTGCAGCGCGCATTTATACATACTCATGGAGATTTTGTTTCACTAAATATAATAAAATATATTCATTCTTTCTATCGGCAACCTATCTGTGTCTACGGTAGGACAAATGCACTTCCGGGTATAGGAGGTTTGAACTGGGGTACTACACCAGGGTGGGCAAATACGACCATGATGACAATGCAGTGTTTTATCCGTGAAAGCTTTAACGTATAATAGTTGCACCAATCAAGTTTGACCCCACTGGTAACCAATTTTACCGGAACAGGCGGCATTCCATAGTATAAAGAAGCACATTGCCATAACACCTGCTTGTGCAGAGTTCCGGCTCAAAACGCACGCCCGGACGTAGAAGACAAGAGAGCAGCACATTACTGATACGTTACAAGTCGGGCAAGAACAAAGCGCCAGGTCATATAGGTCCACGCCATGCTTTAAACGCAGTTGGGGCGATACATCACGTGAATCTAAACAGACGACGGAAGTAAGGATGGAGGTAAGAGAAAGGCCCGAAGTTCATCAAGGTTATTTATCAAGCCTTCCTGCGCGCGGGAGGAGAAAAAAATGGCAAGAAATAAAGCATAAAAAGGGACTTTCGCGCTAGGGCAGAACATACACAGTTATAATGGAAGAACAAACCAGGTATGCCCAGCGTTAAGCCGCTACACGTTCGCGTTGAGTGATTGTCAATCGGTTAAACAATAGAATATGGCGAAGGAAACAAAGATAAAAATATCACCGCGATTTTAACATAATGTTTAATTAGCGTACCTGAGAAAGTAATAGGACGCAAACACTATATGTTTCTCTTTGTACCATCCTTATTGCGCCGCAAACAACCTCTCGGTATGTAATTGCCAATGCCTCTTGGCACTTCTGTCACCTTATTCTTGCACAAACCACCAACACTGGAAGATTGACAACTCTCTAAATCTATACGCATTCCGACACTCAAATATAATGATGCACGAGGCATGCACTCGAAATGCACGGATCATCAGACACAGAGGCACACCTGACAGCTACATATCTCACCTCAATGGAGTTTATTATCCTCACGACGACAGCAGCTAACTGACAAGCATGGGTTGCAGCTGCTGTTTGCATTCTTCAATGGATTCTTTACGTTTGATACGGCTCAAATCATACCTGAATATTTTGTGAATGTGGCCTGTAAAGATGCACTCTGAAGCAAGAGAGAAAGAGAAAAATATTTATGCACAAAAGGAGCGGAGAGAAAGCGCTTCTCTGCGGCTTTCTCCGCAATGGCTTTTGCGCGTTGTGTCACCATGCGCGCGGAGGGCTTTCTTCGTGCGGCTCTCAGTGTAAAGTAATTGGTCTCTGAAAAAACTCCCACGAATAAAAACTTTCACTCAGGCCATGGTAAATATCTGGAGGCAGAGCGGGGGAATCGTTTCTGGTTTACTTTCAGTCACTGCGTTGCGATTGACGCGCAGTAAATGCCCGCAATGAAACATGCTGTGCGGCCGCACTGTCCATAAAACATCTATGAGAAGCATTGGACATTCTTTCCGAGATATCCTAGAGCGTTGGAAAAACACGTATAATAGTTTTCGCGTCACATGCCTGTATGATGCAATGTTCCAAAGTCGTCATCCTTTCAAGAAAAACCACTAGCTTCCGCACATGTGCTTCAGTACCGACGCTCTAAAAACAGAGACGCTTCAAGGCTTCTCCTGAATGTTTTAGGGACAGTGAGGCCTCAAGGGGCGTTTTATTGCGTTCATTTACTGCGCAGAAATCGAAACGCAGTAGCTGAAAGTAAACCAGAGATGATTGTACCAACGTGCTTCCGAAAAGCTCGTCACGTACCATGACGTACTAAAGTTTTTACTCTTCGAAGTTTATAAACTACTGCATACCGAGAGCCGCAAGAAGAAAGCACGCATGACGATACAATGCATAAAAGTCGTTTCGACGAAAGCCACGGGAAAGTGTTTTCTCTCCTTTCCGCTTGTGTCATGTTACTCGTTCACTTGACATCGGCACGGTTGTCATTATTCCCTACCAACAAACGATATTGTGCAATTAATAGTCTCCTGAAGCTACTACACAAACTTTTTTTTAATTGACGTTCTTTGTTTCAGTTTCTCCGTCGTTCAATAAAGTAATTTTCCACTCTCCGTGCCTTCATCCAAGAACGTCGCTATGTTCCTCATTCTCGCAACACTTAAGCAGGGCAAAAGTTGAGCCCGAGCGCACCTGCTCCACTTACAAAAAGCGCACGTGTGCTTTCGGGGCGCGCTCAAGCTGCCTTCCAGAGCGCCTGCGGAGCTGTAGAGGAGCGGTCAGTTGACGCAGGTGCAAAAAAAGGTGCACGTACCCCTCGCAATGGGTGGTCCGCTTTTTTCGCCCCTTTACAATAAACGCTATTCGACACTTGTAGGAATGGCAACTGTTGTGAGCAGCTTCCGCCAGGTGATTTTTATGGGATGTTACGCAGAATGCCTGCACTACCGAGGCATCCTGTCGATCTAACTCAACTACAACCTTATTTTTCAAACATAGCCTGTACTGGAACCAATGCTTTGGTAAAGCATGCCGAGTGCAACTTTCGTCAGTGCCACGCACCCGGAAATCAAAGGCTCGCGCTGTTACGCTACCGACACTCCGAACCCGCTGCTACTGGAGCTCCAGGGTGTTCATGATGCAGTCAATGTTGCAAGTGCACTCCATAACATCACGGAGGTGCATATATATACAGACTCGCTCAGTGCTGTGAAGCATCTAAAGCAAGTAAAGAAGACACCTCTGATCTGCCAGAAGATTCACAGCCTCCACAGAACATCAGAGCTAACGATCCGTGTACATTGGGTACAGGGGCACGGTCGGAATATACTGAATCAATTAGCGGACCATATTTCCCACTCTTCTTCCCCCCCCTGAATCCTCCCCTAGCCCCCTTCCTTGTGATCCGCGCTCCCGTCTTTTAGCCCGGAAATCTCTCCTGAGAAGGGACACACGTGCCCTAATTCCCCCGTGTGTCTGCACCCTGCCCCCTAATCTTTTCCGGGTGGAGGAAGTTTCTCTCAGGAGGCTTCGGGCTGGGGTGGCCCTCACACCTTCAGTCACTTGAACTTGGGGGCACTCACAAGACGACCCAGGAACGTGTCCCAAGTGTCCGTCTCCGGCGGTTGAAGCTGACGCCAAGCATCTTTTGTGGACGTGCGCGGGAACGAGGACAGCTCGAGACCATGCGCTCAGAAAGGTTGGTCTCCGGTGGGATAAACCGGATGACTACAACCGCTGGGTGCAGGACGATAAATACTGCAGGTCGCTGATGGACTTTCTGCACGCCACTGGACTGCATGCATACCTGTATATTTGAACACCTGTCGGTTTCGTGACCTTCTGTGCTCTTGGCAGCCACTCTCTCCCTATTTTCTTCTCTTTCTCTTTCCTTCCTACTTTTTGCTCTACTCCCAATTTTAAAACGCCTCTCTTTCTCTTTCCTTCCTACTTTCTTCTCTAACTCTATCTTTAAAACGCCTTCTCTATGCCGCGCGGCAAAGTAAAAAAAAAGCAACAGCAGCATATACGCCGCCGTCACATGTGATACGAAAAGCCACATCCAACCTGGCTGTTCGGTTTCGTGCTGACTAAAATGTTCAATTCGTTTGGTGTTTTTTTTTTTTCATTTAGAAGCGACATGGTACCAGCGGAGGCGGTAATGTGCTATATAATGTTTATTTATGTATTTACAATATTTACAATACTGCCACTCTCATTTCAGAGCATCGCTTGAAGAAATGCATAATGTGCATTCCACGCACAACAAACAACAAAATCAAAAACCAAATAGTGAGGACGAAGTGTTCATAAACAATCTTCACACAGATCTTCACAGAAGCTATTTACAAACTCAGCGACATTATGGTAAAAGTCAATGTCAAATAATCAAGACGCAATGTCAACAGTTATTGGAATACTGCGATGCTAGACATGAACGCGAGTAAAGTAACAACAAAACCCTAATCTTCAGAAAAAACATAAAAGCATGGCAAAAAATAAACAGTACGGTTCATCAAACATCCCTGGTCGCGGACATTCGCACTTACAGGAAATATTTAATGATGGCCAGTATCTGTACACAGGGAATTTTGGTGTTTCGAGTTATTCAGGCATTGCGTTTTCACGTAAATGTGAAGCAAACATGAATGCAGTCTTTTAGGCGGGTAAGTACAAACATAAGGGCGTTACTTACAATCAATTAGACCCTCGAACGCTGAAATTATTCCTGTTATAAAGAATTCTTCAGCAGGGACGCCACCCACTTGGCCTCCTTTTTGAGCTGAGCCATAAATTTTATCGCTCTCTCTTTCGGCGAAGTACAGGTATGTGACGCTGCAACAAAAATCTCAGTACGGCAGCAAAAAAAAAAAAGCTACTCTGAGAATCTGACTGACGATGACATCCTCAATTATTTTCTTAATTAGGATTCACACTCTCTTACGTACAGCAATTATGTGACAGGTTACATCATGTTGCCATATTATCGCCAGGTTGTGAAGCTTGGTGACGCGAGTGGCCTTCAATATACGTTAAAGCACGAAAGAAGCCCTTAAATTAGTACTGATACAAACTTTTAAAGCTGAGATAACAATGCGAAACGTGTCCTTTTTATATGGAGATATCTTTCAATAAATATCAACAGTAACTTTCGGGGTAATATATTTTAAATATACTTTTAATCTTTTTAAGCATGGGAAACCTCAGGATGGATACCTTTCAAAGTCGCCATCAGCATGATGCGCTGAGGGCCTTGCCAAGCGCCTCGCCTCAAACTGCCGATGTCAGGGCTTCCGTGACGTAGCCAAGGCTGTTGGGGTGCACTGCTCCGCCTCGTGTATCCCGTCACAGTTTTGGGACTGACTTCACGCTGCCTGGGCGCGTAAGGCCACGGCCGGTCTGACAACGCTCGCTCGATCGCTCTAGTACGTCCATCCAGACCGGTCGTAGTGCGACCAGAACAGCTAGGTCAAGAGTGCCGTCCTGTCATGGCGACCGCCTCTGATGTGTCGTGAAAACCAAAATTTAAACGAATAAACGAGACTATAAATAATTAATTACACTGCGGACGGCCATCTAATGTGCTAATCTGTGATTACTGGGCTGGCAGGCACTAGCGTCACTAAATAAAGGCTTTTAGAGTATCGGCACTCTTTTCTCTCATTGTTATGTGCCACCAGGATTTTCATTGGTCGGTCGGCACCACGTGATATTTGTTTACATATGGGCGCAGCCATTTTGTTTCTGGGCGCCTCTCCCCCCTTTCTCTCTCTCTCTCTCTCTCTCTCTCTCTCTCTCTCTCTGCGCGGACGCTAGAGCGGCCGGTCACACTCTGCCCGTCACAACTGGTGGCGGTTTCGTTGGGACAGATGGCAACACTGCAAGCCAGAAACAAAATGGCCCCCAGACGCTTCCGGGTGCACAAAGTTGCGGTACTCTTAAGCGTAGCTTACTTATTGACGCTAGTAGGCGCCAATAGCAGCTAAAAAGCGTAACACGAAAGTTCGTGTCGGTACTCCTTTAAATGATATTGGTGGGCCAAAGTGAAATGCCGGCCACAAAGGTAAAACTTCAAGCCCCTTGTACTTGCCAGTACACCCTTAACACACCGAAAGCTTGGGGTTGGCTTCCACACTCTCGTTTTTACTACCATGATCAGGCACTTTGCATGTTATGATTTCCATCTTCAATCTTTATACCTTACCTCACGTTTAAATATATTGGCACAGCCACAGCTGAATATTCGACAGGTCACAAAGCCACAGCTGAAGAAATCTACTGACATGTCCACAGCTGACGATCAAACATATTTTGCGACTTCGCATATTTCCGACTTTCGGTTTATGCTAAACATTAATGATTCAACATCGTCATTTCAAGCCCCATCTAAACCTAATCTCCTGGATTGTGTGAATTTCCGGTATGGCAGTTCTGCTACAAAATCTATTAAATAGTCACAGAGTAATTAGCTTCCAACCTGAAGGTTTCTTAGGCCCTTTCCATCGCCCCTCTTTAAAACAGGTGGGAGGCCAATGATTCCGATAGGTTAATTTTCGGCGTTGATCTAGCGCTGCAGTCATGCCAAAACTCATTGAACACCACCGTTCCCACGCGCAATTCGCTTCTTTGCGCTGCACCCGCCGCGGTGTCTCAGGGGCTAAGGCGTTGTGCTGCTGAACACGAGGACGCGGGTTCGATTCCCGGCCGCGGCGGCCGTTTTTTTTGATGGAGGCAAAAAATTACGCCCACCTCCCCTCGCGGGAACCCTGGTGTGATGCGACGCTGAGGGGGGTTCAAGCACAAGCGGAGAGCAACCGTCGACCGAAAGGCCGCCGGAGAGCGGCACACCGGTTATATGCGCAGCGCGCCCGAAGGAGAGGAGACCGCGGAGAGAGAGAGTGCCGCGGCTATGACGCAAAACAATCCAACACAATCCACTTTAATCCAATCCAAGTCAAGCCAAGCCAAGCCAATCCAATCGAATCCAATCCAATGCCCCTTGCAAGAGAGTGTTCGCTATCGGAGAGGAGAGGGGGAAAGTGGCTGCGGACGACAACAACGGACGCACGCGGACAACAACAACGGACGCACGCAGGAAGGACAGGGCCGCCGACAAGAGATGCTCTCAGCGTTGCATCTAAAAGCAAAAACGCCCGTGTGTACGAGATTTCGGCCCACGGTAAAGATCCCCAGGTGGTCGAAATTAATCCGGAACCCTCCACTACGACGCGCCTAATCGCCTGCGTTGCGTTGGCGCGTTACACCCCACAATCAATAAATAAATAAATAAATCTTTGCGCTGTGAGAAGAAAACAGATGCACGCCACGTCACTGTTTACGAAAAGAACCATTGCCTTATCTCATAGCTTTCGGGTGCGAATATGTTGCTCTTGTTTATATTATAACAAAATGAGTAACTGATATGTGGCAACTGAATGAACAAACTAGTATGTCCGAAATAGGAAACGCTAGATGAATTCAATTTTGGTTTAAAGCCGTGCAGCGGCAAACAATTACCTATGGTGAATTTCTAGCATAGCGTATTTCCGAAACTTGTGCACCAGATAAAATAAGGCGAAGCGCAGAAGCAAGCCATGAATGTTCTATGTTACAATTCCTTGATGTTAATCTTTCATGTGGTTGACTACTGGCGAAGCAGGTTTCTTAATTCACACGCCCTAATGAAGCTTACTACCAAAGTCTTTATAATTCTTGTTTTGTACATCTGTTATATATACCGCACTACGAAAAGCAATGCACGCTTTCAAGGCTAACAGAAAACTATAACGCACAGCGGAGACGTTAAGGTGGTAGGGCAATGAATGACTTAAAAAAATACTATGCGACAAATATTCTGATTAGCCTTAGTCCCAATGTTCGCTTCTACCAATCTGTTTAGATTATATTTTTCCCCTGCACAATTAGTGACTCGAACAATACACCCGATCATTTTCTGAACACTCTTGGCTTATCACAACCAAATGTTTAGTTGTGCCTGGCCACCTGTGTTTTATACTTCCTTTCGTTGTTTCTGCTTTTGCTGTTTGTATTTTGTATCATTGATATTGTAACCACCTTAAACCCCTTCTTCTTGGGCCTTCGTGGCCTGCAGTATGTTCTTAAATAAATAAATAAAAATAGTCCGACGAACTACAGGCAAGCACACCACAGGGGCAGGCATAGGGAGATGCGGAACCATCATGCAGTCTTCTTTGGCCAAGTACGTGAAGGAGAAAACTACCCAGACAACATCAGACACAGCTGCATATACCACGGCCGTTGTTCATCAATCTTGCAAGAGTGCGCAGCCGGGTCTGCGCCGGCAATATGGCCAAGCCCATGCAGTACCAAGTCTCAGAACTCTCCCCTGCATATCTCAGTGCCCGAAACGACGCACGATGAAGGCCGGGGAGAGAAAGAAAGAGAGAGACAAACGGCGATTTTCTCCCGTCCCAAGTAGAGAGGGCACTACGACTGCACCCTTCCGCGGCACGCGCTCGTAGATATCACCGCGGCCATCCGGGGATCAGCCAGGATGTCATTGCGCGCGCGCCGCTCGCGGTACCAATGGCGGTATAGATCTCTCGTGGATCCCGTGGCGGCATGCATAAGGGCGTGGAAAAAAGAGCGCGGGTCGTCCTATGATTGCAGCGGGGAGCAGAGGAGAGCCAGCCCGTGGGAAGATGTGCGGCCGGCGTATCGGCCCAGGGGCTCCAGGAACAACGAAAGGTTGGGTCTGTGCTGCGCTGCGAATGGTACACCTCTTGGCCGGAGCTTGCCTTCTTGCTTTTTCCCTGCCTGTGCGGGTCAAGGAGGATATGCAGTCCGCCGGCGCGCCGTTGTCTGGACGGCTGGTTGCGGGCGTTATTAGCATCGCTTATGGGCCGGCCCCGGCGCGTGCTCTATGGACGCGCTGGGCGCGCACCCCCGCGTTTTGTTCTTCTCCTTGCACGGGTTTTCTTTCCGCCTACGTGTTTCCTCTGCCCGGCGCGAGGAAAAGATTCCCACCTTACTTGACGCGCTTGTAACCGGGGGAGTGTTCAATCCGGAACAGGCTTGCGCGTGTAGTTTATAGCGTCCAAACAGGATGGTCGCTAACTTTAAGGGCATAGATATACCGTAGTACTGTAACCAGAGCTAAATTTTTGCAGTCTAGTTTCATGCTAGATGTTGAATTAACACAGGACCTGAGATAGCGGTGTTGATGTCCACGGGTCGCGTGGATGTTGTCGAAAACACTGGCGTTTGCGTTGAATTGTAAGCTATAGCAAATGTATACAATTTACACAAATAGGCCTGTCAGAACGGGACAACACGTGAAAAACCCTTCAATGTCGACGGGGACACTTATCCCCTTCCCCTTCCTTTAAGGAAAACTTGAAGACTACGTGGTCCGAACTTACACTGCGGTATGACCTTTCCCACTGTTCTACCATAAAACCCTCTAGCAGAGCCGCATGTAGTTCTCGAGTTTATCCTGGCAGTAAATAAGGTCACCCAAACGCGACAGCGATAAAACGAGACAAAACGAAAACTGAATGCACGTCCAAAATGTTTCCGGATCGCTAAGAGCGCTATCACAACCCTCACGAGTGGTCTGATAAGATGTTAAATAACGTGAGGCCGTCCTCAAAACTGTGGACATCAGCCAAATAAAAGCAACATTCGCGATGGATATAGGCAGTACTGACCAATTACAATGCCGTCTTGAGTTAACCAAATCGTTAAAAATAACATCTATGAAGTGCTTCAATTGCAAGCATAACGTTTTTTGCGGACTGGAGCCACAAAAATATGGATAAGTATTGTCTAGCTGCACGTATATTTCTAAGTCTGCTTACCCTCCTTAATGCCGATGCAACCAATTTGGGCATCTTGGCAAACGGAAAAAAAAATTAAAATCTTCAAGATTTCCAAAAGCTATCATGGGACGCCAACTGGAACGCCCTACTATGCACGAGCAGGCAGATGGTCTCGAAGCCTAATAAGGAACCCGGAACAAATACATCTTCCATTAAACCTTCTAGAAATCGTTCCGGCGGAGTGTAAAGCAAATGAATTTGCCTTCAGACGGCGTGTACTCAATCAAAATCCGTCTTGAAAGAAACCCAGAATAACAAGAAAAAAAGCGCCGAGGCTATAATTCAGGAAGCGCCGAGCATTTCGAGGTTTCCCAAAGCGAAAACCTTTTTAGCCTCGTTTTCAAACCATTTGTTTCATTTTGACTGTAGACCTACGCCAAGTTTTTCCTCATTTTGAATAAGCAATAGAAAACAGGCACTTGCTCTTCGCCTGGCCTCTTACCCGCTCATTTCCTGCCAAATAACGTGTTGGTAACAATTATGAACGATCTCGCCGTCATAAATAGGTGTGACGGGGCTCCAGCAAGGATCGTTAATTAGGCATTTGAGTCGCCCATGTGTATTAGTTTAGAGCGGTTTGACTGTCCACGTGACAGCAGAGTAGTCAGGCGCAAATAACAAAGGTTCTGCACAAATTTCTTCTTCCCGGTTATTAACTGCTGCTGTTTGTTCCCTCCTGTGGGTACAACGGCCACGAAGAATGAGTTGTTTGTCTTTTCATTTTTTTAATAGTGTAACCCAGAACACCTTTCAAAAAACATCAGAAGGAATTAAAATTTTAAGAAAAACGCCATTCACTCATTTCTGTAACGTTCGGTGTGTTTTGAGCTAGTTCTTTTCATCAGTCCAGAAATGCGCCCCTCATGAACACCGATCGGTTGCGCTTCCACGGCACCGCCATTCGCATCTGTTCCTAAATACCCGGCCCATATGCCCTGAGTCTTGCACGTCGTGTTTGCGTACGAACCCCACACAGAGGACGCCACCATCGCCGCGCAAACAGTCTTCACCGCAGAGGCGCGAAGAACCGCATCAAGGACGAAAGCTAAGCTGCGGACAGACCAGATATCTCTTCTAATGTTTGACTTGACTCCCCCTCTGAAATCTCACGGCTCGCCTCCCGGAACGACCCTGCGCATAGTTAGCTCGTCTAATCTCGTGCAAACAAAGTTTTAAAAAGGTCGGCCTGAGAAGCCATTCTCTAGACATCGACCGAGAGCCAAACACGGCCGTCTTTCCCACCCTTAACTTCTCTCGCCCCAGTTCTATTTCTCTTCTATCTTTTCCTCGGGCAAGCAAAAGCGTAGGGCAGAAAGAAGCCCGCACCTGCACGGCCACTGTGTACCCGGTGCTGGCACCGGAGAACGGAGACGAGCCAAGCCGAGCCGAAAGTCAAACACCTGAGTCCACATGCAGACACACGCGCGATCGGGCAGGCTGCTGCGCGCAAGCAAGCGACACCTGCGAGCGGTTTTCTGCTCTGTGCTCGACGGGGGCAGAAGAACCCAGCGAGCCAGCAAACTACCCCCACTGTACTCACATCGGGTGCCACCTTCCGCCTCTTTTCATTCTTTGCAACCGTTTCTTTTTCTCAAAGCCGAGTCGCAAACCAGCGGCCACTCGCGAAGCGTTCCACTCCGACTCGAAAGGGACAGACAGACGGCGTGATGCGTTCCGAGGCGCGAAAAATGTCAGTGAAGGCGAGAGGATGAGAGACACAGGCAAGGAAAGTATAAAATCCTCGAAACTCGCGAAGCATGTGCGAGTGAGAGAGCGGGCGACGTGTTCGCTTGTGTGTGTGTTAAACGCACGAGCGGCAGTGGCGGGAGACAAGAATAAACGAAAAGCCGGCTGGTTCCTGCGCGCTTCTCCCAGCATGGGGCTGCCGAGAAGAGAAGCAAGTGTTTCCGTTTTTACTTTCCTGTTTAACCTCTGCGGCTGGAGGGAAGCGCGGGCCGCATGTGTGAACGGCAGGGAAGGGAACAAATGCGGCGAGCGGGAAGCCCTGCGCTTGTTTGTCGCCGTCGAAATAGCGACACCGCGATAACCACCACCCACGATGCGGTCACGGCGGGAGTGCGCGAAGGCAGGGCCCGGATGGCATCGCTTGCGCCTCTTCCGACTGCAGCCATTGTCGGAAGATTTCTTTTCCTTTGCGGCGAGCTCTGTGTCGTCCTGAGCCTCGCGCTCAAACGCGGCAGAACGCACGTGGTCCCCTTTTCTCTCCCCCGCAAAATTACTCACAGATCTATTCTGACGGCAGTTCGGCTTTCCAGGAAGTCTCGTCATCCCGACAGCCTGTTGGTTTCCGAAACGACCCCGTCGCCCTTACAGCTTTCCTTCCGTGTGCTGTCCCAGGACACGTTAGTCGCGCTCCTTTGCGGCGCGTGTGAAGATTAATGGTGCGGAAGCAACGATCGATGTTCCGTCGCTGCTGCCTACATCGGATTCTCGAGACTTTAGATCCTGTCTTGGTAGCTATTTTGCCATTTCATGCTGAATATCTGGATGGTTGTCCTCAGTTAGGAGATAATATCGGAGCACTCCGCAGTCCTTGTCACAAAAGTAGCTATCGGTGTGCATCACAGGAGCTGAAAGCCCAGTGAAACACACTACTTATTTACTCAGCCGTTGAACAGACAAAGGTAGAAAATTACGTACAAGTGCTTCCTCCCCAAAGCGTACCAAGTTAGGAAGATAAGTTTTGCTTGATATTTGCCCGGGGAAGTCGTGGAAGGCAAGAAATGCGATACAGGGCTCTATTCCAGCTTATTTGTGCGCGGTCTTTACAAGTATACGCAAAACAAAAGTGGAACCTGAAGCGCACGACACTGGATCGGGCCAGCACTCACTTGAAAGCAAATACACGTCGCCCTAAATAGGCGTTCAACAAGTTCAACCTCAATCAACGACGCAAAACAACAACCTCTGAGCAGTCGTGCGAGCTACGAGCAAGAAATTAAGCGAGCCATCGCGCGTGCGACAAAGTTTGTGGTCTTTGCGAATAAACCGGGTAGTGTGGCCTAACGCTCTACAAGAACCTATAAGCGCCTCGCAATATTTATTGCAAATCCGCGCTGAATTCATCACGTGGTGATAATATACCCATACCTTCGGTTTGCATCATTCCGTACGTTATTCAGTTTTTTTTTTTTTTTTCACAAACACGGCCTCAATACGCCGCTATAAAATACTACTTAGTACGAGCATTCACGCTTAAAAAGATCACGGTAGAAAGAGCACAAGCTTTCCGAAATATGCGCAACCGACCAAGGAGGAAAATGAAGGAAATTCTCCAGTGCAATTGGGCAGGGACGTAAATTCAGAAAAAATCACAACGGCGGACACAGATATTGCTATGGCCGCCATTTTGTTTCTATAAATTAGGTTTTAAGAATATTCCGTGCAACGAGGTGGAGTCATTGGACCCTTGAGTAGATGTTCAAAAGGGCGAGTAATTCAACGTCACGGCGGTCAGACGAAAGCCTGAGTAGAGGCGATCGATGCCTTAGTAGAGTTCGAGCTCGTGACACTGACGCAAGAGCGTTCTCGTTCACACAGCCGCGTTCCAGCAGTGACAGTTTCGTATTCTTGCCACCCCGTGAGTTTCCTACGGAGGTATAGGGACGATATCTTAACCCCGCTCATTTTTCTTCAGCGCTAAGCCCAAAGAAGCCCTTTCTAGCCAGCATTAAGTCTAAAACATAAGGCATAATATTTTACCACCGGCGGCAGCAACGTAGAATTGAATGATGATGATGATGGTTGGGGTTTTTGGCGCAAGGCCGACTAAGGGCAAAGAGCGCCAAAGAAAAGTTGTTTTGTGAGGACGAAGTGACAAAATATTTAACTAAAATATACGTGAAATGACATAAAAGGCAATGAAGATGACTGGTGTAAACGGCCAGGGTTTTAACATGCATGGTAAAAAATGAGGTGTAAAAACTTTACATCGCTAAGAAACTTAAAAGTACACTTGTGCGTGATTATAGGATCTTCCCCTAACATAGAATTGAAGCTCTCCTGTAAAACGTCGTGATAGTGATGCCGAATTTGCAGTGACTTCAATACACCGTGCCAGCATTCCTCTCCCGCCGCCTATTGGGTATAAGTTGGGGTCCGCGTAGTATCATCTGTACGGCTAGGCGTCGATTAAACGTTTAAACCTGATTCATCGGTGAGATTCAGTTAAACAATAGCTCGCTTATTTTCTTGCGTTAATTGCCAAAAATAACACAGCAAAGTAACTTATGAGTTGTTTTTTTTCACGATAACGTCATGTAGGACGTGGTAGTAAAAACGCTGGTAACTTTACCGCGTCTGTATACACAGTTAATATAAAACATTTTCGCTATGCATAAATATTTCAGCTGTAGGGGGGACTAACATTGTTTTTGTTTTGCAGTACCCACGCGTTTTTGGGTGTGTGTGTGTGTGTGTGTGTGTGTGTGTGTGTGTGTGTGTGCGTGCGTGTGTGTGTGCGTGTGCGTGTGCGTGTGTGTGTGTGTGTGTTCACAGTGCTTCTAGGTGCTATAAACATTCCATCACACGATGTTGAGGGCAACGCGAGGCGACATTCCGCTTTCCGCATGGTACAGAACCCGCACTTGCTGCACATACCTGGTCACTTTGAACAGTACTGATTACCCGATTAATAACAGCTAAAAAGATTTCACGTCGGTCACTCTGCCCTTGAGGTGCAGTCTGCGGTTTCAACTGTGGAGGTCTATAGGTTCGAATATGCGGAATGTCGTACATTTTTGTGGTTCAAGTTACTTATTTTAATTGGAAAAGATTTTCCTATATCGCACTCACATATTTATTTTGTTAATTAACGGTGGTTTGGTGTTTTAAGATTCGTTCGAGTGAACTACGCGGGGTATCAACGCGTTTAATTGACGTTCGGAAATGTCGGTTCTGTATTGTTCGGGAAACCGAATGTCACGCCCTGGGCGCCTATCGCCATTTTTATATTGGTCACTACTTCCCGAAGAAAACCGCCTGGCACCCTACAATGATGCAAGCAATTATCGGCTGTTACTTATTCTGTAGTTGGTGCATGACAAACCGACCAGGTGGCATCGGTAAATGTCATTTGTTCTCGGAGGTGTAGCCTACCTTATGCGTAACCAAAAAAGTAAACGAACAAATAAGTGAGTTCCTCTCTTTCTGCCTATCTCATCCGGTCACTTGCTTCCCTGGTAGCTCGCTGTTATCATCATTACAATCTGTGAGGGAGGTACCTTGGTATCCTCTGGCGGCGTCCGGTGGTTTACTTGAACACCGAAGTGATTTCATCGCAAGGTCAAACAAAAGTTTAACTGAGCACACTTAGTTCATCCCACTTCCGTGTGTTCAGTCAAGTAGTCCGTCTCCAAAAAATCACAAGGTCACAAAAAAGTTTAACTGGGCACAGAAAGTTCTTCCCACTTCCCTGTCTGGGTTCAACCAGGTAATTGAGTTTAACGCGCCAACGCAACGCAGGTGATGAGGCACGTTGTAGTGGACGGCTCTGGATTAATTTTGACCACCTGGGGATCTTTAACGCGCGCCAAAATCTGGTACACACGGGCGTTTTTGCTTTTCGCCTCCATCAGAAAAGCAGCCGCCGCGGCCGGGAATCGAACCCGCGACCTCGTGTTTAGCAGCGCAACGCCTTAGCCACTGAGCCACCGCGGCGGGTCCAGGTAACCCGGCCCAGAAAAATCGCAATCGTACAATTACTACCGCTGGGCGTAAATTGAAAATTTTTACCCAATTAATCAGCAGGATTTAACCGGTTAATTGATCGATTAATCGGTTGCGTTGGTTTGTAAAGCCAGAGTAAAATATATTTAAATAACAACACTAATAACAATCAATCAGGATCAATACCTCAACCAGCATTTATTAGACTGCCAAGGGACAACCACGTTGTCTTGGTGCTGGCGCACTTTTGGACACAATAAAGGGTCGCACGTAACAAACAGGTGGTATAGAACAATGGATAAACACGGAAACAAACGTACAAATCCGCAAAAAGGATTGAGGGTGCATCAGAATAGAGTTGACAAGCATGAGGAAAACAGCTGAAGCAAAACTGTGGGAAATAAAAATTGAATGACAAAAGTTGAAACACGGTATATTGAAATCATGAAATATAAAGAGATATATTCAATAATAACACGACCATGAAGGCAACAAGTTTACATAAATACACAAAACAAAACATAGAAACGATAAGCTTAGATACACAAAGAAAAATAAACACCATCAGCACAGTGTTTGTCAATAGAAGTTAGGTGCTACGACTACTAATGGTTTCTCATCGCAGTTCCTTTACAAAAGCTGGAAAGGGATGATGGAACACACCCAACCAATGGCGGATCCAGAGGGGGGTCCGGATGTCATGACCCCCTCTTAATTTGGTAATTTACACCCCCATAAAGATAGCCTTTAAGGTCATAAAAAAAGTCTAGTTGATGATTTTTTTTCTATTTCTTGTATTTCTGGTTTTCCCAAATTTCGGTGAATAGAAAAGGCTCCTCTTCCTCCTTAGCCCTATAATTACCATCATCACTGGTAAAAGCTCACTCCCCGCTCAGAAAAAATTAGACGATCTTCCCGTGGGGAACCATGAGGAGGATGCGAAGCATCATGGGGGTTCCGTTTCGGTTCCATTGTGTTGTCGTTATGTTGTTTCATTTATCGGAGCACGAATGGGAACGTAGTGTGAACCCCCCTGTAGAGACAGAGAAATGTAGAGAAATGTAGAGACAGCGAAGAGACCTACACCCGCGTTACCTGATCGAACACCTCCTGGTTCTCGACTTTCTTTATTGCGTGCTCACGCTCCTATCCCGCTGCTCGCCCTCTTCGTCCTCTTCTCTGGTTGAGCTGCAAGGCGCGTGGCGCTTCCCGCTACAGCTTTCCAGCGGGAAATTCCACATCCTCCTCTAAAGTTTTCCGTTCGTCGTTTCCGTTGACGTCAGCTTCGCGTGCCTTCGTTGTATCAGTAGCCTCTTGACGTAGTTTGAATGAGTGAAGGACATAAGGCGCGTTCGTAGCACATGCTCCCGTCTCGGTTTGTAGCGCAGTGGGAAGAGCGCCACGTGCCTCCCGTTGCGGTCAGATAGTCATGGGATCGAAACCGGGCGCCGCCTAACTACTTCTTTTTATAGTTGATTGCGCTGACGTCTGCCCAAACGCTGACGGGGCTGAAGAGACGCGCATGCGCAGTGGAGTGCGGACGGCGGACAACGACAACGAGGGAGGGAGGGACACAGCCCCGAGCATGAGATGCTTCGCATCTAAGACCTGGATCCGCCCCTACCTCCAACTTCTATGCTAGCGTGTTATACAGGGTGTCCCAGCTATCATGCACCAAGATTTAAAAAAAGAGAAATGGCGTAACTCGAAGAAAACCTAGTGCATAATGTTTGCAGCACTGTGAAGAAGCGGAGAGTATTTTTTTCGTTAATGAGACTTAATTAATTAATTGCAATTAATTGTCTAACTCGAGAAATACTGTCCTAATCACTAAAGTGTCAATGGGGCACTTGTAGGTAACCACGAGGGGCATCTAACTGCGCTATTTTCAGCGACGAACTAATTGCGTACTCCTTTATTCTGACTGATAAAGGAAACCCGCGAAATATGAAAAATACCACGTGGCGACGCTTACGCGCGCATTGTAAAGCAGCGTCCCCAAACAAAGCTGATTGAAAGCAACTGCTTCGCGTGTTACCCGCCCGAAGAGACAGCACATCACCTTGATAATAGCATGCATGGAAGGAGCAGCAACAGCAAGATTCGCGGGACGCGTGTGCAGATAAGGAACAAACTCGGTTGCGATTTCTTCTTTGTTTCTTTTGTCTATTTCATTCTGGCTAACTCAGAGGCAGCCTGTTTGAGGGCGTTGCTTTACGGTGCGCGCGGAGGCGCCGTCACGTGGTATTTTTCATATTTCGCGGGTTTCCTTTATCAGTCAGAATAAATGAGTACGCAATTAGTCCATCGCTGAAAACACCGCAGTTAGATGCCCCTCATGGTTACCTACAAGTGCCTCATTGACACTTTAGTGATTAGGACAGTATTTCTCGAGTTAGATAATTAATTACAATTAGTTAATTAAGTCTCATTAGCAAAAAAATTACTCTCCGCTTCTTCACAGTACTGCAAACATTATGCACTAGGTTTTCTTCGAGTTACGCCTTTACTCTTTTTTTAAATCTTGGTGCATGATAGCTGGGACACCCTGTATAGGTGCTAAACGGGTGCCATGGGATTCTGGTTAACTGACAGTTTCTTCGCGTAGTGGATAATACTTATATCAAACTTCTGCTGCGGTGTTGTTATTTTGTGCGCTGACGATAAAGGGCGGGTACTACCTTTTCGCGGGCATACATATTCAGACTACATTTGCAGGAAATCGAGGCATTTTAACAAATTATAAATAAACGCAAAGCTTACGGGGCAGTGAGGCAACTCGTATCGCGTGTTTCTAGAGTTGAACTTTGTATTAGAAACAATTTCAAACAAAACAACTTCAAACAAGTGTACATTTACGCACACTTAATTCGCTCTCCTATTTTTACGAAAATACTTTACAAGGTCCTTAAATTACATTTCAGCATTTGAATTTTGGGCGTCACAAGACGTAGTCAGGCAAAATGTGCGAAACGGCAATACGCATTTTAAGCCGTTTTGTTCATTTAGTTTCGTTTAAATGGGTCACCATTACAAATAAAACCATGGTATAAATTAGAAGAACTAGCTTTTGGTAACTCATTCAGCTCCATTCCAGCCACAAAATACGTTTCTTTAACCCCAAAAAATGCAAGCAAACCAAGAACTTTCAAATTTCGCGCTGCAGTGACGAAATAGCGGCAACAGTGACGCAATACGGACCAGCAGTAAAAGCATAGTTATCATTATGTTATATGCACTTTAGCTTCCAGGTGATACAAGCAAACGTAACTAGTAGCCACACTACAATCGCCCGGGCCTGGTTTTTGTCGTGACTTTGGTTGTCGGCCACCAATCGCACGAACAAGGTTTTATCACGTCATAGTTACGTTGACAGAAAGTGGCTGGGGCGTCTTCACTGCCTCGTCTGTTTTATTATATGTCTACATCATCTCTTCGAAGTTTGAGATGAAATTGGTTTTGCTTTTATCCAGATAAAGTAGTCTTAATGAGCCAAATGTGTTTCGTTTTCATGGCACATTAAGAGATGCATTGAAGGGGTACGTTTCGAAGGATATGGCCGCTGCGTACATGGTCGCACGCTGTAGCGCCCTTCCGCTTCCAAAACACTGCAGTATCAAAACTTCCAGTGACGTCACAAAAAATAAAAAAGCAAAAAACAAATAGGCAGGAGTCGTTTATACATTAAGTAGGGATAAGGATGATGATAAAACGTAAAAATATTACTGCGTGTGTAAGAATTTGCATCAAAACATCAACGCATAAACGCAAGTGGGGTGGATACACCACGAGCGTCGCCTAGTGCAAGAAAGCACCAGTAATTTCCCAAAAATAAAAACAACAAAAAGTTACCAGTTTTTATTTTAAAATTTAGTTTAAACTGCTAGCCGCCATATGTGAAGAAAATGCTAGAAATCTTTTTAGAATTTGTGATAAGGTATAACAAAGACGCTAATTTTTGGGGTTTATACACTCAGCAAAAAAAAAAAACGATGGGGTCGCGCGGTGTATGTGATTTGTGTATGAACGGTTACAAATGGAGTGCATCATGAGGCTCTTTAACGTCGTTTGTCCCGTGCGTGTCACGCCAAGATATTATAGATATAAGTGAGGAAATTGTGGTGGACAGTTTTTATGCGTATCGTCGTCACCGATCTCCTGCAGAAAACGTCCAATCTGCCTCTGTTGCTGGTGTAATATGTGTCGGTGTAACGCAACCTCTCTGATGGAATTTGAGTGGCATTTACGACAGTACCAGTGACAAGCTTCAAAGGTTCTTTTTTCTGGATGTGAACGCGGGCTCGCCCGATGTTAAACGTGAGGTCTACGTAGTTGGTGTTACTGACAACGGAAGGTGTCGCTCGTTACGCAGCCGCTTCGTAGGTTGCTCTGAATCGGAACAACGATGCGGTGTTTTTTTCTTTTTTTTTTATCCTGAGGTAAACAGGCATTATTACGGTATTATTGATGATGTGTTCGAAGAACGAAACGTTCGAACACAATCGTCTGAGACTGGGTATAGCTGTACAAACAACGCCGTATGAACTAGCGCGAACATTGTTCAGGTAATCAAATGCGCTGGCGTTATAGACCTAGTGTTTCAAGACTTCTATGGAGTATCGGTGTTGTAATTATAAGTAGTATCCTTTAAAAGGAAACATTAAGACCGTAGCATTGCTGCATTTGGGACCCCGTCATTGCAGAAAGCTGGAAGTAGTTGGCCACGCAGCATTACTTCAGCTATTTTTGATAAATTGCAAGAAATACACATACACGCAGTGTTTTATTAGGCCTGCTACGCTATTGCTTCGTTGTTCCCGTTGCTAATAAACGTGCCATCAGAGAAGCTAACTAAGCGTGTACTGATCTTAAATTGCCTTGTATTTTGTCGGCAGTGTTGGAAAATGTGAGAAGTGACGTCAGCTATTGAAGTTATTTTGGAATTTCTCATGGCATTTCGGAGAAATGAACCAGCGGTTTTTCTTCCCTTTATTTCTGTTGAGAGTTTCTGGAATGGCCTCAGTCATAAATAAAACAGTAGTATTTCATGATTAGATGGTCGTGCTTGTGAAGTTTAACAATAAAGTTTAGGTTTACACAAGGGAGCTTACAAAGTTTATTAGCAACCATTCAGGTGTGCAGCGTCCCCTTTCCATGATAGAGCTGTTATTCTACAGAGTGGGACAGTTGTTTGGGAGACTTCCCATAAATCCTTAATTTATTTAGGTTCAACACCTCTTCCCCACACTTCGAAGTTGTTATTGTTCTAGCAACTCTGACAAGAGTTGGTGAGGCTTAAGAGTACCATGTCACTGATTTTCAAGCACGCACAGTTGCATCTCATTATGCAGTTGCTGTAAAAATTGAAAATGATGCGGCATGTCAAAATAGTTTAACTTCACGCCTTCAGAGCTTCATGTCACTGCTTGTCAAACGCATTCTGGCTGTACAGCTCCAGTCAGAAGGTTGCAATGGTTTGACGTCAGTCATTCTAGGTGCTATGTCGCTCCTTCACAGGGGTGGGCTTTTGATTCTGACTAGAAGGCTATGGCAAGAATTGAAGAGTTATGTGGCACGTTAGGGTGGATTCATGTGAGGCCTTCAGGCTTTAAAATCGCTGCTTCTCAAGCAAACCTCTTGTTTACAGCGATGAAAGCTGCGGTGAGAGCTAACGACACTTATGTGATGTATTACAATGGATTCCAATTCAATGTTCTGAATATTGTATTGGGAACAGGTGGGAGTAAGGGTTAATGGAGAATACCTGAGTAACCTCAGATTTGCTGATGACGTTGCCTTGTTAAGTAACTCAGGGGAAGAATTGCAAAGCATGCTTACCGCTCTGGACAAATAGAGTAGAACCGTGGGCCTGAAAATTAATATGCAGAAAACCAAAGTAATAATCAATAACCTGGGACAGCACAGTGGTTTGAGATAGGTAGCGAGGAAGTGGAAGTGGTAAGCGAATATATCTACTTAGGCAAGTTGTGACCCAGGATCCCAACCATGAGGCAGAGATAATTAGAAGAATAAGAAGGGGTTGTAGTGCATACGGCAGACATTCTCAGATAATGAATGGCAGCCTACCTTTGTCCCTGAAGAAGAAAGTGTATGACAGCTGCATCTTACCGGTACTTACCTACGGGGCAGAAACTTGGAGGCTCACTAAGAGGGTTCATCTTAAATTGAGGACGACTCAGCGCGCAATGTAACGGAAGATGATACGTGTAACATTAAGGGACAAGAAGAGAGCGGAGTGGGTCAGGGAACAAACGCGTGTTAAGGACATATTAGTAGAAATTAAGAAGAAGAAATGGACGTTGGCAGGGAATGTAATGCGAAGGCAAGATAACCGTTCGTCATTAAGGGTAACAGAGTGGATCCCTAGATAAGGCAAACGTTGCAGGGGGAGGCAAAAAGTTAGATGGGTAGATGAGATCAAGAAGTTTGCGTTGATAAATTGGTCGCAGTTAGCACAGGACCGGGGTAATTGGAGAATAATGGGAGAGGACTTTGCCCTGCAGTGGGCGTAGATAGGCTGGTGATGATGATGACAATGTATATCATGCCAGGCCTTCATACTGTGCAGTTGGTGTTTCTCATGCACACACAAGTGTAATTTTTTAGAGGACCCATATCTTCGCCATCGCTTTTGCCAGCTCTCCCAGTACTGACACGGTGAACTGCTAAGCGTGCTGAGCAATGCACAACAAGGCCGCCCATCAACCACTGTAAATAATGTATTTGTCGCAAAAGTGTACACGTGCTTGGTGCAAAACCTCGCACAGAGAAGATGTACTCCGATCGCACTTGCACTTGACAGTGACGGCATCTTATTCGAGGGGTCTACCGATAGCTCGATTATTTACGATTGTTTCTAGAAGTGCAGCTCGCTGGGCCAGTTGGTAACACGATGTAGAGAAGAGACATCATACACGCTGGGCTAGCAACGGACATTTACTTCAAAAACAAATACAACCTGCGAACAATCCATGTCAACATATGCGCCAACAAGTACGCATTGTCTGATAAAAAATGCTATCATTTTACACAATTATTTTCTTTTTCCAACTCAACCTTGTAGGACGGTGATCTCTTTATCGCCGAGGGAGATGAACGGACCACTGATGCAATTTCCCTCCTGCTGTCCGCCAATGTAGGATGCTTCAAGTATTTCCCTCTGTTTTTGTGCTGCCTTTTCTTCGAATCGCAGCACTTTCAAACAGTGGCTCACACTTGCAATAATGACAGTGATAGGAAAGATGACCGGCTCCCTGAGAACGGCTCAACGCACATTGCTCTCATAGCTGGTCGTTTATGCATCGGCCCGTTTGGCTGATATAGACCGTCCCACACCTCAAAGGAAATGGCTCTTTCCTCACACTTTACATATTTCTTTACATGCTTTGTTTTGCAGGCGCGTTTCTTTTTTCCCGCATTTTTAGCGTGCGGGCACAGTCCGCGGATAGCTTTCATGGCGCGGAAAAACTACTTGAACCCCATGCCATGAAGCAATTTTTATTTCATGTTGTGCGACACCTTATGAAGATAAGGCACCACTTTGACCCTTGTTTTTTTTTTTCTTGTTTTCATCGGGCCTCTGCGCTTTCTTTTGCCTTTTAAACATGATACAGAGGCACTCAGCGACCGCCTTAAGCACTGGTGTCAGAAAACCTTAATCTCTCAGCCTGGCGGTCATAGGCGTTCCTGGATTACGTAAATGCAACTTTTCTGTACCAACAGCGGAAACTTGGTGCGGCTATGCCTCATCATCGATGGTTAAGGGGTACTACACTCGCCTCAAATGGGGGAGGTACCGGGTTCGAATTTGCGTACCGCCGTGCACCCACTGGTTTATTTAATGGGTACAGGCATCCCTAGTCAAGTGCGAACCCTTGAAAAGGAAATTCCTACCTGAAAAGCTGCCCTTAGGGGCTTCTGACCCTTGTCAATCTGGCGGGGCCCTTGCCTTCTAAAACACCGCATTGCCGAGGAGTGAAAGAGTTTGGCGGCGTGTTCTACCGCAGGCGGTTACCGAGTTAAGCATCCACGGCAGTTGTGGAAGTCACCATGTGCATTCATGTGCCTTCGTGGTGCCGGGCATTTAATGGGAAAACAGGTACAGGTGCCGTCAGAAGTAATTGGAGCACGGGAGCTGTGGCCGAACCGCATAGTAGCGCCGTGTAGCTACAACAGCGGTAAACGAAAGGAGCAGAACACGCACGCGCGCCTGCCGGCGGTGATAGCCCATCTATACTTCTCAACCCCCGCTTAACGCGGCTTCGAGCAATATTCGCAGAATACTGGCTGATACTGGTCTCAGCAATGGCGCTGATAGCACAGGTGGTATCTGTCAGAGCGCTCACACGCTTTCAGCGCACGCGAGCTGCTGGTGAAGCGTCGCAGTCGCAGGGATCTGAAGTGACAATTTTTGTTTTCTAATATTTTTAGGTGGTTCTGCTATCAGCGCCATCGTCGATACCAGTACACTGCGAACAACTCTCAAAACCGAGTTGACAGAATTCGTGGGTTCAGAAGTATAGATGGGCTATCGATGTCGGCAGGTGCGCATGCGTGTTCTGCTCCTTTCGTTTACCGCCGGCGCAGCTACATGGCGCTCCTATGATCGGCTGCAGCTCCCGTGCTCCAATTACTTTTGACGGCACCTGTACAAGTTACTCCCCAGCCTGGCGCTCGGCCCTTGCTACCACAGAAGCGGAAGTTTTGATACTGCAGCGTTTTGGAGCCGGAAAGACACCACGCTGTTTGCATTTACTGCGTGAATGAACTGAATGCAAATGCCAAAGGTCTAATTGTGTACTAGCCAATGTACCGAACTTGACCGACTTGCCTCCGCCCAGACAACCAAAGTTTAACCAAGGAACACCAATTGCCGCAGCCATGCCAGAATACCACTCTGAATTGCCGGCGCACCTCTTCCCCCTTTCCTATCAAAAAGCTCAGGAGAAAGAGAGATAGTAAACGTTTATTGCAAACGAACGGAGATTGTACAGTCGCATCTCCGTGAGAGAGGGCATCTCATTTCATGTACCTTACAGTCTGGTCTGCAGAGTCGGGACACGGGTCATCAGGGGTACCTGACAACCTTGACTGGAGCCGGTTAGCAGACTTTCCCTCTAGTCAGGGGATGGAAAAGAGATGGTGTTGCGTACTGGGGTGAAGTGTATAGTCAAGCCCAAGCCTTGGGGTTGGTGTCGAGTCAAGGGCAAATGTGGCACGGGAGGGTGTAAAGAGCTGGGGCGATATGATTGGTGGGTTGTAAAATGTGATGGCTTGAAAGTGATGCCGTATATGTGTGCTTCGTTCTCAGTCAATTTCGTATGGCGAGACGGATATTGCAGTCGACGTTACCTGTAATGGTAAAGGCGAAACCTCGGAAACGGGCATTTAATTGGTTTCTTCGGAACCCATGCTAAAATAGTAATGGATGCACCAAATATTTGTCTAAAAACTTTGATATATGAATATCAAAGTAGCCCATGGTTTTTCGGAAGTTGGCATTGAAATTAACGCTTTCTAGTTGACATTCCCCACATCGTCACCAGCTGCTTCCACCCCCTTTCCCTTTTGTCTTTGTTCGGACAAACTTTGTATATTATGCCACCTTTAAATTCCCTCCTTTCTTTACGGAAATGACAAGCGTTTACGAACGTCGCCTGGCTGACGACCATTATACCAACTGACTCCTGTCTGTGGAAGTTTTCGTCCTGGTATCTAGACATAGCTCTGGCCATTTAGTGCATTGCTTAAGGCATCACCACCGCAGACACCCACGGCAAGCGCTCCACTTCTTTTTAAAGGTCTTCTTTGTAATCCAGTCGGTTATAACCAGCTTTAATTATTAAAACTCTGCAAAGCAGTTTGGCTCTACAAAACAAGGTACAAGATTCTCCACGACCACATTCCAATTTTCCTTCACAGGCATCCGTCGCATTACACGCCGTAGTGAGAGCAAGCTTTTAACATCTACCGGGAGGGAGCGAACCACAGGCATTTTATAGTAGTCTCATGATTAAGGTATGCATCATTGCAACGCCGTATACGCTCTCCCGCCCTTCCCTTTACCACGTCTCAGTGGGAGTGGCTCATACACAAAGACCGTGCCCTGCCACGTAACAGATGACTCCAAGCACGCGACGATCGCCCTCTTTCAACTATCGACGCGCCAAATGTGCGATGGCTTAGAGCGGAAACCACTCGTTCCCTCTACCTTTCTGATTGGGCATGACGCGTGCGGGTTCGTACTCCGGCCGTACGCTGTACTCTTGAAGAGGGGGGGAACTGTCTGCCTGGGTGGATAAAAAACGTGCGTGAACCGGCACAGTTATTGCATCGGGTGGATAGAGAGGGGGATCACTTAGAGGGGGAAAGCAACAGGGGCTGTTGAAGAAGAGGGGGGGAGAGAAAGGGTGCCAAGTACGCCCGCACGAAACGGGGTCAAATGGTGTTCCCCCGCCCTTCCTCTCCTCATCTCGTTCGTGTGCGCGTAAACGGCAGCGCCCCTCGCACGCAATGTGCCGCTTCTTCTTTTTCGCAGCCGATCTTCTACCCGCTGCCGACAGCGGGCGGCGGTTATGATGACGAGTGAGCGGCGCGCACGTCAGAATCGGAACGCTTCGAGCACGTGCGTTCCCACAGACAACCCCGACACCCAAGGCCCGTCGGCGTCCTCCTCGCTCGCGCCGCTTCAAGAATAAAGCCCGTACTTCAACGTGTGACGTCTCCGACTGCCAGAAGTCCCGCAAGATAAGGGGTTGGGAAATTTGACGATCGCGTTTCGAAAGGCCGCGCAACGAGTGCAGGTTTTATCATAAAGGTGTTGCTGGGTTCCCTCCCTTCGAGCTTCTCTCTCCGTCTAGTTCTTGCCGTGTTCTTGTGCGAGTGTGCGCCAGCGCTTCGGTAAAGGTTGCATGGTAGGGCCGTTCCGATCGAGGTACACGCGTGTTTGACGCGGTCCACCGAGCGATTCGGTGTGATTTTGTTGATAGCCGGTGCGTGCGCAGGAATAGTGGGTTGCGCGAGAAAACGGACTGGCTCGTGTTCTGAATGACTGACTGCTGACTCGTCTGAGTGACGGCTGCATTTCGGGTTCGGGTTGAGGTGTGCGTGCCGGTGGCTAGCTGTAACATCTAGCGGGCATGTCGGTTACATGCATTGCTGTTGGGTTTTAGGAGCCGCTCCTTGTAAGAAAAGCGGAAGAGGTACCTGGCGTGCAAAATTGAGAGAAAGGCTGGGAAAAGCTACAGGAACTTGTTCGCTGCTGCGTATGCGATTACTGCGGCCTAGTCTCGTTTCTTCAAGACATGTCAGGTTAGGTTAGTTGTCCCCGGCCGCGGCGGCCGCTTTTCTGATGGAGGCGAAAAGCAAAAACGCCCGTGTGTACGAGATTTCGGCGCACGTTAAAGATCCCCAGGTGGTCAAAATTAATCCGGAGCCCTCCACTACGGCGCGCCTCATCGCCTTCGTTGCGTCGGTGCGTTAAACCCTACAATCAATCAAATCAAATCAGGTTAGTTGTCAGCTCCTAAAGGTGTTTCACTTTCAACTGGGAGTCTTTTTTTTTCCTTATACGGATGCAATAACGATGGAAAGTTGAGCGAGTTGTTGATATATCATTGAAAAAGGCGCGGCAAAGGCTCGTCGTTCTGTGAACTTTCGAATCTGCGTCGCCGTCTTTTTCGCGTCTTTTTTCATGGTGAATGCAATCGGTTTGTTGCAGCAACATTCCACCTTTTGCGGCCGCTGTATCTAACCTTTTTTCTTCCACGTGATGCCACGACCGTAACTTCACCATTAAATGGAGAGGCATCGGCCAAATAAAAGTTGTAAAGTCTTAAAATCTAAAAGAAACAAGGCACATTTTCGGTTCACTACGCGTAAGCCTAACTACGGAAGTTCGTGCTTGCTTTATATTCTTCGGCACGTGACGTAAGCACCGAGGGTACGAAGGTGGAAGAGTTCCTTCATTTAGATTAAGCATTTGACATGTTGCTTGTATTTGTAGTGACTCAAAACAATGCCGCCATTTCTGTTTCTTTCCGTTCGACCGAACTGCACAGCGCAAAAAACAGTGACAACGGACAAGAGAAGACACAAAACAGGCGCTCTACCCCACGCGATATCCCAGCACTGCAACTTTTGCCTGCAGACCAACACCCTGTAAAATCAGATTGCCAACAGTCCTCATCCTTGACACCCGATTCCCGTCCCGCGTTCGAGCAGTTGGTGGACCGGCTGTCTAGCTTGGACCTCTAGCTCTAGCCAGCTAATGGCGATAGAGGGGGCACGAGCAGCAAGCAAGGACCAGGACCAGCAAACAAGGACCACGAATGTATTTAAATGGGTGGAATGCTTTGTAGCGAACTGTCCGCAGTTTGTGACGGCTAACGATTGCAATTTTCCCTATCTGATGTGCAATCTGGTGTACCGCAGGGTTCCGTGTTAGTTTCTCTTCTCTTCTTTGTGTATATGAATTACCTCCCAACGGTATTTCATGCAGGACATCCCTGTCAAGGGGACGTTCTCCACAGGGGCGGTGCTCACGCCATCACGCACCAAAAATCTCGCAATTAAACGTGTTTATTCTCTCTGTCTTGGTGGATAATCTTGCAAAGTAAATCCTCATATCTGCTGATCCTCGTGCTCTGCAACAGCATTTCATGCTATTCTTCTTTAACATAGTTTTGATATTGCCTCACCACTGTCTGAATTTGCCCAATTCACCGAAGTAGACGTAGCCACCATTTCTAAACAGTATCTTGTAGACTACGCGCAAAACATTATTTCGCATGCCTGTACTTGCCTCCCATGTTCTTGAGCGGTAAGCTGTCCTCGTGCAAGCTGAGGCACACGCTCGTGGGCGGCAAGGACAGCCTTCTGGAAGAAGCATTTTAAGCGTATATAGTCTAGAAGACGGGTTAGCGCAAATTGTGATTGCGCATACACCGGTGAATTGGGAAAATCTACACAGAAGCTGACGTCATATCCACACTATGTTGATAAAGAGAGAATTGCATTAAATGCTCCTTCAAAGCACACGGATACCACAGGACACAAGATTTACGGGATAAAATTGAGCTTTATCACACCGAAGCTTGGTTGTGACAACGATGCTAGAGGATATGGGAGTAATTTGTCCAGGAGGCAGACATTGGAAATGCACTGACACAATAGGATACCTACATCAACGGGCTCTGCAATCGGCGGAAAGTATTCTGTATATCCCGCCACACCACACCAAATATAGCTGTTCCTAAGGAGAATCACACGGCTAACGTAACTCGCAGCAACAGGATTCCTTCGCCTGCGTAAGCCGGAGTTTCGCGGATTTCAGCCAGTTCGGTTTCCGAGAGGGAACCTGCACAAAACGACAGATTAGTTGTTTATTTGGTCTTCTTGTTGTTATGAAGAGCGCCCCTCCTGATTCCCAGCAGTGGAATCATGTTCCTAGTACAGCACAATGCAAAGGCTCTTGGAACATGCCCAGACGAGACGTCGACGCCTATACCGGAACCGATTGCAAGCACGTGCATACGAGCGTCATAGAGATCGGGAAAGATTCTGCGCCGACAGCCTCTCCGCGAATGCAAAGGGCACCGACGAGCCGCACCTTTCTTCGGCCCGGATGCATAACGTAACGCCGGCCTCCCATACGCACCGCAACAGCGCCAAAGAAGGAGGTTACCGGAGCACGAGCAGGCACGATGCAGACCCGTGGGAAACGCGTGGTCGAGAAGCGCCGTACGTTTGCTGCCCCGGCCACGTGTTTTAATGCAACACTATCCGAAAGTACTCCGTCAGTGAGACGCGTACGACCGCTACATCATAATCAAGTGTATGGCGGGGCTCGGCAGTCGAACATCCGGACTTGAGCGCTCCGCTTTCCGAAGCGCTCCGCTCGGGCAGAGCTGCTGCTACAAGCGCTGCTGTAATTAATACATCACGGAGCTCGGAAAAGTCGATGCGGTCGATAACTGATAACGTGCGGTCATTTTTCAGGCATCTCGGGCTGTCATTTTTTTGCACGTGGCGGAGAGAACACAAATATCCCGCTGCGAAGCATTTTTCTTTTGCTTCCTCGATGCGCCAACTCGGCCGTATCTTGGATATATCTAGCTCTACCGCGCCAACCACACCTTACGGGTACGTGTTATACATGTATATAAGCAATAGGTATACGTTAATTTGGACAGTATATCAATTTAGGCGAGATATTCAATCAGCCACCTCGACAAGAGGGCGATGGAGACTCGTGTTGTTTCCATCTTTTATATCATGCTCCGCAAACTCGTCCTATGCTGGGCTCCTAGCCGCGATGTTCATCTACAAAACAATCATCCCCAGCTACAGCTATTTTCACCCACACTTCTTTTCACGCAGATGGAGGCTGCTGTGAGATTGATAAACTACCGTATTTAATACTCGACATGTCACACGTAACGTGAGACTATTGTACTGAAATCTTATTTGTCCTGCAGACACAAAGCGTTTGCTTTTTAAGAGCGGCGCTCCTTAAGCTTGAGTTTCAGCCTTGCCGGTCATCGCTAAAAAAGCGGCGTAGAAATGTAGAAAGGAAGAAAGTGTGTAAGAAAGTGGCGAGGAGGCAAAAGGCCAACGAACAGGTGTGGGGTGTGCGCATCACGGCACATATCAAAAAAGAGGTTAAAAGTAGTAAAGATCACCAGATACGCCATTTCCTCAGTTGCGCCTCCATTGCGAAGCTGGCCGAATTTTTCGAAACAAGCTCATTATGAGATGACATGGCGTATTGGGAGCAAATTCTTGTATGGTGCATAGTGTCCGACTGCCTATATTGTCTACTACGAGAAATGCGCCGAAAGCAACGTCGCCGTCGTCACCGCAAGCATAATATGCATTATTATCATCATCATTTCGTCCTTGCAAGCAGTAGCAGTTATCGTATGCATGCTTCACTAGAAGGGTATTTTGTAATCTCAGTGAATGTGGCCACCCTGCGATGATTTTTTAAAGTGTTCTTGGAAAGTATCTCAATTCCAACAGAAAATCGCGACGTTTTATTCGGACATAAACATATTTTTTTATTTATAGTACTTCCTCTGCGCGTTTTGGGCTCATTTGCCGCCAAATTTTACTTGGGAATGTATAATCAGCAAGTAAAACTTGTTCTAAAAACAGCAAACAGCACAACTTTTTTGGCACAACTCGTGCTGCTTCTGCAAGTCATTTATGACGTCACGAGCCGTCGCCATTTTTTATCATCGAATACATCAGCGCAGAGCGTCCATCTAGTGAGCGGTACTTCAAGGTATCGTAGTTAACCCCCAACAAACCCCACCTGTTGAGAGAATTTCAAGAAAAGGTAGGAAGCTGCGACCTTTACAGTTTATCAGCGTTAAAAAAATTTTTAATCGAAACCTTTTCCGTTAAACATCGGGTTGAGTGAGCTTGATGTTGGAGGTGAGGTGCGGGATTTGTGATGTTAGTTTTCAGTGTGGACATTTTTTCATGCTCGCGCAGTTTTTACTGCAGTGCAAAAGGTTGTGCGTACTCTTTCGAACAAACGCCGTACAGGCATTTCCGAAGAGGTTCTAAACGTTTGCAAGCGGCATTTACGTAACTACTTCCCTAAACCTACAAGTCTTACACACCACCTATAGTGCCCATCCCTACTTTGAGCTAGTTACTTATGTTTTGGGTTCCAATTTTGGAAGAAGTGTGCATTGTTGCCGAACCTTTAAAGTGCATGCCAAGGGGCGCTAATGAACGTGGCCAATTTTTTAGCGTTTTACATTTGGTGGGTCACAGTTACTGCTTGTGATAAACTTTATCAGAAATGCTGGAAAAGCTAAATTAATTTTATAGAAAGTGCGACGTCTTCTATAAATTGGCATTTGGATTAGCCCGGGAAAAGCAAAGACAATGCGCTTGAGGCTTGCATGATGTTAGGTGAGCCCTATAAACTTCACCAGTTATTGAGGTAAGTTTAAAGAGTTAGTTTAACCTGAATTATTCCGTTCAAGAAAAGGCTAACACTAAAAAATTAAGTAGTACCCTTTGCCACAACTGTCGATTTAATGTTATTATCATTCTACCGGTTGCGTGACGGATATGTTTTGACGAACTGCCCCTTCCCCCCTGCCCCTCGTTTACGAAATTTCCAGCCCTTCCGACAGACCCTACACTCCCTCCAACCTACTCAGTTTAAATCTCAATTTAACGCCCTGCCACGTGGAAGTGGTTTGACAGATAAGTACAGACCAAAAACTGTGAAAAAACTGATCCTGCAACACACAAGTCTGAAATGAGTAAAAAAAATACGGAGTTCTGTTGTTCGCCTCTTATGTCGACATTATTTCGTCGGCCCCAATTTTTTATTTTTATTTTACCCAGTTTCCCCTTAAGTTTTAACAGTGAAATTACATGGAATAAAACAAGGAATGTAGAGTTTTTTTTTGCAATCAGTGCGTTTTGTTTATATTTGAATTTCAATCTGCCTGTGGCACTTTTGCCATTTGGAACCCACCGAGTTTCTGCGTGCAATGGTAGGCGTGCAGCGTTCTTGCTGAAATTACCCTAAAGGGCACATATTTTTCTTAGCTAACTATTAATATTATGCAAAGATAATTAGCACATCTTTGATGTTGTGAGAAATAGTCAAATTTTCTGGTCCGTCATCGAGTGGAACCTAAATTTAAACTAAAACTTCTTTTCAACAATTTCAAAAAGGTAGAGCGCACAGGAGCTTACCATCTTAGCATTCATCTCCGAAGGTCTGCTGCAGTGCCCACATTTTGTGATGTAACTGATTTCTGTGCGCAATATACAGCCCCAAGAAGTTGGTTAAGCGTTAGTCTTCGGCATCGTTTGCGGCTAATGCTTGAAAAACTGAAACTTCTGCCAAGCTAAACATAATTCACATCTGCGTGATCATACCACAAGTTGTGAGCTCACGAAGCAGTGTTCTGTGCAAGAAGGGTGCTCAAGCTCTACGCGGCTTCTGTTCGGCGCGAGAAAAATCATGAGCCGTCTGACAGTATAATTTATCCCGGCTACGTCATCGGCAATAGAGACTTAAGGGAGGAGCCAAGCCAAGCCTATTCTGCATGGCAAGGTCTGCCTCACTTGTCTTCACACCGACCTCCTCCCAAGCTGATGGTGGGCGGAACATCGTATCGGTTGACAGTGATTTGTGCGCTTCTGGGCGGTTAAACAGACACCGCTCGAGAAAGGCCCCGGTGGGAAAAACTCGTGCTTACGGCGAAGGGCTAACCATCTGCTAGGCAAGGCGCGCCAACTTCTGCAATCGCTCAACACCGGTGGCCAGCCACACGAGGCATTGCAGTAAGACCTAATCACTCCGTCCCAGCCGGAAATGAGCAGACATCTAATTACCTCACGCAATATATCAGGCAACCCTTTTACTCCATCCGCGTCTCGCGCGGAGTAGCGTACGTTTTCGCGAAGAAGTACCCATCTGCCAACCCTGTCGTTTCTCATTAGATTCCTTCTTCGTGAAGAACCGCTGGCTTAATTCGTTTTTTTTTTTTTTTCCCTTTGCCTTTGCGTTTTCAAGTTCGTTTCTCTCGTCCCTTCCTTGCTCTTCTTTCGGCTTTCGCTGTTTCGCACCGCTGTTGTGCCAGCTTCTTCAAACACATGTCCACCCGGTAGATCGGATGAGCCAGAATAGCATAGCCTCAACGACGTCACAGCTTACACAATCGAGGACGTGTAGACAGGCCCCCGAAGGGATGAATTCCAATTCCTCTCACAGGTGAAGCCCGGTCGCAGATAGACAAGCTAGGGCCGTTCCGTACAGCATCGAACCCACCGATAGAGGCAGGACAAACTATGGCGCTGCCAATTTGCTCAGCTCACATTCGGTTTTAGTCCCGGAGCGAAATCAACGCGCGCTGCGCACAGCCCCACCAACCGACCAGCCCTGCCCGCTCGGAGAAGCTCCTCGGCAAACACGTCCGCTCGCTGCAGGCGAGCTCGCACGCGCAAGCGTCTCCCGGTCTCCTAAACGGGTGTGACGGGCCGGAGTGTTTCTCGAGAGGGTGCCACTCTCCGAGTGTTTGGGACCACACGAGGCGAACCACGACGCCTGGTGGGAGGCGAGGGAAGTCTTGGCAGTCCGCAAGCGCTGCTGGTTCTTGCTCCGCATGGGCTGCCCTTCTCGTTGGAACTGGGTTCTTGTGGGTGCAGGCAGTGCGTCGGCTTCCGGAACGAGATCCTCGTAAAGCATTACGACCAGAACACAATCGCATTAAAAAAATTGTTGCCTGTAAATGTGTAAGCACCCACCGCGGTGGCTCAGAGGCTAAAGAGTTGTGCTTTTGAGCGCGAGGGCGTGGGTTCGATCTTTGCCGCGGTGGCTTCTCTGCACAGGGAAGCGAAAAGCGGAAACGGCAGTGTCAATATTTCTGCGCACGTTGAAAATCCCCAGGTGCTAAAATTAATCCGGAGCCGTCGTAGCCCGGCTGTTGCTTCGTCGCGTTAAAATTGCAAAAAAAATATGAAATTATTACACCTCACGCACACTGTATATATATACATACATATATATATATATATATATATATATATATATATATATATATATATATATATATATATATATATATATATATATATATATATATATATATATATATAGGTACTCTTAATTATTTTCACCGCTTTGTGTTAGTGAGCACCTACATCACTTCAAAGTTCCAAGCGAAAGATGGGAAGGTACAAGAGATGCGTGTACGCCTTATTTGAAGGATGGTCTGCCGGTAAATCACACTATGGTTAGAGTGAAAATTGGAATAAAACAGAACACAGAAACAGATGTGACAAAAAAATCGAAGGTGATTGCGACAGGTAAGGCGGCGTAATACGTTTTTAAACCAGCGTCCTAAACGACCATCAGCAAGGGCAATAATGCGGGATGGGCACATTAATTCAACAAAATTAAAGAACGATATGTTGCAGGTCTTTTATGCGCAAGCAAGCATCCGTTTTGGAGTTATGCTGAGACACGTAGATTTGCTTATGATGATTATTTGAGTTCTCAAGAACTACCCTGGCGCCTGCCACGTGGTAGGTGAGCGTGACGGCACGAGAATAGAACAGGGGCGTGCAGAGAGGAGCTCTGACTATGGAGAGTCTCCCGCTTTAGGTTAATCAGTCTGCCGATGTAGTTGGTGTCAGAAGACAAAGAAACGAAAGCGAAGTGAGCGACGCAAATACGACATACCAGTACAGAAGTCTTCGATAACCGCTAGGCGTCGGCCTCCAAAGCACGAAAGCAGACTAAAGTTCCCGTGGGATTTTTTTTTACTGGTGTTCAACAATATTTGGCGTCACAAGAAATTGACTGCACATGATTGCACTTCCGGTAACCACAACCTAATCCCTAACTGGCACAAACTTCAAGTGCAAGTGCCCGTTCTTATAGCCCCAGGTGTGAAGCCAGTGGGAAAAACAGAGCGAGGCCCGTCACGACGGCACGCTGGACAAATCAGCGCGTGAAATATGCAAATGCCGATCTGCTATGCATTAGGCACAACAAACGCGAATTCAGGAGCTTGTCATGTCAGAATGCAAAAGCCTACCGTCTCTAAAGCCTTCCCCTCAAAAGGCTTAGAGCCTCGCGAAGTTACACAAAGGCCCTGCTGCGACCATTCGTAATAAATGGCAGCGCTGCCAGCGCCCCTTTCAGGAACCGCTCACTCCGGTAGCTCAGGGAACAAGTGGACGAGGATTAGAGAACGGCGCAGCCGTCAATACGATGCCTGCTGCGCTGTGTCAGAGACGTCGGCGTCCATAGACTTGTCCCGTTTCTTTAGCTCTTTGCATTATCCTCCGGGAGCTGCTTGTTGCAAGCGGTACTTTCACTGGAGCAGGCATTCTTAACACGTGTTTCACGCTCGGGTGCATTAAGCCACACCAATACGTCAGTATCAATTTGGAGAAAACTGGCACGCAGCCCTTGGCTGAAGGGGGCGTCGTTGTGGGAACGAGAGTTTTTGTTTTTCGGACCTCGCAACTAATCCCTTGGGATGTTCTTGCTGTATTTTCTTTTCAAGAGAGCCTCTCTGTGAAGGGAACTCCGTGAAATACCACGTAATCGCCGTGCGACCAAACCGAACCTGACGTGGCGGGAAGGTTTTCGGTGTATGGCAATGGTGCCACCCGAAGGAGTTGTGCATTGTATGTGGCACGAATTTCGTTTGATACAAAAACTCCATCCCGCGAGATTTACGCAGAGCTTGGACGCTGCCATATTCAACGGTTCTACAGAAGAATGTGTTGCTGGGCAAGTTGTTACTAAGCGATGGAACACACCCAGGGTTGAGACAAACAACTTTAGAAAGTCAACAGTGGGCCTCGAAAGCGGCTGTTAAATGACTGGTAACAACACCACGAGCTGATCTGGCGGGTTTATAGAAAAACATTTCAAAAAACACCGAGAGCTTAGTCACGTAAGTAGGCGTGGCTTTTGGTGTTGATTCTACCGAAGGTTGACGCATGGGTTCCGTCAGTGGGTGGTATATTGCGAACTATACGAAAAGAATGGCACGGAAATTCCCGGCCGATCGAAAGATATATGGGCACATTGAAAGTTAAGCGGTAACTTTATGCCGAGCGCCATTACGGACAGAACCTGAAATAGCGCTGCAGCCTTACCGAGGACCTGAAGCGATTTTGTTTTCTGTTCTGGTAGCAGATATTACATCAACTATGACAAATAGTGAGCACGTAAGCCACGTTCCTTGGTGGCTCAGCCATTAATGTGCATCTAGTGTCGATGGTTAGCCTGCAGCAATATGCGGAACTTTAGCTTCAGATTTGTGAGTGATTTATTCAAGACAAGAAAATTACCGTTCAAGACCACCAGGTTGACAAGCTTCTGAGCTATTTCTTTCCAAATACCGCTGACGACACTTCATACAACTCTACATGTTGCTCCCCTTCTGGTACAGTATAGCTGTATATAAAGATTATATGTGCAAATATAGCGAAAAACAGGTATAACTAACTGATTTCAGTTTCCCGATGTGTTCGTTGTAAGTGGCCTGGACTGTATTCCACTCGTCCTTGATAGCTTTCAAACCTACCAAAGATACAAGGTGGGTATACCAGGTTAGAGTGACCATGAGTGTAAAGGCCGCTTTTGAAAGGACGCAGATGCAGTGAAAGTCACCAGTCGTTTAAGTACAAGGTTAATAACATTCTTACACTAACCGTACATTATCAAGCCTTGAGTGATCAATGGTTGCTTAAACGTTGCAACTGTAGCCTAACAACAAATTTTGTTTCATTCCGACATGGTACTCGAATTTTCCAACAAACAGGAAAGCATTGCGTTTCTCGATGTCATGTGTACAGAAAGCCAAAATGAAAAGCAAAATTGGCTTGTTAATACTGGTACAAATTTCAGGGCCATTTTTGAAGCATAATGTAAAGAAGTAATTGCTTCAATAAAAATCGAGCCAGTGTAATTTCATGCAGAGCGAACATCCCAGTTCCCTTCTGCGTTTCACAAGCCTCTATCTCTGGAAGCTGCAGAGTCATAATTTCTCCAGGAGCCAGCAAAATTAGTTTTTAAGAATGGAACGTCCGTAGCATGTCCAACATCTTTTCCAACTTATGTACATGCAGTGTCCAAGCTCATGATTTCTCCAGGAACCAGAAAGATCACTCTTCAGGCATGAAATGTCAGAGCTGGTTATTTCTCAACGAGCCAGCAAGATAACTCTTAAGGCACGGAATGTCCTTAGCATGTCCAGCATTCTTTTAACATTGCGTGCATATCGTTCCAGGATTCATGATTTCTCCACGAGCCAGCAAGATTAATCTTAACGCATGGAATGTCCTTAGCATGCCCAACATTCTTTTAACCTTGTGTGCATGTCGTTTCAGGGTTCATGATTTCTCCAAGAGCCAGCAAGGTCACTCTTTGGGCATAGAATGTCCTTAGCATGTCCATTTTTTTTTCAACTTACGTGCATGTAGTATCAGGGATCATGATTTCTTTAGGAGCCAGCAAGGTTTCTCTTTAAGTATGGAATGTCCTTAGCGTGCTCAACGGTCTGTTATCCTTACTCTAATGCAGTGTCAGAGCTCGTGGTTTCTCCAGGAGCCAGCAAGATTACTATTTAAACATGGAGTGTGCTTAGCTGTCCAGCAACTTTTAACCTTACGTGCATGCAGTGTCGGGGCTCATGATTTCCCAACTAGCTAGCAAGATTACTCGCTACGCATGAAATGTCCTTAGCATGGACAATTCCTCAACCTACGTACATGCAGTGTCAGGGTTCACCAGGAGCCATCAAGATTACTCTTTAGGCATGGAATGTCCTTAGCATGCCCACTTCTTCAACTTACATGCATGCAGTGTCAGGTATTATGATTTCTCCTGGAGTCAGCATGGTTACTCTTTAGGCACGGAATGTCCTTAGTATGCCAAACATCTTGCATGCGTGGACCTTTCAGTGCAACCTTTCACTGTGGACCCTTCACGTGGGTGGTGAATGAAGAATAAAATACCAGCTGCTCATCGCAGAGGCCTCATAATACCAACACTCCTGTACTTTGCTGCGGCCTCCTGCGATACGATTGCGAGGTTTTATACGTCAGTTTTTAATGCAATTTTTGTAAGGAGGCGAAATGATCATAATTTGCATATTTCGCCTCCTCTTGAAACAGCGTTCAGCCTCACCAATTTTGGACATTACCGCTTCTTTCACTAATCTAGTAAGACCACTTTAATGAGCAACATGTTACGCACAGAAAGGTGTTCGTATAACAAGTTATCCAGAGAACCTTCTCAAAAGATACCGGACTTTCATGAAATTATTGTTTTGTCGTTTTTTCGCGTGAATAATTTCGTGGTGAAAGTGCTTGAAAAGCGAATAGGTTGACTCCTTTCAGTCTAGGCCCAACACGGCATTCTGGTTTGGAAATTCTACAATCCACACGTCGACAGAGGGCCAATACATATTCGATGTCTGACATTTGCGTCTCTGCTGAGTGTTGGACACGCTTGTTGAATTTTTTTTCTTGGCAGCTTCGGAGCGCGTGGACGCGGTGCCGAACCTCTGAAGAAGTCCGGTAGAAATATATGTTAATTCTCTTCGTGATTCAAGAACCAAGTCTTGAACCACGAGGGGAAAGAGATCCAGCAATTTCAACAAATAGACCCACTTATTACAGGAACTGACACGGTTGTAGTTGTCGATCCAGTCGCCAATGTTCAACCTTGGAGGCCAGCAAACACCTGGGGATCGCGTTGACGGTTGGTCATGTTCTGTGATAGGGCCGCGGGTGTGGTAGACTGTAGCCGTGGCAAGCGTCGTCCAGACCTATACTTCGGGTGTCCGGGTGGGATCCGAACCTCGTGGAGTTGGATCGCATCTGACGGGAATGTTTTGTCCAGTGTCCTTTTTATCTTTCAATACATTTCAAAAACTATATCTGTTTCAAGAAGAATAAATGGCAGACCCCATTTACTTCTTTGCCTTCCTTCGCATCCTTGAATGCCTGTGTGTGTGTGTGTGTGCGTGTGTGCGTGTGTGCGTGTGTGCGTGTGTGCGTGCGTGCGTGCGTGCGTGCGGGCGGGCGGGCGGGCGTGCGTGCGTGCGTGCGTGCGTGCGTGCGGGCGGGCGTGCGGGCGTGCGGGCGTGTGTGTGTGTGTGTGTGTGTGTGTGTGTGTGTGTGTGTGTGTGTGTGTGTGTGTGTGTGTGTGTGTGTGTGTGTGTGTGTGTGTGTAAGTGAACATCGTTGATACGATTCGGCATAATACGTTTTTCGGCTTAATACGTTTTCATTTTTTATTCTCGTCCAATGTTCCGTTGAAATAATGCATCTTTGTGCTTTTAAAATACGATCACATTTTTGACAAAAATAATATAATATGATCGCGAAAGTGTATCTTGACCGACATTTCTAGAAATCTTAATGCGTTTGCTATACCAGCTCGAACGGCTTTCCGGCTTTCGCTATCCCCTCGACTGATCGTTCATTCTATATTTTTTAGATGTCGATGCTCTGAAACTCCCGCATCAGTTTCTGCCACAGAATCAATTTTCGATTCACTCCACTCCACTGCCTTTCTCAGAGCCTTCCCCTCCCTCCGCCTGCGGCCATGCGGGGCCACAAGGGCATAGACAAATTTCCATTGTGTGCGTTCTCCCGCGAACCGCTTCCACACGCCATCTCGCACGGCCGCGTAAACGAAACACGCCGCCACCGCCGCAAGAAGGCCGCCGCAGGACGCGACGCCCAGACCAGCGAAGACGATCGATACAACCCGTGATTCGTCGGAGGAATGAAGTTGGAGACGGAGCGTGCGAGTAAGAAGAAAGCAAAAGCAAGTGGAACATGGGGTGACCAGGCGACGTGGCACGTCGCTTTGACGTCCGGCGGCGCGCGTGTGACAGGCCTTGCCGATGCCGGCCGCAGCCACTCGGCATGCAGCGCCGGCGAGGCGCTGGCGACCAGCGTCAGATTGTCTCCTCGTCTCCGAAGCTAGCAAATATAAGTCGCAAGCCTAACACGCTGCGGGCGGAGTTCAAGGGGAGAGGGGGGTGGAAAGAGAGAGAGAGTTAAGTCAAAGGTAACAAGAAAGTCCTCCTGAGCTCCTCTGTCATCCAGTACTACACCTTCGTGTCGCGAATCCACGTCGCCTCTCTTTCTCCAACCTCGCCCGTCTCGGTTTGTTGGCGTTCTGTTCTCCCCGTTTCCGACCAAGCCCCGACTTGCCTCGGCGAATATTGGCGTGTTTAAACGCGACCCTTTCCGTGATCGTGGGTGCTCCGCTTGGGGGTTTTACTTTTGGCGTACATTCTTGCGTCGGCGTCCCGCGGAGGGCCCGCATATCGCGGCGGCGCGTTTTCCCCTCCTGTTCTATGTGGTTCGTGCCGGTTCCTCCTTGACGAACCCGTCTTCTTCGCCGGGCTGATTGTCGTGACGCGGGAATCAATAGCCAGGTCGCTCGCGTCCGCTCGTTGTTGGGTCTTCTCTCGAAGGCGCCGCCGGGAGTCCATGCCGATTGCGAGAAGAGAGGTGCGGCACGGGTTCTTCTCATGCCTTCCGACCGTGAAAACCAGCTTTCTCTTCACTGACTGCTTCTTTTGGTTGCTTTTCGAGCGCTTTCTTGTGGAGTCCCGCTGGCGGTAATGTATTTGCACCGCAATTACTTACGGCCTCAACTGCGGGATGCTGCCTCCCAAACTCACAGGCCACTTTCTTCACACGTTGTCTAACAGTTCAGGATCGTATGGTTTCTTAAATTTTATTCTGCCTGCAATCCTTCCAACGAAAACCAAACTTCGGAAACAGTACTTCGTATGTGCTAGTTGGCCCTAAAATATATTATGCTAAGTGAGGCGTAAAATCGTCATCCCAAAGCAGCAGGCCACATTCCCGGCGAGTGTAGTATTTTAACGAAGGACAGTTTGACATCCACCTGAATTCAGCCATACGGCTACAAAGGAAAGCTATACAGCTTCCTCAGAAACTTCGCAGTTAAAGAAAAATTCGTCCTCGTCCAGGATTCGAGCCCGGGACCACCGCTTAACCGGAGCAGTCGCTCTACCAACTGAGCTAACGCCTGAGGAGGCTAGCCGTTTGTAGCGCCAGAACGAATTGATCAACAACTCGAAGTAATGGGCAGGTGATAATAGAACAGATTTAGGGCAAATCCCCAAGGTGGAGTAAGTTTCTGCGAAGGAAAGTTTGACATCCACCTTAACGCAGCCTTACGGGTACAAAGCGACCAGGACGAATTTTTCTTCAACTGCGAAGTTTCTGAGGAAGCTGTATAGCTTTCCTTTGTAGCCGTATGGCTGCATTCAGGTATACCGGCAACAACAATCCCGCAAAATCGCAACAGGACTACCGCAAAATCCAACAGGAATTCCCTGTCGTACGACAAAAAACTTTGTTGTGACAGCAGAAGTCCTGTTGCTACGACAACGCCATCTGTTGTTGCGACACACATTTCTGTCGCAACGGCGAAGTCAATTTTCTCAACGACAAACATTCCTGTAGCCACAACAGGACTGCCATCTGCGCTACTCTTCGCAATGGGCATTCAATCCATGTGCAACTACTGATGGAACATCGGGATCTCGACAAGACAGGAATTCGGCACGACGAAACGTCAAAATTAGGACAGGCATACGACACACGACAGAACATCAGAATCACTACACGACAAAAATACGGCAAGAAGGCAGTACGACACACGAAAATGCGACAAACTACAGAAAATTTTCCTGTCATTTTCGACTGGGACGGCATACGGCATAAAAATCAACCTGAGAATTGAGTAGGAGACGTACACACGTCTGTGGCAGTCGTCAGCGGCAGCAATGGGAACGTCTCCAGACTATACAAAAAGTGGTCAATGCAGTTCATCTTGGAAGAGTTTCAACTATAGTATGCGGCATAACGATTCACGTCAACCAACTTCTGCACAAATCCAACGTGTTCACATTACTATCACTAGTAGTACCTGGGAAGTTGTAATATTGAGGTCTACAAACAAGACTAGAAGTGGTTCATCCGAGTCACGCTGGAAGATCCTGTACAGCAGTGCTGTAATTACCCACCTCAACCAAACAATGTGCAGTTGTGGACAAATATAAAGTGAACACGAAAACATGAGCCAGAACACGTAAAATCGAACAATATATTTTTTTTGTGTGGAGCTTGTGGGGAGCGCCTCGGCACACCTTCTGGTCTAGGGGTGTCGCCCGGAGCCCCTCGCCCTCCTCGCCTACCGTGCGGCCCGGTCGCCGGAGAGATGGCGCGAGTGGACGGGTAGGAACGGGCGGTGGTGAAGAAGGGCCGCGCGCGGGGACTCGGACTCGGGACGCGAAGTGTGTTGCTTGGCTGGTGTGTGTGTGTGTATGCCCGGACGGGCGACAACGCGTTGGAGGATGTGAGTAAAGAGTTCTTTCACGCAACCGCAGTGTGCCTCATTCCTTGGCATGCCGTAGAGAGCAGGCCCACAAGCTCACCTGGTGACACGGTTGTGGCATATTTGGAAAACCACATTTCCAAACTTACATTTACGGAGCCATGCGACAACTTGGCCTGCACGGAAAAAAAGTTGCGCGATTGGGAGGCCCTAGTGCGCAGCCCCACTCCCTTACTCCAACTGCGCTTAGTCCAGGTGCCTGAAAATGACGCCAGTAGCCAAAATCTCCTGGGATACTGACACGGCAGAGGGGTTCCTATATAGGCCCTCTGCATCTTGTCGCTAGTCATCAAATTTCGCAAAGGTGGTGGCTCCTCCTTGTTTTTTGCGATGACGATGGAGAAATGACAAGGAGAAAGGTTACCAATAAATTTTAAGTGCACATAGATAATCTCCAGACAGTGAAGGCGCAGATTTTTCTTCGACCAGAGTTATTTCCCGCGCATCGTCACTTTACGATCCAGATATTGCAGAACTGTCGTTTGCCGTAATGACATTGGATAAAAATGTATCCCAAAGGCGTCCAAGCCACTGTCATATGGTGGTGACAGGAGCGCATCGCAGCGATAGCTGAGCGGCAGGTCTTGTTGTTTTTACACGACGTCAACGCGGCAGAAATTGTGTTCATTGCGTTGCTACCACAGCCAGATGACGTCGCAACCGTGGAGTGCGGACGTGTTTCACGCTACGTTCACCCACGTCGGCTTCGGATTGGACATCTTCGCCGGACACACGTCGCAGCCCTGGGCAGCTAACATTTTTCGAAGGACGCTCTGCTGCGTGGGGCAGTTGAGCAAAAGCTCCCACTGGCCAGTTAATGTTCCTCCATTGAATTCTCTACCAGCAGACTCTGAGGTTCATAATCGTCGTTGGCGGCTGACCACCTCACCAGCTCACATCGTCGCTTCACCGTATCCATCAGTACCGTATTTACTCGCGTAATGATCACACTTTTTTTTTCCAAAAACATGATGCAAATTCTGGGGTGCGTTCATTACGCGAACTAAATTTTTCCCCAAAAAAGTTTCACCGCAGAAAACGCAAGCAAGGTGCAGCTCAGAATTTTTACGATAGGTGTCATCAACATAATAAACATATTAAATAAAAAACATAATAAAAACTCTTTAGAACACTGCCAACCACGCGGAAAAGTGAAGCAAAACGCCGGGTTTCCATGAATAACGCAACGCGCCGGAACGAGTTTGCTGCGAGGTGATAAATGGTCGACCAATGGCGGCTGCTGCTGTCACCGTTCGGGACATCAGTGCGGGACATCAATAGACCACAAATCCACTGGCACTTCAGATATTATACCAAGCGCAACTTTTGCAACGTAACAAAACACAAGTCCGCATTGACTGGGTACCGGGCCATGAACCCTCTTCCTCGGGAAACCAGGTGGTCCATGAGGTCGCACAGGAGAGTGCACATTTACAACCTCCACTGGTGTCTGATGAAGAGCCGGCACGGTCGCCTACACCTCCACCGGCGATGCTACTCCACCGGAATAAGAAGAACCGAAGAGAGCGGCTGAAAAACAGAACTCCAGCAGGATATTTGAGCGCTTTACCACCGCTAACCCGCTCCAGTGAAATCTTTCTGAACAAATTTCTCACCGGCGCAGCCTACACACCTGAAATGTATCGTAAATGGTACACTCCCCATTTAATACTGTCACACAAGTACCTCAGCAGAACTGGACCCTGGCGAAATCGTGAGGAAGCAGTGCTGGGTACAAAAAGACTGCTAAATACTTTTCTTGCGGAAACAGGGCTAGAAGAGGTTCTGTGAACCCTCTGAGCACGTACATTTTGTATATGTGTGCATTTCTGCTCTTACTCCCCTTTCTTTTTTTCATTTTCTTTTTCTCTCTATTTTTCGCTGTCACCTCACTGTATTCACCCCATCTGGAGTAGCAAGCCCTACCGTTAGTGGGGTTGACCTCTTCAGCTTCCATTAAAGGCATTCTCTCTCTCTCTCTCTCTCTCTCTCTCTCTCTCTCTCTCTCTCTCTCTCTCTCTCTCTCTCTCTCTCTCTCTCTCTCTCTCTCTCTCAGCAGACCTCACTCATCTCGTGTGGTCATTTCCTACTTTTGCCAAACAGCGAACATTCACGTCACCACAACTGCACCCTGATCCCCAACAACTTGACAAAAAATTAATACACCAAATAGCCCTTTATTCTCTAAAGAGCGGTCTGGCACGAGTTGTCTGAGCGGAGACCTCACCGGTCCTACTCACAATGGACTATTTTGCCTGGTCCACCAGTTGGAATGGACTCATTTCAAGCGTGAACCTGAAAAGGACTGAACCCTCATAAGCGTGAACACGAAGCTACACAGTGCAAGCCAAGAACTGCACTACTAATCCCAGTGCTTTTACTACCCTCTCCCCTTTCCATTCTCCTGTTTAGACCAGCGGTCTCCCGTTTTCAATAAAAGCTTTACTACTATTTCTTCCGCAACAATAATGGACTCATGCATGCTTGCCGATATTGCTGATATCCGCAAGTCTGCGGCAATAACGTAGCCATGACCGCGTTGAAAGAGGAGGAGGAGGAGGAAAAACCTTTATTTGTCCCATCCGTTGAGTGCAGTCACTCCGGACCAGAGAGGGGTGTCCTCAGCTCAGGACTCCCTGGCTGTAGCCGGCCTTCCGTGCCCTATTCACCAGCCGAAGCTAGGAGAAGGGGTCGGAGCTGGTCAGCGCCGCCGCCCACTGTGAAGGGGTAGGGTTGGGATTGGGAGGGAGGTCTGGGATGTTCGGGCATTCCCACACTATGTGGTATAGTGTTGCTGATGTGGGGCAGAAGATGCACTGAGGGGAGAATCGGGTGGGGAATATTTTGTGCCAGAGCGTGTTGTGGGGGAAGGTGTTAGCTTGGATCTCGCGAAGTATAACTCCTTCCTCTTTGATGAGTTTCTTATGTGGGGGAGGAAACTGTTGGCGGGACAGTCGGTAGTGAGAGAGGATGTCGTTGTATGTTAGCATGGGTTGGGGCGTATAGTTAGTGGGGGTGGTTGGCATAGGGTTGTGGCTGTCCGCAATGGCCCGGTGTACTGCTTCTCGAGCCGCGGTATGTGCCGCTTCATTGCCGACTATGCCTGAATGACTTGGTGCTTAATGTGGAGGTCAGGTAGGTGAGTCCTGGTTTTGAGAATATTGAGGGCTGCTGGGAAGAGAGTGCCTCGCAGGAAGTTGCGGCAAGCCTCTTGAGAATCTGTCAGTATGGTTACGCAGTCGCTTTGTGTTGTGGTGGCTGCCATGGCTATTGCTGCTTCCTCTGCAATGGCGGTGTCCGTAGTGAGGACAGTGGCTGTAGCTACGGTCTGAAGTGTATTATTCAAAACTGAAATCGCATAGGCGTTCTTGGTGACGTGGGGAGAGGCATCTGTGTATAGCACCTCCTCAGTGAAATTGTGCCTGAAGATAGTTGGTGCGGGCCCTTCGTCTTCCATTGTGATAGGTGGGGTGCATATTCCTAGGAATTGGGGTAACGCGGATGTATTTCCGTACAGACAGTGGAACACGTATTTTGCATCTGAGACCGGAGGCGATGGATATCCAAGGCGCAACAGGGTCGCACGTCCAGCATTAGTGAGTTGGAGCCGTTGGAGTTGTGAAGTGCGTTGCGCTTCACAGAGCTCTTCCCAGGTGTTGTGTAAGCCCAGTTGCAACAGCTTGGCGTTCGATGTGCATGTAGGAAGTCCGAGGGCCGTCTTGTATGTTTGTCGGATAAGAATATTTAGCTTTCGCCGTTCGGCTGGCTTGAGGGACAGGTAAGGCGTACCGTACGTAACACGGCTGATAAGCAAGGCTTGAATGAGTCGGATGAGGTCTGGTTCTTTCAGTCCGGTCCGTTTGTGCGTGATACGGCGAATTAATTGGGTTAGCTGAGTCATGGTGCGTTGAAGTTGTAGGATTGTATGGGAGCCCGATCCGTCCTGTGGGATAGTGAGTCCGAGTATGCGCAAGTGTGTAACAGTTGGAATGGGAAAGTTTTGAATATGGAGTTTAGGGTCTGGTACTGGGGAGATTCTTCTGTCCTTTGTGCGTTTTTGAAGGGTTAGGAGGGCCGATTTTTCTGGTGCGCATGTAAGACCGCGCTCCTGTAAGTACCTGCATGTGTAATCAACAGCTGTTTGAAGGGCTTCTTGCTGGTCTCCGATGGATCCTGTGGTTGTCCATAAAGTTAAGTCATCTGCGTACAAAGCATGCTTCAGGTCCGGTATGGTAGAGAGTAGCGTAGATAGATCTTTGATAGCGATGTTGAAAAGGAGTGGGGGGAAACATAGGTAAGCACGATTATCTCCAGCTATAGATTAGGCGCACATACGACATACGGCCGCGGCAAGTTCAAGGTGCGATCACTGCGCGGGAAATTAAAAAAAAAAGTCGCATTTTGACGACGAACTTCAGGGGTGCGATCATTACGCGAGTGCGATCATTATGCCAGTAAATACGGTACTCGTTCTCCTGACGCACCATGACGGCTCAGCCATTCCATCCAAATGGCAAAGCTCCCCCTTTTCTTTCCTCTGTAACCTTTACTTTTATTTCCCTACCATATTCTATTCCCTCCCCCTATATCACCACTACCGCACTGGGCTGAATTCAGTGAGCTGCCACTGAGGTCAATATCATCTCCATTGTACTTCCTTCCCTCTTCATTCAAACCGAACCACTTCACCAACGTCGGTCCCAGCCATGTCGCCATGGCTACAGGCATTGTGACGTGACGCGCTTCACGAGCTGTGTACTTGCTGACTTCCTCTGGCTGGACCACGCCGATGAGATCAAAAGCAAAATATGCTAGGCGAGCGAATACGACACCCGCCAGTCTTGCGCAAATCAGGACTCGCCTGCGGCGAGGATCCCGTCTCTGATTACGGAGATATTGCACAGAGGCATCATGCACAAACTGGCAGTATATAGAAACTAGCTCTTATCTCCATCCAAGTTCTAAATGATGAACCAGAAAAAAGTATTCTTTAGAGGTTTTTGGGTGGCTAGAACAACAAAACACAAGTAGAGGGTCAAATTTCAAATAAATTACAAATACTTTTCAGATATCAGGGTAAAATAAAACTAAATCAGGAAGAAAATCTAAAAAAGGTTACTGTGGCCGCAGAAGTAACGATGCAGATTAACATGCAAACTGTACGCAGATTAAATGCACGCTTGTTCACGGCCGTCCAGGTAAACAGCGGTCTCCTCTTTTTTTTTTTTTTTTAACGTCAATTCGTTTTCCTGGTACTTTATGTTACAGTACACTGCCTACCCAATCATTCTGTTCATTCAGTGCCTGCATCTCTAGTTTTCTTTTCTCCACCTCTTTGATCGAACACGGATAAATACGCTTGCGAAAGCAGTATGGCCGACATCAAGGAGACCCACATCTCAATAAAGTGAACGCAAGGAAAAAGACCCCATCCTCGGCAATATTATTGAAGCCCTGTTGTCCTGGCGCGAACGCGACACACCAGCCATATCATAACACAGTCGTGTACACCATAAACGACAATCAATGACAGCAATTCTCCCCGATTTCCAACAACAGCGCACAACTAGAGTGTCACCTTCGGTAGTCGGTGTCGAAACGACGGCAAATGCGTCTGCACCCCGCCCAACGGGGGCTCGCGCATATGCGCTCCCGCACTCGACCAAATCACGCGCCTCGTAGAACCCCAATGGGCTTAACACAGAAGCAGCGCCGCCACCAATGAGTCACACGAATTCTTTTCATATCGAAGAGAACCCAAACGCTGCCTCGCCACCCCAGTTTACATCTTGATTTCATCGGCCAGGTCAGTGGAACTTGCGTCTGTCGACCTAGAAGAAACCAACACCGACCAATAATTGAATTTTGTCACCAACGGCATCAGGCTTTTTAATCAGGGAGGTGTGCAAGTGAAGACTGCGACAACAACACACACGTAGGTACGGAGAACGGCAGGAGCGGAACACGAAGGAGCCCGCCGCGGTGGAAAACGTGTTGTGGAATGCCAAGAATGGAACGCCCTGTAGGAGGAAGGGGGAGGGGCAGACGCCTCTTTCTTCATCTTCGGAGCCTCTCCCTTGCTACCCTCCTTTGCTGGGTGTCTATTTAACTGCTTTTTTTCTTTTCTTCGTGCTAAGACGTGGACCACATGAGGATACGTACATTCCGCGGGGTATGTCTGTCCGTGAATGTAGCATCGAAATGCAGTCGTAAGGTGAAGACAAAGGCCCCTGTGAAGGTCTGGGTTCATGCCTTCGAGATGCCGAATAAAACCTGTTGATTAAGGATTCCACCCACAGCATACCGTCTGCTGTGGCAATGACGTGGGATAGTCGAAGCTCTCGGAGTTTATTAATTAACGAAATTTTGTTGGACACAAAACGAGAGGTCAGTGAAAGACGTGAATACACCAACTTTGAAATTAAAACAGACAAAAGAAAGTAAAACTTAATCGGTGCGCCTAAGTCTGTTTACGGGCGTTGAAGCTAAAAGCATTATCATTTCCCATGGCGATACTTTTCAAAGAGATCTTTACGGCTGCATCTTGTTTGCGTCTCTTATCACTTTCATTTCTGTGTCTTTTAAAGACGATAGTCTTTCTTGGGCTGCTTAAACGCAGAAATTTTGGTCTGTCTGTCTGTCTGTCTGTCTGTGTGTGGCTCGATTCAGCCACCCGGCCAAAGTGAATAAGAAGCTGCGCAATAGTTTTGTATACCCACATCCAAATCTAAACGTCTAAGTCCGGTGTCAATGTTCATACTTGTCAACATTGTTAAATAAGAACAAGACATTACGCAAAGATAAGGCAGAAAATCCATACATAAGGGATACTCGCAGTGTTCCTTTATTAAAAAATTCATGGATGCTTGGTTTTTGCGATAGCAAATAAAATACTACATCCACCAGAGAAAACCGTCGCCTGCTATTGCCAGCACTACTATAGCTTCTGGCGGCATTTAAGAAATCAAACAGCAACAGCAACTAAAGGTTCCACTCGATCGGTTCCACGCTCCGCCGGGAACGCTCGTGAAGTAGCGCAGCGTGGTTCTATAAACGTTGTAGTCAGTTGCCTCGATTCACGCGCGTCTCCGCCGTACGGCAGCGCTGGCATCGAGGCACCTGGAGCAGTGGAACGGGGTAAATTTAAATTGACTTGAGCAAACCTCTGCCGTGTTATCTTGGGAGGAAGGAGACGGGAGAGGAACAGCACTGAGGTGAGTGGGAAAGAGAAGGGAGGCATTTACCTGGCAGGGGCGCCAGTCGACTATTATCTTTCGTCGACATTTGCAACGAAAGGACCACATACGCGGCCATTTTTTGCACGAATTACTTATATAGGCAAACTGGCGACATTTCACGTCAGAGCTTTCCCAGGTTCGCATTTCTCCGTGGCTGTGGTGCACCCTTGAAACTCACGTGCCGTTACGATCCCCTGTCAAGCGACACGACTTCAGCACCGTGCCTTCAAGGGTAATTGTTGTTCCACCGCGGGTAGCGCGCTGATGCAGCGGGATGGTAACGTATGAGGCTGCTACTCCCAAAACCATGGTTTAATTACCATACGAACACAAACATGCCCAAATGTTTTTTTTTCTAGAATTTCATAGATTACTTTATCTAAACTAATCCACATAGGCACTTTGGCACACATTTCTATATTTTTGTAACTATTTCTTGCTCTTCAACGCATCGGCCATTATCCGGTAGAGGAAAAAACGCGGTTTAGCATAATTGGGCACAATTCGCCTTAGAATTGTGACATCAACATGCGAAAGAAAATGCCGTACTAGCTAAAATAATTCAGAAGATGACAATACTTCTGACGAATCCAAGGCGGAAGCAGCTGTCTCTAATGACGAACCAAAGCCACAGAGGAATTCGGAGAATGAACGGGAAGCAACAACGGGCAGTTCACCAAAGGAAGCAGGCGGCTGCGTAAAACCGAAGCAGGAACGGAAAGCAGTAAACACGGACGTAAAACGCTATCCCGCCATCCCAACTACGGCGTAGAGAAGCGTCGAAAAACTAGCACCCACTGTGCGTGCCGCAGAACAGAAACGCGGGGACGCATGCCCTTGGCTTTGCGGACGTGAAGGAATTGCTAGCACCGTGCAAGAAAAAGCGTCTCCACGAGGATCGGGGCCGCAGTAAAAGTGCGACCAACAGTGCTGTGAACAAGGTAGAGCGGCGAGAACTCGCGGGGAATGGTCAGCGTGGCGGGAAGAAGAATGGTTGCGGGGAATGTCCGAATGGGAACGGTGCCGACACCTCCACTGGAGCGGCAGGCTCCGCACATGCTCACAGGTTCGGGGTCAGAGAGAAATGGTACTAGGCAAGCGGACAAATAAAGGAAAACATCTCCACAAAGTGAATCATGACGACTGGGCGAAGCACTGGGGATCGTTCTTACCGTAAATCACCCCTGAAAGTGCTTACTTCTGCTAAAACGGTTTCCAATTCAATCCAATCCAATCCAATCCAAATCAAAATCCAATCCAATCCAATGTTCTTCGCACATGCCCAGCACGGCTCTCCAGGAGCTCTCTCTCTCTCTCTCTCTCTCTCTCTCTCTCTCTCTCTCTCTCTCTCTCTCTCTCTCTCTCTCTCTCTCTCTCTCTCTCTCTCTCTCTCTCTCTCTCTCTCTTACCTATTTGGAACCTGTAATTTTGTTCTTGTTAGCCTTTTGTGAACCTTTTGTTCACAGATATTTCGATTTACACGGTGCTCTGCCGTGAGCATGGACTGGACGACGGACAAGCCTCGGCTGCTTCGCCCCTAAAACTGTTTGGAAATAGGAAGGTGAAACGGTGAAGAACCAGAAGGGTGCCGAGAAACAAGACAGAACATCTTGGGGGCGAAATACAAACTGTCTGATGCGGCTCTTGCAAAAGCCGTTGTGGTGTCGATTGCCTCTATCATGAGTCATTACCTTGGAAGTCTACCACAGTTATGTAAAATTATTTGATGCCGACTGGAGGCGGCCTGTGTGCAGATACGGGAGGTTTATAGCGGTATACTGCGCCACGGCCGCCAGATCCTATGCTGACAAAAAACGCTTACGTTCACGAATTAAATACTTCACAATGTAGAAGATTTTCACCCCAAATGACTACACTTCCTGAAAACTGAGGGGGCCCTAATACGTTTCGACGCGTACCGCCATCCGACGTTTCGGTCGGATGTCGACCTTCCTCAAGAAAGGTCGACATTGGATTGAAACGCCGACGAATAAACAGTCTCCGAAGGCAAGCGTATTTTTAATTTATATATATAAATACAGTAATCTATCATTCCCTCGAACGAACTCGGGTATCTCTAAATCCTGACAGAGAGGACACAAGGCAAAGTTCGCTGCAGGTAACTGATAGGTCTCCGTTCGAACACTTAGCTGCCACTACGCGCCGAACGCGGTCGTGAACGGCAAATTTACGCGCTGCACAAGTCCGATGTCCCCTTTACCAGAATGCTGCACGTCACCTGCATCGTTGAGATAGCTGTAGGCGACGCAGCTGATCATGCGTACGACGAGGAGCCTCCAGAAATACCTACAACAGTAGAACCAAGAAACGTGCATGCTACGCCTACTTTGCGACGAGGAATAATTCAGCGGTGGCCAACAACAATTGATTCGATGCATTGAGTAGCTCGAGAACGCTTTTCTGGGGCCAGATGCAAACGCGAAGCATGCGAGCATCACGCGGTTCTTTGATCCGCAATATAAAGTATTGTTCTCCCTGCGAATTGTTTTGCCTTTATCACGAAAGCTCCCCTGTGCAGTGGAGCTTTTGTTACCAGCACTAGCTCTCAATTCAGCGACCTGGCCACAAATTTTCGGCGTTTCGCTTAACTTGAAACTCCGCTTATATCTAAATTTGCAGTGGGTTTGGGTGTGGGCCCTATCATCATCGCTGCATGTTAACCTCAGCGACGACAGTATAATCAACATTGCTTTTCTGGCTGGGTCTTCGTAGAGCCGTGACCGCACGAATAAAGTATTCCCCTGGCGACTCCTAGAACCTCTCATTATATATTTTGACAACACTGATGACCAAGCTCGATGTAGCCAAAAGTGATTACACCTACCGCATCGTTAAAAGCATCAAGAAATGCGCACTACATTTAACGAGAAAAAAACCAGCTTGATTGTTCACTATGCCATGTGGCAAAATACGTTACGTGACTTTCTGTAGGGCAAACACGAACCTATTAGGAGTGTGGTTATCTGTATGGTGCACAAAATCTAAACAATGTTGTCTTCCCACAGTGTTTCGTTGGAACAGTAAGTACAGAAATTTCAGGCTGGATATCTGCTCAAATATCTTTGTAGAGGTATTTTTGAATTAAGGATAAGCCCTGCAATCCTTCTTTCATCGCGCGCATAACTTCTTTCTTGATATGTACGCGGACATCATTCACCCAGAACCGCTCTACATCCCCTCCAGGAGGCTCGGCACTGTGCACCCAACAGGCGAAGCAGAAGCGTCTCGCTGAGCCTCCCGTGGGTACCCCAGCTGCCTCCTTGTAGCACAGGGGAGGACCTGAGACCCAGCGGGGCGGCCCGGCAAGAATTGCGCTCCGAGAAAGCGCCGCACGGGGGCAAAAAAGCGGCCGCGGACAGAGACATGCCGATGGCGGCCGCACGTGTCCGACCGCCTTTTGTCGCTGCGGCTGTTCCTACCACACGGGGGGTCACGCAGAAGGCGGTAGCAACACGCCCCACTTAATCGGGGCCGGACACCAACCTGGGCTCGCAATAAAGCAAAAATTGCGTTCCGTTACAAACCGGCGTGATCGCGAGAGAAACCTGTCATAGCGTTGGTGCAATTTATACTTCCAGTTTCCGATTAAAAGACACGGGGAGGCAAGACGGAGATAAGCGGGAACTTCCAACTAACTTTGTATTGAACGTAATGTGAATAAGTCAGGCACCCCTCCGTCTAACGACGACGATGGTTGAACGCACAGCTTTCTTGTTGTCGTTGCGCCTTAAGGTAAGGCACATGTCCAAACAGGGGATCGGCCAATCAACAAAAGACAGTGAACATAAATATAATTATTATTTAATTACGAGGCGCTTAGAAAAGATAATTTAGACCGGTTGGAAAGAGTTTTAGTTCCATTAGCGACAGAAAAAAAAACGGAAAATTCAAGGCGAGAGCAACCAATCACAATCACAAAGGGAATCTATTAGAATTTTCAATGAAGCACAGAAGGGCAGTGCATACATCCTGGCGGCAGAACCCCGTTTCGGAAGGCCCCAATGATAGTAGAGCCGGCACTAAGAGGGATATCCGCAGACTGCGAAGCGGAACCTCAAGGAACTGAATTCTGAGACGTGAAAAACGTCATGTTCGACAGATTCGTCATGGTTACAAAAGCTGCACAGAGCTGTTGGCTCATGACCAATCATCTTCGTGTTTACACGATGGGGTCCGGGATTTTTCTGCCAAGTTGTGCACGGCCATGCATCGCCCCTCTCCAAATCCAAACCGCTTCGGCCATGTCGAAATAGAGCAATCGGGAAGACGCCGGCTCCATAACGAGGGGGAGCCGAGTTTGATACCGGCCACGGGAAACGTTTTTCCTTTAACCTCGCACGTTTTCGCGTTACAGACGCCATCAATGGAAACAGTAACGCTTCCCTTTAATATGCGACTAAAATCACACGGAACATCAGGCCCTCGGTCCAAATGGTTCCACCACAGACGTGTCAGTCACTGTCGCGACCAGTTATTTTTTTGCTTTCAACACCTCCTATCTTTCACCTCGGCCATATTCAGGCGTATAGATGTACCTTGCTTTCAATACAACGAGAAGATAGAGAGGTTTTTTTATGCCTAAATCTTCACTTGAACGGCTACGACGTGTCCGAAGCTGTCTGCTGCCTCGGGACCTTCTGATGATGCACCTGTGGCGCCAGGCCTACCGCTACTGAGGCGCTGACTATGTGCGTAGTTAAGGCGTTGTGCTGCTGAGCACGAGGTCGCGGGTTCGATTCCCGGCCGCGGCGGCAGCTTCTCTGATGTGTTCGAGATTTCAACACAAGTTAAAGGTCCCCAGGTGGTGAAAATTAGACCGGAGCCCTTTACAACGGCGCGCCTTATCTCCTGCTTTGCGTCGGCGCGTTAAACCCTACAATTAATCAGTCGTCTATGTGGGTAGTTGCACCACGAGTGAGGTAGAGTGAGTAACTAAATAAATTGCAAGAAGGGAGCTTAATAGGAAGTCCCACAAGACTCCCACAGGATAACGTGTGATCACCTTATGGGTCCCAACCGACAGCTTCGTAACTCTATGCACCCCAAACATTAACTTGAGAAACCGATTAGGTATGCTCAACAGCCCTTGTTGCGTATTTCGCTGTAGTTCCCCATGTGTAATTTATCGCCCAAGAGGAACCACGTTCAAACGATGGAGTGCATTGTTAGCAGTAGAAGGGCACATGTCATCTGCTAATTAAGTTTGTTGTACGTTCGGCGTTCTGTTACGTGCGTTAATTTTGTGCATTCCAAAACCGTTGTTGTAAAACAGTTTTTGAATGCACAAAATCGACGAACATAGCCTTGAATGAACGTCTGTGATGGAGCTGGCAGTAGGTAGTGGAAATGTTGGGCGTCTAGATTGGTGTCACCCGCACCAGGAAAAGCGCGTCGGCGGAGAATAAGGCCGCCCAGACAAACCGGCTACAGCACAGCTGGCGGCCACTTAAACCGTAAATGGGCACCTGAAATCCGTAGCCGAAGCCAAAACCGCGGCTAGGCATGTTACAGCGTGCCCCACGGCGGCTGCTTTTTCAACGCCCCCCCAAAGAATGGAAGCAACTGCCGTCCCGTACTTCTATTCTTCCCCTTTTTTCTGGCTTCTATGAAAAGGGGCCGGGCTGGGCGGAGAAATGACTCTGCTGGGGGATCGTTTGGAGAGAATGGGACCCGAAGCTGCTCTTTTTGCTCCTTTCTTCGACCTCCGCCTTCCCCGACAGATGCGACAAATAAGATATGAATCTCTGCCCGTCTCCCCAACTACGGAGTCCCCTGTGCTGCCGGGAGAGCACCGTTCCGGGCAGAGGGGGGATCAAGACATGATAGGCTACCGGCTAGGCGACTTTCGAGGGCGGTGAACACGAAAAGGAAGAATTGGCACCGTGTTGTCGAGGGGCGTGCCTTTGTTGTGTACAATTACCGTCGGGGAGAAGCGAACGGAACGGTACGCGTGCTGTCTTGTGTGCCGATGGAGTACTGATCCCTCAATTTCCAGGGAAACGGGGCGCGTACTATCTGGCGGGATCTTGGGCAGGAAATGTCTACATCTGCCGCAAGTTTCAAAGTAAGAACAGCATTCTTGTTCACTTGTTGCATATATTATAACCCTCAAGGTCTTTGCGGACTGAGTTTGCGTTCCAGTTGTGACTGTCGCACGAATCCAGGCATGTGCGGTTCTGATATCTTTTTCGGTTTTTTTTGTTTTTTTTTTTTTTTTTTGGGGGGGGGGGCTGTTCGAATAACATTCTGATCAATTAATTAATGCTTTACTTGCTAATCATTTATAAAACCCCGTTAATCAGTTGAATTCACTTGAGAAATGTTTTCGTAGGATGACACCCTTACAATCTTTTTGATCCTGATCATAGGATCATATCCATGCTAGAATAACCCGCGTTTTTTCCCAATATGTAGAACTCTCTTCCTAGATTGTAAGGGTGAAAGCAGCTACATAACTATTAGAAAAATATGATGGAAGCTCACACTAACGCGTAAGACTTGAAGGTAGCGAAGCTGTACGCAACCTTCACGACCGTCACAAAGGTTTAATTCTACGATTGCAGCCGATTTGCTTCTTCCCTGCCCCAACGACCTTTATTCCATTATTGTTGCTATAAGTGTGAGTTTCCTTCATTTTTTAGAAGTGGTAATCATTCGACAACACCTCGGAGGGGCGTACGCTATGACGTGTCTTTCTCGTTCTGAGGAAGTGCTGCCGTGATTACGGTGAAGGCTAAACTTTTTTTTTTTTTTTCAATATTGGTCAATCTCTCTAAGTGGGTATGCTTGGCTTGCAAACGACAGGAGCGCTCGACATTTTCTTGTTTTTGTTAACTGCCGGGCCGTAGCCGCGAGGCCGGCGCTCACGTGCGCGCACTCGGCAATTTCTAGGTATTCTTTTACACGGCGGACACGAAAAACCACAATTTCCTAAGATCTTCGCTGTTAAAATAAAGACAAAAAAGGGTGAACTTTTTTTACACTGACATAAGGGATGTTACGAAAAATCATGAGTCATTCCACACTGCGAAAGTGGACGACAAGCGAAGCTTGTCAGCACACGACATTAAGGTGGCACAAACTTTCAGTGAGAGCAGATGTCATTTCTATTGAACGTGTATGGCGGTCCCCCCTAAGAAAGACGCATACATGCCCACTCACACTTTCATTTTTACTCCACCAATCTTGAAAGCGGTGCATATTGTTAACTAATGTATTCAAGGTACATATCCAAGTGATGAGGCGTATAGGCTTGAGGACCAGTTGGAAGGTTCGGTTGGAAATGCCAGCGCCGACCTATGTGGAAGAATTATTTCAGACGCCGAAAAAAACCCACTTTGGTTTCTAGGACCACAAAAACATGATCATCATTTTCAGCGGTTGTAATGAGCCTCCGCCCCCTCCCCCCCCTTTCAAAACACATCTGACGCCCCTGACGCTATGGATGACAAAAGGTGTGCAATATTTCCACGGCGCGCATATACTTTGATACTAACATATACTAGAGGGAAATCTGGCGCTGCAGTCGCGGGCCGTCGTGGGCGCCGCCATTGCTGCTAGCGACGTTCCTCGCCGACTTGGCTTGGTTAGCCACAAGGCTTTGGTTTTGTCTCAAAGCCAAAATCAACAAAGGAGGCAATATTTTGTTCTTGTTCATCTTGCATAACGCTTATAAATAATCACAGAACTTTCTGGAGCTCCAATTTTGTAATGACGAAACAAATTAAATTAATTTTCTACAGTAGTATTGTTGCTTTTTTTGCAGCCAGAGGCGACTTTTGAGCCTGTTCATGAGCCATGCCAAGGACAAGTGGAACGTGCCTGCCCGGTGCATGACGGAACGCTCGCTGAAGCGCGGTTCCCCCTGAAAGGGGCATCAGATTCTCCTCTAGTATGTATTAGTATGAAACTTTATGATGGCGGGTGCCTTTTATGACAGACGGCTGCATCCTATCAGCGTGAATCGTGTGCGCGTTAGTGGTAGTTCTTCTTGGGCCACTTAAGCGGGAAAGTTCAACCCCACGGATAACAGTTAAAGGAACGTTTTACGAGAGGTTTATGTAGTCAACACTTTTCCAAACTACTGAATCTCGTGGCAATGTTCCTACTTGCGGACATTGTTGAGCAAAAGGAAAGCATTGGGTATATATATATGGGTCCATAAATCAATGCACAAGTGATATTTTCAGTGGTCATTTAATTAAGAGGGCATGGCTGTTTGATTTTTACTATACCAAATAAAAATACTCCTGCAAAAAAGTTTTGACCCAAAAACTCATAAAACGCTCGCTACGGCTCCTTGCGGCGCCATTCCAAGTCCAACACTAACAAGAGGTTCCAGTAAGGACATTAGAGCCTGTGGCTCGAGTGTGCGACTAAAGGAAACCTGCAAAGCATCTTCCGACAAGCAACAGACGATTCAGGTTTCAAAAGCAATACTACCGATCTCCCTCATAGAAGAGATGAAATGGTAACGTTCGCACTTCATTTGTAGTTTTCATCGAAAAACATATATACGAACTTCTTTTGTTCTTTTATCCCCAGTGTGGCATCCCGTATGCAATATTTGCTGTCTTTCTCTCGCATCAAGTGTTTGATGCAGATAGCTAGTCGAGAACAGCGTTATATATCAAGTACCCAAAGAGTTTCGTAGACTATATGCATGACGTGAAGGATGTATACCTTCATGCACAAATGACGATCGCTGCTTCAGCACCTCTTTGAGGCTCAATGAAACGAGAAAAATAAGAAGGTGTCGTCGAGCATACCAGGTTCCAAAGAGAATCGTTTGGATAGAGGGAACGTAATTCTACACTCGAAAGGCACCTCCCCACACCAATTGGAGCTTCTGCCCCCTCAGGAGTAACGGCGCCTTAGCAGTGGATGGCCCCGAGTGCCTTGCTGTTCCTATACTACATTTACGACTCGGCCTATCAGGTTATTACTCATTCGCAGCATCTTTGACAGCCCATTAACAATCCTTTGAACTCTCCTTGGGCGTCAGTGAAAGACGACCACTTCGCGCCCGCAGGCAGGTGCCCTCTTTTTTCATTAGAAGTGATTGAAGGTCACCGTAGACGATGGCCTGAACTCTCCAGTGGCTGGGCCTAGGAAGGTTGATTGAGTGCGCCAAGTTTCTTTCACGTCGGCGGCGGCCCCTATTTTACCCTAAACATTTCGTCGCTTGTCGGCAGGATATTCATAGCTGAGAAGGTAAAAAATAAAAGTATGTAGTCGTTACCGCGCGACTCTTTTCTCTAGCTTCATATGGTTTTCTATAGCAGTGTCAACGCTCAGACTGGTGCGACTTTCCAGCGACGCTGCACAGAAATACCTACTTGTCAAAAGAGTCCTGTGAAGCTCGACTGTTCAGTCATCCGATTACTCGACAGCACCCAGTGATATTAAGGTACTTGTGTCATAATTGAACAATATATACCCGCCGCGGTGGCTCAGTGGCTAAGGCGTTGCGCTGCGGAGCACGAGGTCGCGGGTTCGATTCCCGGCCGCGGCGGCCGCTTTTCCGATGGAGGCGAGAAGCAAAAACGCCCGTGTGTACGAGATTTCGGCGCACGTTAAAGATCCCCGGGTGGCCAAAATTAATCCGGAGCCCTCCACTACGGCGCGCCTCATCGCCTGCGTTGCGTCGGCGCGTCAAACCCTACAACCGATCAATCAATCAATCAATCAATTAAACAATATAGGACCACGAGACGCGAAGTTGGTGCAGCATGGAAATTCCCCTTAGGTTACGTACAAATTTTATTTTGTAATTCACTTCCACTCATCGCACTTCTAAGTACACCAATCACCAAGTTCAAAAGTTGTGTGTCCCACTCGGTGTACATCTGAGCCCTCCACCAAGGTTTCGCTTTGGGGCTTTAAACACCATAATTTGATTCGTAGAGATGGTCGTGATTTGAAATTTGATGGTTGTGACGCCCCGCAGTAGTGGCATGACACGGGGAGTTGCAAAATTTTTAAGAAATACAGAACAAAACTCCGGAAAATAACTAACAAAGTTACAAAGGCATAAGTTTACAACAGGTTCACAAATTTACTAAGGCACCCACCTTCAACCCGACGCTTGTCAGGAAAGTAAATAAAAAACAAAGAAAAACCTTCACCTGCGTAAAAATGGCATACGATGGAAGGGAGAAGATGGCAGAACGCAAACACAAACGGCAAGAAAAGTTAGGCCGCGGATACGTCCTGTCGGGGGGAGAATGAGAGAATACGTTTAAAGGAGCCATGAAGACAAAATACAAGTTGGGTTTATTAGAAAGACTGCTTAGTCCCGATAACAATGATGCCAATATCATCGCTATCTTCGAACAAATAACGGAGATATTAAAGAAAACGTGTGAAGCAGTCGCGAACCCCTAGCCAATTTCCCGCAACTTTTCAATGACGTCACGGAACCTTGTTTGTGCGATTGGCGGCCGCCTAACTCACTTGTCGTGACGACACATGACTGGACCTATGTAATGGGGCCTCTAGTTCCATTTGACCGCATCACTTGAATGCTAACGTGCAGTTAACGCAGTGAAAATTATGTTTTATTGTTGGCCCGTATGACGTCATTCTTGCTTAACACGTCACTGTGGCGCAAAATTTGAAAGTTTTTAAATACTTCTTGCTTTTTTTTGTTAAAAAACATCTTTTGTGGCTGTAATGGAGCTGAATGAGATACTGAATCCTAGTTCTTTCAAATTAAACAAAGTTGTATTTTCTCTTCATGACTTCTTTAAGGGTTGAGGCGATGCTAGTAAAGCCACTGCGCTCAGCTTGCTGCGACAGATGAGACGGTAAAAATAAAAAATAATAATAATGACCACGAAAACCTAAATACCGACACACTGTCTCCCAGTAATGTTCTTCAGAAAACGCTATCCAGACCTGTGCTTCGCAAGAACACAAAAACAGCTTCGCCAACACGTAAAGCCTGGACTGGACCGTACCAAAGACCCAAAACACCTCTCCTTTGAAGTCCCACGTAGTGCGGATACACAGTCTACACAGAGATGAAATCAGTGTCTACTGGAGCACCGCGAACTTTGAAAACAGCCAGATGACATGCTCAATGTTTTTTGTGTATGTTTCATTAAGACCAAGTACCTACGGAGGCCTGCTAGATTTCGAATTCTTCGTGAAGGGCACATTTAAGCGCAGTCGAATTAAGATGGCATCCTCACACTTGCTTAGGTGGCGTCCTGAAGGAGCGTTTGGGGTCGATCAGGTGCAGAGGTGACACTCTCCTGCATTCCGTAAGCGCAGATAAAAACTTTGCCCTCCCTCCACAAGGAAAGATGTGAGAAGCGCGAAAGCTTTCTCACATCAAAAATGCGTGAAAAGCGCGTCAAAGCCTTCGCTAAAAGAACGTCGACCCATCGTGAAAGTGCGTCCAGTTTACGGTCAAACCTCCACGGAACCAAATCGCAGACGAAGAACGAATCCACGCGACGATTTTTCGCGCACTAAGTAGACGCAGTTACGAAAGATCTAAACGTATATCAATAGATTGTTTATTAGATAAAGGTATACTATTGTACTCCTTCTTCATGATCGATGCGTGTATTCTCTTATCTATACGCCTCGAGCTTTGCGATCGCTGCGCCGCCTGCCGCCGCTTCTCCGCGGAGTTGACGGGATTAGCGCTGCGGGGCCCATAGGGGCTCATGCAGTGTTTTGGTTCTCTTTCGCTTCTTTTTGCCCTTCCAAGCGCTAAAAAACTTTTTATATGGTGACGTCTGTAAGTAAACAGTACGTTTAGGTCACTTCAAAAGCCGCTGCGTCTTGGTAGGGTGCTCAAACACCAACAATAGCTATCCGGGAACGCGGCTCTGCGTCCTTCTGGGCCTCTGTTACGGGCGTCGGCGACGGCAGCAGCATACCACCACTGTCACCTCCGAATACGTCCGGGACAAGTGAATTTTTTTGTCGCTTCATTTAAACCTGATACTGGCACAGTGAGAGGTGTGTTTTGTTTTGTAGCGCGGACAACAAATGCGGCCTCATTTCGGGGATGCGATTACCCAATACCTGTTAATAACTTGTGCCGTTTATAAGAATATAAGCCACGCAAAAATGTTAAGTATGTTCCAAGGCTCTGCGTCGTGAAAGATGTGCACTCATGCCTTATAGCAAGAACCAAGAAAAGTGAATTAAACCACTGAAAAATTAATGGCCTGCAAGTCCGTAAGAAACAACATAGCGGTACAGAAATGAAAAAAAAAAAAAAACTCAGTGCAGCTTCTGAAATGCTGAAGGCGTTCGTATAAAGTTAAGCGGGGTAGAACTTACGAGACCAACTAGTGTGCGAAATGCACTGCTATTTCGCGAGACATGGGGAGGGGGGAGGGGAGGGGGACGCTTACGTATCGTTCTGTACGATTGCGGAGCGAAATCAAGGAAAGAACGTTTTAGTAATCACACACACAAGCTACTCGTTCACGTCACTCTAGTTTATAGACTTCAACTAACAGGTGATCCCTCGGCGAACGCATTTTTTGAGGTATACAAGTTCAAAACTGATAAAAGGTGTCGTGAGTGGGATATCTGATAAGGCCTTCTGATTTCTGTTTCTGCTAGATTCTGCAGGCTCCCTGCGTCATATGACTATGCTTCGAAGAAACGTTTAGTCGCGAACGGGCATTATACTGTAGAAGCCCGTCTCCGGCCTGCTCGCGGTGGATATACGTAACATATATGAATGTTTGCGGGCGCTCAGCTCACGACAAGACGCCCCAGCATTTTTTTTTTGTTTTTTGTCGTGCGCTGATCCCCGGTATAATGTTGAATTATCCATCGTACTTATTTCGTAGAATGTTCGCGAAATTAATGTCCAGGGTAGTGATCTATATCTCAGGTATGATATTGCCAAGCATAACTGGCGTGCTGTCAGGTGTGAGCGCTCCACTAGGTTATATAAGCGCACAAAACTGATTTATATCGTACTGTATAGCCATGGCATGACCATCTGGGGATATTATGCTTACGGAGACACTGTTAGTAAATTTCAGGGCAGTGGAATCACAATCATCTCCATATGCATATCCCGGTTTCGCGACGCCAACCTGTGACGCACACTTGGCGCTTGTACAGACCGAATGTACCAGACTAAGATCGCGTCACACATATTTACACTCTTGTAAACACACCGCATTTGCGAACAGAGTGACTGCTCCACATAAATATGTGTTTCCAACGCCTACGAACGGTAAATCTCAGTCGTGAACGGGCCCCGAAAGCAACGGCGACAATGGGGAGCGGGCCGGCGACTCCCGCGGCTGCTTTCGAAACGGACCGCTAGGGGGATTTCAGTGGCGCCCCTACAGGCCGCGCTCGAGGCGTATAGACCCGTTCCTTTTCGCGATTTTCATGTAACAGTTTTGTCCCAATGAAAGCCCGCTTACACGAACGCGCCATGTGTCCAGAGGTGTTATTAGAGCTTTTCGTTCAACCAACCGGTCTACGGGGAAATGCAGCCCTTTTGTACAGGACGCGATCAGCCCTACTAAAAAGCTCTCGATTTAAAAAGCTGCGTTATAACGCTTTGCGCTAAAGTCCCCACGTCGTCGCAGAAAAGCCGGTGTCGTCGGTGGCGTTAACCGTGAGGAAAAAAAAGGCGCAAGCCAGAAATCCTGTGTCTCCATCTAGCGGGACTCTCTGAAAACCCCAGAAATCGCGAGGCGCTGCCCAAACAGATGGCGTGCGAGCGGGAGCGGAAAGGCGTCACCGCTCGTTTGTGCCGTAAGCGGGTACGATGACGTCAGCGTTAGGTCATAATGCGTCGTAGCGCGCGGTCTCTTTTGATACGTGTGTAATAACTGGGAACTGCTAGCATGTTTCGCGACCTTGCAGAATAATTTGTAATTATTTCGAAAGCAAAAACGTAATTATCTTATCAAGTTGCGGATGTGTTTGTGCTGCTCAGTTGCTAATCCTTGCCTCTGATCATATGATGTTTCGTATTGATTTTCTATAATTCACCCGACGAAACAAATCGTTTCTACCAAAAAAAAAAAAATAGTTTCGCGCGTATAACCCGCACCAAAAATTCGAAAATTTCAGTGGCAAAGTCGCGGTGCGGGTAATACGCGGGGATTTTCGTTTAGTGCAGCTTCGCAGCAGTGCGAATTGTGCCGTGAAGCTCCTACTCAGTAACACTGACTAATCCTTCCATGCCAGCGATTGCGCAAAACATACAAGGACAACGAATAAAAAAACAAGGACGGGCGCACTCTAACAACTGAATTTTATTAGTGCATTGTGACTTTCGCCTTGCAGTCAGTGTATTCTACTTGATATTTAACACACACCGCTTGTTTCAGGGCAAGGATGGCATCAGAGATGACAATGGCGATTGGGCTTGAGGCCACTGAAGGAGCCACTGGCTCGGTTATTGAGAGTCTGCTTTAGTGTTCACTTGCAAGAGCAGAAGCTTGGGCGAGTTGGTAATACAGTAGAATCTCGATAAACGGAAATCGCTTAAACGGAATAGCCGCTTAAACGGAACTGTATCCTGTAAGTTGGTTGGTTTTGTATTCAGATAAAGTAAAAAATCTTTCGGTAATCGGAACTAAAATTTCTGCCTCACCATGTAAACGGAACAGAAAATGGAACTTCTTGTGAAACCCATGGCCAATAGCATTAGCTTTTTTTTTGTTCAGGCTGTTCACGTTTTGTTTTCTTTATTTAGCCTAGTTGGCCTCGTAGGCCTCGTCTCGTTAATAGTCAACCGTGTTAGCAAGACGAATGCAATACCACAGTTCTTCTTCTAATCTCCCGGACTCGATTCAAGTCACCGAGGTTACAGGGCTTAGCTCCTGCCACCACGTTCGTGACATCGTGGTGCTACTCGTGCTTCATTACCACGCTGCCGTCTTCTAAATTCGGTGTCTCGTAAGCACTCGTGAAGTCGAGGCCTGAGGCGTGCACACTCTGCGCTTCCGTTAGAAAAGAAAGGACATCATTCTCGGCTTCGACAGCGGCTCTTTGATGCATTTTCATGCATTTTTCAGGGCACAGTTACCAACTGTTGCCAAATAAACTTTGTGAATTTTGTACCTAAACGTCTTGTAGTTTTCTGAAGAACTATCATTCTATAGTGCTTAGAATTTTATTAAATGTCATTAAGAGTGTGTTCGCATACAAATTTGCACTTTTTCACATCTCTCTCACTTAACGGAACTCCTGTTAAATGGAGTTCCGTTTTTTCTCTCCCTTGAAGTTCTGTTTATCGAAAGTCCACTGTATATCATGGTCGTGGAAAGCGCGAACTAACGACGGGGACAAGAGTCGTCTTCGTGTCTTCCTGAGAGTCGTCTGAAGAGTCGTCTTAGTATCGTCTTCGCGTTCTTCTCTTGAAACCGTTGTTCACGCTTTCTACAGCCATGTTGGTGTGTTCACACCCGTTCAACGCTGCTGCGCAAGCCACCCCGATTTCTAAAACTCACGAACGCGCAACGTTACCACATTTGAACGCCATTTTCCCGGTGCAGTCGCAGAGGAGCTTATTTAGCCATCTGGGAGACGTCTAAGTTGCCGCGTAGACCCTTACGGCGCCGAAACAATCGGAAGGAAACATTGAGGCTGTGTTCTCCCTGCCGTCTTCCAGTGGGCGTATACATGCAGGCATACGCCGCTCGTACGAGCAGCGCGGATGGTCTTCTCGTCAGTATGCGGTTCACCACCTCCGGGATGAACCGCTGGGGCGTCCACACCTACCTCGGGCGGACCGCTCTTCCTATGCTGCTGCGGGACCTCTTCACGCGTGGGAACGCCGTTGTTGAGCCCGTGCCGCGCGCTCCAGTAAAACGCCACCTACGTAAGAAGGCCTGGGCAGTGCCAATTTCGAAACAGGCATGGTGGCTACTCGGAAGTGGTACACGTCCACTGTCCCTGTCTGTAGACACGCTAAAAATGACGGCCTCCTTTAGTGAGCACCGTGAGTAACGAGAAGACCTATTCGAGAGAAAAACACCCGAGGCTTTCTGAGCTAGGGGGTGTGGTGCCTGCAATACGGCCGCCTCCAGTGCGCCAACTTGGAGGCGAACCCGCTGGCGCAGCATTTTTGGAGAAGTGCAAAAAACCATTTATCATGTCTGGTCAGAGCGCGCCCGCGCGCTCTGCTTTACTTTGTGCTGAGCCGAAGGCAGATGCGCCCCGGTTTCTGCGGTGCTTTTTTTGTTGTTGTTGTCTGCGCATTAAATGCGCTGAGACCCCACACGTTTGTTTGTTACCTTTTCGTCTAAATTTCGGCTTAGCTTTCATGACGGAGGTGTTCCATCTCTTCAATTGATTCACTCTGTCGTTATATGATACATCCTTAAATTCCTTCCCGGCGGGATGGGGCAGGTTGGGGGGATGTTGTTAAGCCAACGTCGTACCAATGGAGACTTCGAGATTGGAGCCTTTCTACTACGAAGTTGGTGACTTTTGCTACTTTAATCAATATAGTGGTAACTGTTGTACCCGCAACAACAGCCTTATTGACAGCGCAAGAATGGCACTTTCTCTTTACTGATTCCCTTTGGCTGCAGCGTGCCGTTCGATGGTACTATTCGCACTCCACTTAACGTTCTGGTTAAAGGCAAGCTTATTCCGATCACCGTATCATGTCCCATAAGGTGTAAGAGGCGGAGATGTCTTGTCATAACCCCAAAGCTTTTGTCTTGCTTTTACGGCGAAGCTATCTATTTGCTAGGATCCAGCAGATCGTATCCGGCGGCAAACCGAGCCTACACCGAGAATTTTCAGCGTATGAAAAATAGAATTCACAAATATAACGGAGGTCCTAGGGCCTCTTTATTTCGGGATAAGACAGCTTATATTGCACCCGAAAAATGTCTTCCCAGCAATGTCTTTGTGTTCACACGTGAAGCCGACTTTTAGGAGACCTGCGTAAGCTTGGTTTCAGTAAGCTGGCTTTACGACATTGGTTGTCGCACAGTGAAGCAAGACTATCTGCAGAAGGAGTATGGCTGCAGCCCCACTCCGCACTCCTCGCCATCGCCGTCGCGTCTTTCCCGACGAGCGAATACCCGTATTTTCGCGCGTATAACCCGCACGAAAAATTGGAAAATTTCAGTGACAAAGTAGGGGTGCGGATAATGCGCGGTGTTTTTCCTTTAGTGCAGCTTCGTGGCAATGCGCGTTGTGTCGTGACGATGACCTTGTGCACAACAGTGACGACTGTGGCTGAAGTGATAGCTCTAGCGAGAGCAGTGACACTGACTGAATTGTGACTTTCGCCTTGCAGTCAGTGTATTCTATTTGCTAAATATACTCTTTTTCTGTCTACATTGTATGTGACGTGTTTCTTTGGTGCAGCCTTTCCTGTATCAAATGTGCGGGCAATACGCGGATTTTTTTTTTCTTTTCCGGCGGGCTAAAAGTAGGGGTGCGGATTAAATGCAGGGGTAAGTTATATGTGCGAAAATGCGGTAATCCTCGCATCGCGCAGCGTCTCTTTCCTCCATGACCTAGCGCAACGCCGTACGCTCTTAGGCGGCCACCTCTGCGGCGCACCAAATACGCCATTCTCTCTACCCACCAATCGTGTGTGTCCTCAGTCTGTAACGTAAAGATGGCGCCACTGTCCTTATAATTCTACAGAAGAAATCGCCAATATAGCTAAAGCGCAACATAGCAAATCCCGCCAAAGCACCAGTTTCGCTGGACATCCCTCTTCGTAGGGTGAAAGTTCCCCAATTGTTTATTAACACGAAAATGTCTTATGCCCGGGTACAAGATCTCACTTACGTTGACGTCGCCATTGACGCTGCGGCACCCGGATTCGAGCCCACGAGCTCTCTCGCCTCTCGCCACAACGGGAGGTAGGTGGCGCTCTGCATACTGCGCTATGAACAGAGACGTGAGCAGCTCTACGAACACACCTCATGTCCTTCCCTATGACTCATTCAGATGCTGCTGCCGTCTAGGATAGACGAAGCGAAGCAGCGCATCATGACGCTAATGAGCGTTGACAGTTGGCGCCTCGATGCCAGTGCCTTCGTGTACGGGGGACGCGCGTGAATTGAGGCGCCCTCCGCCTTCGCGTTGTTCCCATGACCATTATGTGTTTCAAGCTGCTGTTTCTGCGCATGCCATTTTTGGTTTTGTTGTACCGGAATAAACCAGTTATTTTTTTGTTTCTTGCGTGTCGGCGTCACTTCGTCTGGCGGGGTCAGGCTCGTGAACCCTTCGCACATGAAGGAGGTTCCTTTAATATTCAACTGCTCCTGTGAAGGCCCCTTTCACTTTTGTGTTTTACCGATTCTTGTGAAAGGGGGATCAAGCTCAATTTTTTTTCCTAATCACCCTGTAACATTAACGGGTGTACAGAAAGCGTGCGACTGCGCATCGTTGTACAGTCTTAGCTGCGTCACAAGCAGGCATGCCATTGCCAAAAAAAAAAAAAAACAATGTTAGCCCACTTTGCTTCATAGAGGTCCCTACCGTCTTTGAGAGCTGACCTGTCTGTCTGTCTGTCTGTCTGTCTGTCTGTCTGTCTGTCACTCGATTCAGCCAAGCGGCCAAAAGTTGAAATCAACACTGATCAACAGGTATATATGGGCAAGAACTTGCCGAACTAAAAAAACTGGTGGCCCGCAACGTACCTGTAGAAATTGTTCAGCAAGAATAAAACATTAGGCATGTTTGAGGCAGAACGTCAGCACAAAACTGGGAGTTGTACCGTACTCGTAATAAAAAAGCCGCCCGCATCTTCCCACGGGGGGAACTCGAGTAAATGCGTCGCATCTACTTGAGTCAAGCAAAGCGTCACGTCAAGCGAAAGCCAAGCAAAGATCCCTTGACTGAATTCCGAACGCGCGCTCCACCGCTTATATACGTTGAGGGGACTGCGTAAGCCGGTCCCAGTCGACGACGTTGGCATACTTGTAAAGCGGCGTGGACTCTAGGTGTTTGAGCCAAGCGCGGATGTTGCTTGGCCGGAGAACGGCACACCGGTTATATGCGCAGCGTGCCCGAAGGAGAGGAAACCGCGGAAGAGAGAGTACTGCACATGCGCCGGCCCAAGCGCGTCTGCCGCGGCTATGACGCAACGTGCCGCGGATATGACGCAACACAATCCACTTTAATCCAATCCAATCCAATCCAATCCAAATCCAATCCAAGCCAAGCCAAGCCAACACAATCCAATCCAATCCAAGCCAATCCAATCGAATCCAATCCAATGCGCCTCGCGAGAGAGTGTGCGAATCCAATCCAATGCCCCTCGCGAGAGAGTGTTCGCTTTCGCCTCGACTCGACGCGCATGCGCAGTGAGCGTGCGGACTACGGACGCCAACGCGGGTGACATCGTGAGTTACTAAAATGCTCTGCATTTAAAAGCCGCCCGCATCTTCCCACGGGGGGAACTCGAGTAAATGCGTCGCATCTACTTGAGTCAAGCAAAGCGTCACGTCAAGCGAAAGCCAAGCAAAGATCCCTTGACTGAATTCCGAACGCGCGCTCCACCGCTTATATACGTTGAGGGGACTGCGTAAGCCGGTCCCAGTCGACGACGTTGGCATACTTGTAAAGCGGCGTGGACTCTAGGTGTTTGAGCCAAGCGCGGATGTTGCTTGGCCGGAGAACGGCACACCGGTTATATGCGCAGCGTGCCCGAAGGAGAGGAAACCGCGGAAGAGAGAGTACTGCACATGCGCCGGCCCAAGCGCGTCTGCCGCGGCTATGACGCAACGTGCCGCGGATATGACGCAACACAATCCACTTTAATCCAATCCAATCCAATCCAAATCCAATCCAAGCCAAGCCAACACAATCCAATCCAATCCAAGCCAATCCAATCGAATCCAATCCAATGCGCCTCGCGAGAGAGTGTGCGAATCCAATCCAATGCCCCTCGCGAGAGAGTGTTCGCTTTCGCCTCGACTCGACGCGCATGCGCAGTGAGCGTGCGGACTACGGACGCCAACGCGGGTGACATCGTGAGTTACTAAAATGCTCTGCATTTAAAAGAACATAACTCCCCCTGTCGCAGTTTCAGGCAGAAGGCGCGTGAGCACAGCGGAGGCGGGAAATTTGAATTGCATTGGGTGGTAGCAGTGAGCGGATAACGGCGCTACAGCCCATTATCGCGAATCACTGCTCTGCACTTCCGACAGCTTTCACATTTTAGCTGCTTGGAGCTTCTTTTCTAATTAAATCTTTCCGGGTGGCGCATCCTTAACAGAAAAATATTTTCTGTTCGTAGTGTGAGACATCTGGCCGTTGTAGATACGTCCAGTAACACGCAGCAGCTGAGCCTGTGTAAACCAACAAGGAGAAGTCATTCCACAGAAGTCTGTTCTTACTTGGATCTTCGCGATCGTTTGATGTACCATGTAATACGCGTAAGACCCTGCGCAAAGTTTGCAGGGCACGAACATACGAGCCGATTTCGAAAAATAGTACCAACAGAAAAGCTGCGGAGAGCAGAGTACCTGTTTCTGGTCGTTTTTGTTCGTTCTTGCGGCAAGAACGTTTTTTAGTGACAGACCGGAAAACCGACGTGCTTTAAAACACACATAGTATAGACATACCTGAAATTTTCAGGCGAAATCTCCCAGGAAAAGCTGCATCTTTGAGAACGCGTTGAGACCATCGTGGTGTACACTTGATGAGTGAGGCGGCACGTAGCAAGTGCGGAGTGCCTAAACGAAGTGGGGATAGTAAAGACGTCTTTCTGCATCCGAAGCTTAAGAGGAAAATAGCGCTTATTTTCGGAACAAATTTTTCACTGAAGCAATCCTGGAGCTGCAGGTTCAATCCGAATGATGCTATTCAGTGTCAGTCATGCAAGTGCACCTGGTAATTTTCCGGCATCAGTTGAAGTCTGTATCCCCGTAGCTTGAACACAACTATTGTGCCATTAGTGTTTCATTGGCATTGTTATGTCACGCGGTGTGTTTGATGAAAGAGCAGTAGAGAAACTACGCTGGGAACAACGAGCAAGGCCGCTGAGCCGGTTGGCAACAAGAAAAAATCCCGGACCATCTCTACTAACGTAAAACCCGGGGAGGGGAGAAGCATGCAGTATATAAAGGTATTTTTGGCGCCTTAGCGTTTTTCCCAGCGAAGATGAGACCGCTGGGGGGTAGAGAGAGAGAGAGAGAGAGAGAGAGAGAGAACTTTATTTTTGTCTATTATCGCAGTGGTTGGGGTGGCATCCGTCTTCCAGGCAGCTGCTGGTAGCACTTCGGATGAAGGCCACCAGGTCCCGTTGATCTTGGTGATTGCAGGCGGTAGCCAGCCACTCCTTAGTGTGATGTGTTCTGAGTGCTAGTACATTCCCACAATATATGTTCTTGGTTAAGTGTGACGTTGCAGTGGCTTCAGTGGGGGGGTGGGCTGGTGGTGCCATGCCTTAGGCGGTGTAACCATGCCGGAGTTTGTAGTGTGTTTGTTTGTGCTTGTCTGAGTAGTGTTTGTTCTTCTCCGTCCAACAAAGGATGGGGGGGGGGGGCTACTCCATCCTCTCGTGGAGGTACTGTCTCATTTTGATACGACGTCTGGGGGGTAGAGGTATACAGCTTTGCTGTCAAAGTCTCTTGTCTTTGAAGCACGTAGCTCTCTAGCGCGAGGCGTTGGAAAACGAGTGTCCCGGAGTTTTTTTTTTTTTTTGTACGCGTTACGTTCTAGCGTGGGTCGTAAATGAGTTTCCTGATGTCTTAGTACCGTGACTACATGAGACGGCGATTACGACGACGGCGACAGGAGACGCCAAACAGTTCCAGCCCCTAAAACGAGCAAGGCCGCTGAGCCGATTGGCAAGACTAAACACGCGTTCTGTTAATGCACCTGATTGCCGCTAGTCGCAGGTTGTAGAACGCACTCCATCGCTTGCGGAACCACATCCAAGAAGCAACTAACCAAACCACGCATATTACTGAGCATGCCTCTTAATGACCGTTGAAAGGCCGACTGCTACGCATACGGCTTCCTAAAGGTTCAGCTGCGCGCGTATCTTCTTACCGCGTGCCTTATACGTGCAGCATACCTTCCGCCAAAGCCTCCCTCTTGTTCTGGTCGCGCATAATTTCAAAAGTCATTAGTCAGGGCGGATAATGACTGAGCGTCCGGCCTTAGCGTTGCTTTCCCGCGGTGGCTCCGGGCATTGTTAACGCACTAGTCACGCCCGTAACCACGTCCCACCGCTATCAACTACACAGCAGCGGTCAGCGTTTAGAAAGACTCCAACTGTGGGCGTTGACGCCATCACGGTCTTTCTCTACGTGACCTAACTGCGGTGTAAACCACCCGATACATCGGCGCTTTTGCGCGACCTTTCGGTCTGTTAGAGGCGCGCAGCGTCTACACTCTCGCGCTTCCTCCGCGCCTGCGAGACGTCCCACCTTTTTTCTTTGTGCGAACGCACGGACGTATTGCAACATAGTGTTCACCAGCTTAACCCGGACCTTCCACAGGAACGCGTGCGCTACGCTTCTTCCGCCATTAATCACTCGGCGCTCACTGTATCCCCTTTGGTGCCTTTTTTTTCTCTCTGCGGTATTATTTCATTCCACCGGTCGTAATGAACGACTAGCGCATACGAACGCGTCGTCGCAGTAGGTATTGGTCCGAATCGTCCCCGACTGTCATTTGCATACATTTCACGTGCCACCGTCTCGAGTTCACTTAGCGGCAGTCCTTTGGTTGTTATTCCTGTTGGCGGGGAATTATTGAGATTACGCTCCCCGGTACGCGTTTTGTTTGCTGTGACGAGCCCGGGGTTTTCTTTCCTGAATGCCTAACCCATCTACGCTTGCGCGCGGGATACTCGCGGTACTGTTTCAGCGAAGGATACCGGCATGCCGCCCGGACCGTTGCTGAGTTCGCCGGCGTTTCATTGTTCGCCGCTGCGCAAGATTAATGGTGCGAAAACACTCGGTGTCATTGCGCCGCCCTATTAAGAGCTGTGTCTCTCCGTAGCCAAACTGAGACCGCCCTATCTTTAGACAGGGCATTTTTCTTCATCATGATGGCTAGCATTCCGGTGCACGGCTCAGAGCCAGGGCCTTCTTGGAGGAATGCTACTGCGGCCCGTACGACGCCGCAGATCTGTGAGGGCTGTGTCTCCAGTGGTTAACCTGTGTCCGATGCGCTGGCCGAAAGCGTAGTCTCGTTCGGCCTTCGCAGTCGGCACGGGCCACTTTACGAGGGTGTGGCGGTCTGGCGCGGGTTCGTTGCGTCGTGTTCCGAATTTGCACTCCGATCAACCGGATGTCTGTCTGCGGCGTCCAAAGAGAACTCTTATGTGTGAGCAGCTGGTGGTACGGGAACATAGGGCGAGTTACAGTGGGGAGGAACTCCGATGCGGCCACTTTGAGACTAACCCAGGTATTGTGAATTCCTCCGCCACTCGAGACTCCAGTTGAAGATATCCTTGAATCCAATTTTACCATGTAAAAGCATTGAGGTATCTTCCATTCAGCTGGGTCGAGGAAACACATGGAGAGGAGGACAGACTCAGAATACGACCACAAGAAGAAGAAGAAGGAGAAGAAGTTTATTTAATCTTGTAAAAGATGAAGGTTAGATAAGTAGATATATCCACACTACTTGTGGAATTTACCTATACTACTGACGTCTATATGTTTATAGTAAATAAAAAAAATAAAGTTCAGGTTGGTAAAGAAACACAGAAATTAAAGTACCAAAACTATCTAATCGTAAGACCCTTCATGTTTTTTTACTGAAACCGGAGGCAAGAAGCGTTTCAGCTAATCTTGCGTTTGACGGCCGCTACGCAGCTCTCCTAGACATCTGAGGTGTTTGGAACATGGTGTACTCAGGGTTCCACAATCATGCAACTGACGGAGGACAGTGCGATTGTTACGGTCAGTAGTTCCGACTTTAGACAAATTGTAGAAAAGGAAAGACCCAGTTTGCAACCAAACACGTCACGTGCAAACTCCTAATACTGAAAGTCTCCCAAGCAGCTGCTTTTTATGCGCAGTGTCTCCGCTTTCTCTAGACGCTTGCTTTCACATTCACCTCACCACTAAACACACAAATAAGTATTCGTAGGTTAAAGGTCGGACCAAAACTTTAGTACGACAGTCACGTCGAAGGCATGACTTGGATGTGACACCGCGGCCTCTTCTGGCGGAGCCGTACGTGGAGGCAAGACCTACTAAGCGGGAGACGGCGGTCGACGCCGCCGTTGGCAAATAAAGGTGACAGGTCCGGCAAGGCTGTTCAATAAATATTTCAAGGTCGCAAGGTGTAGGCTGTAGCCTAGCGCAAAGTGACGTTTCGGCCAATCCAACCCCCCCACCCTCTCTAAAGCGGTGCGCAGCTCCCCCCCACGTTATGAATCAGCGGTGTACTGTCCAGAAAGATTGGGGACATTCTGTCAGCTCTGGTGGGTCGGCGGAAACGATCGAAATACACCTGCTACGCAGCGACCCGCACGCTGAAAACAAATGCACTTTTCGCGGTGGCCGTTTGACAACGTGTGGCAAAGGGACAGAATGAATGGTTCCGGGGCCATGCGGGTCAAAAAAGGTGTTCCGTGGGACCTGGTTCAACGGCAGTAGCGGACGCTGACAGGAACTTGCGCAAGGTAAACAGCATCGAGATGCTGCTGTACGGCTGACGCCGTAAGCGGTGGGCGAAGCGGAAATCGCTCCGTGTCAAGCGCCTTCGGAAAAAAGATTATTGCGAAGTTCATCATTCGTATCTTGGAGCAACACTCGTTCCAATTGTGACAGGCAGCGTCGCGGTCATCCATTCTTTCGTGTTCATCAATAACTTGGTTATGACTTTTCGCGGCTCACCACAGCTTTTGGGCTTTCGTACTTTTTGCGATTCAAATCGTTTCTTTGCTAACATACAGCCCTACCATTTTTCATTGCTTATATAACGTGGGCCGTATGTAAATTCCCACACTCAGAGGTACTACAATAGACCGCGACTGTCATCTTCCTATTCGGTACCAACGAGTCATTGTCGGTTACATTTCAACCTCTGCTTACCGCTAAATAACAGGTAAAACCGTCTTAATCCGCAAAATATTTCACAGACGTTCTGCACAAAGTAATGCGACGTGCAGCGACAGCTGTTGATGGGTGACTAGGTGACCATAATTTTCTTTAAGTAAAAAAAAAAGAACCTGTACCCAAGCGCGTATCAAGTGTGCATACTATGTGGGTACAGGCATAGGGAAAACGCTCCAGATATCCGCGATTCAACACTGCGCACACCACCTGGCGGCTAGCGCGAGCATCTTAACCTTCAAGACCGGTTGCTTTCCTCTCCGTGACGTGTCGCTGGCGTGGTGCTTGCCGCGGCCATTTCTGATCGCAGCCATTGAACTTAGATGTTTTAATCCCGCCACACGAGGGCTACACGGCTAAAAGCCCCCTTTCACGTGGTTGTCAGTGCGGAAACGCGTAAGTGTGAGTGTACAGCGCTGCCATAAATAGTTAAACACTATTTGCGATCAGCAGACGACGGGCCCTGGAGAGCGTTACGAACAAGTACGGTTTTTGGTGGAAAAATTTGCCTCCAAATTACGACCACGGTACAGTCAACTGTGATTCGATTTTGTTTGTTAGGAATGGCGCATTAGCTTTTATTGCTTTAAGCGGAGCGCAGGGAGCACGTAAAAGCATGGCGAAAGACTTGTAAGCATGAACTCGTACAGAAGTACAGTGTATACCGGTGCGCCCATGTACTTGGCTTATAAAACGAGTGCTTCCTCTGTCCTCAGTGGCAGATTCTAGCTGTACGTCCACTGATGCTACACTGAGATGTTTGTTTTAAACAGAGTATAGTTGCTGGACGGGCAGTATTTTACAATTGATTTCTCGTAGGATACACGCTAGCTACCCCTCCAAAAAACTCTGATGCATGTATTAGCTTCCCGGTATGGTGCATATCACTTGCGTGTCTACGAGCGCCAGTCGCGAAGCAGACGGGGGAGGCAGAGAGAGAGAGAGAGAGAGAAAGAGAGAGAGGGGGGAGGGAGGGAGCAGCAAAGTAGAACACTGGTAATAGTACGCCTAACCACCAGGACGTCGTTTCCCATATACCTTTTCGTTAACTTAGCGAATGACTTATCACTTTGACGGGAATAGCATAAATGAAGCGCAGTAAATAAGACACAAAGGTAGACAAACCGGACGAGCGCTGCGTTCCACTGTGCAGCATTAACTGCAACTGATAGCGTTCCACTGCTCCACCTTTCTTCCATCTTTGTTCACTGTTGTGTTCTGTATTCCGCTATTCCACCTGTTCCACCTTTATTCACAGTTGTGTTCACGAAATGTTTACACGATGAAACTGTACAATAACATTTAAATTGCATTTTTATTAGGCTACATTGTTATGCACTTATTTATAACCGCATAAGTCGTGCCAACTCTGCCTTACTCCTTCATAGCGCAGTGCCAATATAAATTGCAAAAGGATTTGCTGACTGGCCAGTTGGTACAATTTGTAATACGAAGAAAAACAGCGCCAACGACAGGATGAAGAAAGGAACCGCAAACCACAGGGGCTAAAGAACAACTGAGCGCTTTATTGCAGCAGGAACACATATATAGGAAAAGATAGAAAAACAAAACAGAACAAAAAGAACGACAAAAACCGGAGAAAGACACCACATCAAAAAAAAAAAGTGCCCGTGACAAAATGTAACCCGCCACGTGCCGATACAGAGTCAAATGTTCATGATAAGTACACCATTTCCTTTCCCAGAAGTGAAACCGACGGCTACTAACACACGCGTATCCTTTCTTCTTGATTTCGAACGCTTCAAAGATTTCCCGCTCCCTCTGTCCAGGATACCGCGCGTGGATCGCGCATGCCAGACTTTCGATGCCCAGCGAAGGGTCCGCGTCGCCGGACAGCCCGTAGTAGACCCCACGGAGGAAACCGCATAAACACGGGCGCCCGTGGCATCGCATCGGGCTGCACTGCTCGTACACCTAGCCGGCTTGTACGCGACTCATACGCTCAAAGGCGCTGTGCCCAGTGAGAGAGAGCGAGAGTGGGAGGGGATCGGGACTGGAAAATGTAGGCGAGCCCGCACGGCGTCCGACGCATGCACGCAGGCCCGCGCCCCGCCGCCGCCGCCGGCGCGAAAAGAAAGATCCCCGCGGAGTCGGGCGATGAGTCGCCCCGTGGGCTTGGCCCGATGCGATGCAGCAGCGCCGCATGCTCCGGGCCCTATCAGTCCCCGATTAATCAAACCTCGCTCCCGCGTGAGCCCCCGCCGCGCTCCGGCCTTGCCCGCCACCGGACTGGCGCAGTCGACAGGACCGGGCACGCGGCCGGCGCAGCCGCAGGCACGGCCGTGAGAGCAGGACCTCGTCGAGACGGGCACACGTACTCGTGCAACAGCTTCGGAACGTGTCGCTTATGGTTTCTGCGAAGACGTTCGTGGTGTGATTTGTTTGGCTAAGCCTCAATACGGAATAGACTTGGTGAAAAATTGTGTGGCCGAGCATCAGACATATATGGCAGCCATGGACGTCATAGCAAGCGGTTTTGGCGGTACCATGTAAACGCGAGCGTTGATATTTGGTGCACATGGTTCAATTGTATGGGCGTGTGCTCTAACTTGTGACAAGCTCCATGTTGAGGGTAAATTCAGTATGGTTACAACTTCACTTAATTGTATAGGCGTGTGCTGTGGCTTGTGACAAACTCCGTGTTCAGGAAAAACGCAATGTGTTTACAACTTTATTTAATTGTTTAGGCGTGTGCTTTAACTTGTGAAAAATTTCATGCTCAGAAAAAACGCAGTGTGGTTACAACTTCAGACGCACTTTCACGTGCCTATGTGCCTGAAATTGTAACCGTAGCTAACATTCTATAGCTGCTAACATGCTATAACATGCTAACATAGCTAACATCTTATAGCTAACAAACTATAGAACTGTGATCTAATGAAACTACATCATCTTTAAACCAAGTGGCGGCATGAAGAGAACACCAACGATGAACCGTTTCGTCTTGTAAACAAAACTCATCAGCAATTGAAAACCTCCTTTCGGGGAATCGTCAATAAGCAGAACAAAGAAAATGTGTAACTGCTGAATTCACTTGTCCCAGCAGATGACCATCCCAACCCGAGGCTGAAACGGGCTTACCCTTCAGAATTTATAAACAGATCTACATATTTGTACAAGTGGTCACTTCAGTACGCGCACACCTGTGCCATTGACTCTGCCATTCTAAGCTATGAACACTGTTCTCGAGTCCTCTGAATGTTTGTCGTTATTAGCACCCGCCACGCCTCCAATCTTTCAAGGATTGTGGAAGGTTACCATCCCTGCATAATTCAAGTGCCTTTTCGTGGAATGAGTGAATAAATTTATTGACATGAAAAATGAAAGGATGGTCCACCAGCAGGCGTAATTTGTCACACCTTAAGGTGGACACCGGAACGCCTGCTGGTGTGGGAAAGGGGTGAGGGGATGTCAGAAAGATGGATAGGAGAGGCAAAGGAGAGATAGATAACAAGATAATAATAATGATAACACACGCACGCACGCGCACACACACACGCTCACCAATAGAGTTTAAAAAGAAAGAAAGAAGAAAAAAATGAAGAGAAAAGTCACTGGGGCTCCGACCACAACCTTTGGTGCCTAGTCACTGGGCCAGGAAACGGAATGCCGAGATGAGGCCCGATGCATCCAGGTAGCAGCCCAGGACCTCGTGGACCCCGCCCCTCTACCTGGCACAGACCGGCGGCCATAGCAGTTGGTCCAGCGCCTGTTGTAAAGTTGTTTTTGTTAGAGTTTACCTGTTTCTTTTGCTGCGCAGCCTTATTTAGCCAAACACACAGATATGTGGTCATGGTCCGCGTGGCCTCTAATTCGCACGTATGGCGCCGCAGTCTCACTTTTGCATCAAGCTTGGAAGCGCTACACACACCCGCACGCAGGCACATAAAAACAATAAAAATAAGAAATGAAAATGCATAGCTTTAGGCCCTTCATATTTCGATGCACATCCACTTATATGTCCTCGAAGAGATGTCTTACCAGCAATGCATTTGTATTGACTAGTGACGCTGACTTTATAGTCGCTCGTGTACAGCAGTCGAACATACAGTGACTTGGTCTTTGCAAAGTTGGCTTCGCCACATTCATTTATGTACTGCCAAAAAGCCTTCTGCACATGGTAATAAAATTTTGTAACTAAAGCTTTCCAGCAATGCTTCAATGTAATGCAAACGAGCATACCCTACGTGAGCCTGCTGTATAGCGTTGAAGGCGACTGATGCAAGTTCAGACGCGCTCATGCAAATAACTTCATTAAGAAGTCAGGGGACACCAAAGCACACCGTATAAGCTGTGACTGCGAAGCTACGTCAGTAACTACTTGATAGCCGTAGGGTGGTCCATCGAGTGACTACGTTGACGTTTCAGCCAACAAGAATTGTTCTTAAGTCGGCCGTCGGCCTCTGCAGGCAGGTGTCATCATCACTGGCAAATTCACATGACGGGATATGTTGTCAGGACTTAAAGCGCTCAACTATGTACTAAGCAACGTCAAACTCATTCACGCCGAGCGGCGTGTACCAGTTGTCGACGTTTTCCAAGTCGAAGCCACAACGGATCCACAAGGTTGTCCCGCCGACAACAAACTGCAGCGAAACCCGGTTGTCCCCTTTGTGACTGCCTCTTCAGCATAGAACGCCAACAACCAAAATACTCAGCAAGACTTCGTCCGATTACCGAACAGGCGCTTCGAACCATACACCGTAAAAAATGTTGTACAATAATAAAACTGGGGTATTTCTTTCCTTCCTCAAAAGTTCATCTTACCGCCGAACGCGTACACATTCGCGACAGTGTTACGTGGCGAGGCTTGTCGTAACGGTTCTTCTTCCCGTCATCGGTTCTCTATGACGCAAACGGTTCTTCTTCCCGTTTGCGTCATAGTTTGAACCCTTTGTATTGTATTCGTGTCTTTTTTCATTCTTATTACGCACGAAATTTTGCACTATCGTTCTTTTCCAGGTTACGAGTGTACATGTCCTTGTGTTCTCAGTTTGAATAGGTATTTCCTTTTTGCTTTGTTGTTTTTTTTTAGTTTTTTTTTGTTACGCTTATGCAGTATATGTGCAAATGTAACTCCCATATGTAATACTCTTCACGCCTTTAGGAGTATTGGGAATAAATAAAATAAATATGCTTGCAGCGAGCGTGTGAGTATCTGTAACGGGTCTATAGACCACCTGCTTCAGCCTCCATGCACAAAGAGTCTTGAAGGGGCCGCGACGACAAGATACAACTCCGTTCAATTTCAGAGAACTACTCCGTGGTACCTCAGCTCATTTCCAGCGAACAAGGACGCTTTGTTTAACTGGAAAACGAAAGGCAAGACATATAGACACACTTTCAAATTTCGCGCTCCTGTGACGTACTTTAGGTAGGAGTTTGTGTTAACTGTGCGTTAGCATTCAAGTGAAACAATAAAATTGGTCTATAGGGCCCCACCACAATCGCTCAGTCATTTTTACTGCAGGTGGCTTAGATCGGCGGCAGGCAGCCAGTCGCACAAACAAGTTTTGTGTGACGTTTTAGAGGAATCGCCGAAAGTGACTTGGATCGCCACTGCCTCATCTGTTTTCTTTAATATCTCGATTATTTATTCGAATTTTGCGATAAAACGAGGCATCGTTGTTATCAAGACAAATCAGTCTTCTTAATGAAGCAAACTTGTATTTTGCTTCCATGGCTTCTTATAAGAGTCTCTGAATTTTTTTTGCCATCCTTGATAGGAACTTTTCACTCCGGAAAGGAAGGTGCTCCCCACATACGGCGTTCGGTCCACTGACCCAAAGGAGCGCCAATCTTTTTGTGCACCTTCATAGCAATGACGGGGCGTCGTCTTGGGCATAGGATAATGAACTGAGTGCAGTCTTCTCTCTTCTTGTGGTCGCGTGTAAACGGAGAGAGAGAGAGAGAGAGAGAGAGAGAAAACGTGTAAACGGAGCCAACGACAGCAGCGAGCGAGAAGTCATCAATTATCCAGCGCCAGGCATAGCGGCACCGACATCGCCAAATGCAAGTTTATTGCAAACCCTCGGCATTGCGGAAGTACGTGCCAGTCAGGCAGGCATGCACAGGAGCTCGAACAAGACGAAAATTACGAATGCATTCGTAAATTGCGCGTTTTGGTCGTGCGGTGAATGTACGGCCGCCTTTTCGGTAACCCTTCTCGTCGCGTTTTCTACGAGTTCCGGGCCGGGAAAAGTTACCTACCCGTCAGGAAAGAAAAAGATCGACGCACGAGAGTAGGAACGTGATTAATTAATTAGTCCGAACACCTCGTAATTAATGGGTTATAGACGGAGGGCACATGGCAAAGCGGGTCCTCTTTCCTGCTCCATTCACTGCCGCACACGCCGTCACTATTACCGGCCACGCTCAAAGCGAGTAGTCGTGATCTGAGCGAACAATATATTTTTTTTTTTACCCTCGCAAGCCGGGTCCCGCTTCGAAGAGCTCCCCGCGCCTGCCTCCGCCGCCTCCCGGCGCATATTTCTGTGCCAAATTCATTAGCGATTTATGTTTCCTAATAACCTTCTGGCCTGTGCGAACTGTGCAGATGTAATGGTACGCACGTTCTTGCAGCTGTACTCTTGCTCTCTCCTGGACTGTGCCCTCTTAATCATCCGGTTAAGGAGCGTGTTGCTCGTGCTGGAGCTTGCAGGCTGCACCCCGTTGTCTGGTTAACCGGAAACCATGCGACATGTCTTTTGTGATGGCTATGAAGTTGAAGTAACCATGACACACCTCAATGAAAACTGCAGTCAAACAATATGCACACCCAACTTCGGTCAAGTCACTGTATATTGAGAAAGGGATATAATTTTTCGGGTTGGAGACAAACGTACCAAATGAAATTGACGGCTTAGTATGGTGTCCCCTTTTATCGGACTGCTGTTATTGGCGTAAGAGCACCCATTTTGGCTAAGTAGGGAACACTAACAAAAGTATACGCACGTCGAATGCGCTCGGTCGTGCCAACTTGTAAGCGGAAAAAAAGGTAACGGGCACTTCATAAATGCGTTGAATCATTTGTTAGCAGAGACGTACGAGTCTGTGAAGAGTCAAAAGCGACAACGGCACAGCCAAACCTTTACGCAGCTCCGCAGAATTGACAAAGGGGCAGCAGAGCTCCGAACACAGGAAGGCCATGTTAAAGAATTTACAGAAGCGAGCGGGACAAATATTGTTGTAGGAAAAGCTAATGTCAACTTGGGCAGGGAAGTAGTTAGAGGCGTTAGTATACCGTTGCCGTCGTTGCTAGGGAGACGCCTTGTCGAAGAATGACTCCCCATTAGCCTCTTCCGATGCCTCCGCCACACCTCGACGGTCCCGTGACTGCACTCACCGCTTGTCATCATTGTCATCATCATCATCATCATCACCTGCCTGTCTACGCCCACTGCAGGGCAAAGGCCTCTCCCATTAATCTCCAACTACCCCGGTCCTGCGCAAACTGCGACCAATTTATGCCCGCAAACTTCTTGATCTCATCTGCCCATCTAACTTTCTGCCGCCCCCTGCACACGCTTTCGTTCCTTAGGGATCCAGTCTGTTACCCTTAATGACCAACAGTTATCTTGCCTTCCCAATACGTGCTCTGCCCATACCCATTTCTTCTCCTTAATTTCTCCCAATGTGTCCTTAAAAAGCGTCTGTTCCCTGACCCACTCCGCTTTCTTCTTGTCCCTTAACGTTACACCTATCATCTTTCGCTCCCTTGCTAGCTGAGTCGTCCTCAATTTAAGTTGAACCGTTTCAGTCAGCCTCCAAGTTTCTACCAGCGCAGAATGCCAAAAGCCAGTGCAGTATGCCAAATTTGAAGGATTGGGTATTAGGGCGACGAAACGCCCACAGTGTTTTATAACAAGAGAAGCTTCAGGCAGCCAGTTTTGCTTGACAGCGAGCAAAGGTGACCACTGCGACGGTTAGAAGGCAAAGCACAGTGGGCACAGTGTACGAGGGGCGTGCGAGAAACGCCATGTTTTGGACTCCTGAAGCCAGAGGCAAGGCGTGACCATTGGGCTGAGCCTCAGGTTCGTCAGGGAGAGGGACGAGATGCCCACGCATTTTTAAAGATGCGCCAATAAATCGTCCGCTATTTTTAAAGCGAAAGCTTTCTTAATGGGAGCGATGAAGTCCTGTCAAAAAACTGTTTCCCCATAGACCGGTTGGTCGATTGGAAATCTCTGATAAGATATCTGGACACACGGCGCGTGCGTGAAACCGGGTTTCCATTTAGTCAAAACGGTTACCAGCTGCTCAAAACTGCCAGTACCTACGTGATATGCCGGCAAATCGCACGGCGCCAGCGCTGTCCCGTGACTGTGGTTCATCGCTCCGGGTTGTTGGGTCACACTATGGCTCCCACAAATTTTGCACATGAATGTCCTTTTAGCGTACCAGCTGTTACCGGGAAAGTGTCGCACTTCTTTCCTGCCATACCTGGTACGCCCAACGCGGCGCGCGTACTCGGGACAGTATACCGAGAGTTATGCGACCCTGTGACGTATACGCGTGCGCGGACGTGCACATTCGTATTGCTGGATATCCGGGCGTATACGTCCCACTGTGCGATAAACACCGTAATCCTCATCTCCTGCGCCTACTTCCGGCATACCGCAACAGTCTTGCCATGGCTCAACACGATTCGAAGACAATACTGTGTAGCAGAAGGAAATCATTTGATGCCCAACCTGTCTGGCCACGCCGCCGCATATAAATTGCAGCAAATCCGCGAAGAGCATGCACATACGGGGGAAGTGGCAACGAACCGAAATTCGCGCCACACCCGTCGTAGGCGTTGAAAAGCGACGCTGCCCAGAGTCTCCAGCGGACGAGATGGATGGCAGAGGGCGCGGCGTACCGGCCGTGCCCGCCATTGCAAGGGAGGATTTACGGCACCCCCTTCCGCGAATGCGCTGCTCTCGAATCGAAACGTGATGGAGAACGGATTCGGCGACGCTTACCATAGAGATCACCGGCGCGCTTTGCATCGAAAGCACCGCCTCGCTGTATGTGGTCTGCGGAGCAGGAGGTCCTCCATGCGCGGTGGAAGGCGCTTTAAAGACCTTGTCGCGCAGGGCTATCTGAATGTCATTTGCTCGAAATGAGCTTCTTCGGTGCGTGGTGCCTCGCCTGGGTTCCTCCATCGTTGTGCTCTACAGCGTGGGAAGAGGACTCCAGATCGTCAAGATGGCGAAATGACGTCACACTCGTGAGGAGAACGTCGAAACGGTTGTAAATTGCGAGTGCCAACTCGCTCGGAAATGGCTTTGATCAGCGAACAGTACGAGCCGTAAAGTTCGCGGGCAACACTTGCCATTTCCGGAAAATGCTTAAAGCGTATCTCGAGGGGTCGTAAAAGGCGCGTAAATCTCGTAAGCAAGCAGCGCTGAAAAGTGAACGGTTAACATGTTGAGTTACAAGTTCCGGCTTGTGGTAGCTAGAGGCGTCAAACAGGATTTCCTGGATAGATTGTGACGGTCATACCAAAGCGCTGCCTCGGTCTGCAGTAATCATAGAAATGAGGATTATATGGCCGATCGCAGGGTAAATATTTATTTACAGTCTTGTTTATTCGTGTCAGTTTCAGATTCAACGAAACGAACACCCAGGCGACCGCCACGACAGGAGGGCGCTCATTCCATCGCTGTTCTCATCGCACGATTCGCGCGCTGCCGGACCGTCCATGGCATGCACGCTCATGGGGAGCATGACTTAAGTCCCAATTCTGTGACGTCATGCACTACTAGGCAGAGCAGCACGCGTCAACAGCAGGCCAACGCCTTGGCTACGTCATAGGAGTCCTGAACTGTGGCAACGCAGGCATGAAGCATTAAAGCAAAGCAGCTTCATTTTACTGCAAGCAAACCTTCTGTTTTCCAGCGTTTATAGGTTAGGTTATTTATCATACGAGGTGCGACCAGGGGCGAAATTCCAAGTTGTGTCTGCTTAGAGAGAGCTGATTGGCTGAAGGCAGACGGCAAGGACGTGGCGGGATATCGGTGGGATGTCGGTTTCTGCGCACACGTAAAAAATTGCCTGCAGTTGAAACTGCGTCTGAAATCGACGTTTTAGATGCGACTGCATCTCATTCACTCGCCTTGTCCCTCCATACGGCGTTGTTGTTGTCCGTCCACACCCCTCCCCCATTCTCCTCGCCGCGCGAGCTGCGCTCTCCGCCGCTCACCCCCTCTCCTCTCCGATAGCGAACACTCTCTCACGAGGGGCATTAGATTCGACTGGATTGGCTTGGATTGGATTAAAGTGGATTGTGTTGCGTCATAGCCGCGCCACGTTGCGTCATAGCCGTGGCAGGAGGTTCACGGCACGTTTAACGCGATGGGAGAATCAACCTAACGGAAACAACAACGGAACCCCCTATGCGTCGCATCTACACAGGGGTTCCCGCGAGGGGAGGTGGGAGAAATTTTTGCAATGAATGCAGCTTAGAATTCCACTGTAGATGGATCCCGTTCCCGCCGCGTCGTGTTAAGAGACCAGCGTGGAGCTGGATGATGTCGGAATTATTGCTAAGCACTCACCACAGTACAAGCGAGCAAGACTCCGCTGTCCTTTCCAGTCTGCCTAGCGTTGGACACTATTGATAATTGGCAACCTCACTGGTGAGATATGACATCCGTACGTGGACGATGAGCGAGTCCTAACAGTTCCTAACAGGTGAATTGGTGCCGAGAATATCAATTGATCGTACAGTGAGGAGAGAGAGCGAGCGAGACAGAGAGAGAATAAGCTGAATGAAAAAGGGGGTTTAGCCGAGCCGTAACGATCAGTCGCATGCCAATCGCGTGCACCGTCGTACATGTGGGGCGGCTCGCGGCGTTCTCTTCCGCGGCCTTCGACATATCACAGGCCGGGGAGTTTTCTCCTTTTCTCCGCAACGTGGAGTGGCCTATTTCCGGTGTGTACGTGCCACAAAAAAGCAGGCATGGGTGCCCGCCCGCAAGCGTGCGCACGGGCTGGTATGGCGTTTTTGAAGCAATAAACGTTTGTTGTCGAGTGGTCTGGTTGAAAGGGAAGTATCGAGCTCATCACACAAACTCTGCGCGCACTCAAAGTACAACAGAAATGGCAAAACTGTGCCTACAGGTTCAGGCATAGCAGAGGTTTGCACACACCGCCGACGACAGCGGATCGTCACAGGAAATGGAGAAATTAGCCGTGAAGTTGACCAGTGACAGCCGATCAGACAATCATGGCCTCAGTGACGTCGTTTAGGCCATGCCAGGGGTGCATAATGAGAACTGAAGAGAGCGCGGTTGGTTTTTCCGCGTCTTTCAGAGCGATTTGCGCGCTCACCGCTTCACGTGCACGTGTAATATTTGGCTCAGGTATTTCTGGTAGTGTAAGCTAAACGTCGCGCAGGTTTACTTGCACTGCTCAGAGTGTTGCAGGGTCCCTTTAAGGGAGCCTTACGTGAACCATTATGTGAATCATTACCCGGCATGATCTTCCCTGGTATGACTAACTTTGCACAACAGTGCCCAGTGCCCGCCCGGCTGTCGTGATGGATGATGTGTTAGTGCAGGAAGGGTGGAGGTTTTTCACCACACAGTTAACTATAGGCGTACGCAGAGGGGGGTGAGCAGTACTTCAAGGTATGCCACAAGCGAACTCAGCATCCCATTGCGTGGGTCAGTTTTGTTTTTAACAGCGGATCTGTTTAAGCTTTTAGTTCCACCGTGGAGTGTTACCAGAAAACTATCACCATCGGCAAAGTGGAAATGCTAGGCCAAGAAGCAGGTGCAGGAAGTGCGCGCCCCGAGAAAAAAAATATGGTTAGGGTGGAAAGCGAAAAGTTTGTGTTGGCACGCAGAGCGCAACACCTACAAGGAAAAAGAGACAGATGGGAATTTTCACAAGTGCTAGAGCCAAACGGGTTAATGTTGAAGAGGAACGAATTTAGGCACCCAGAGCGTGCAAAAACCATTCCATCTCGCCTTCCAACTTGCTGTGCCTCGGCCTATGTCAAGCTACTGCAGTAGTTTCTAGCTGGGGAACCATCCAGCGTTTCTTAAAAATAAAATTGAAATTCCTTTTGTCTCTGAGCCATGTGCTACAAAATGAATTGCCGCGAATATCTTATGTTTTTAGTTTTCAGGTGACCACCAAAGAGCACAGCGGCCTGCAATTCGGTGCAATTTTATGGACGCTCCCGTTGGCACAACTACAAACCGTGTAACAATAGCTCATGCAGTTGGGGCAACAATTCAAACGTTAGGGGTTTTATGCATGCAGCAAGGCTACATCTGAGCTAAGAGGCACGCTGTAGTGGAGGCCTCCGGATCAATGTTGACCACCTGGGGACCTTTCGCTTGCACCAAGTTCTTGACAAAACGAGCACTTTTGCTTCTCGCCTCCATCTGAAATGCAGATGCCGTGGCTACGAATCGAACCGGCGTCCTCGAGTTCGGCAGGTAGATGGGCCCATTAAACTTTGGCACCATGCCGACCACAGTTCGCTCCAAGGTAAAAGCAGTAGTGTTAGCGGCAAACAACACTGAAGAGCATTACCGGTTGCACTCGGCCAGACTTCTATTACGTATTCCCACAGCAGACAAGCAGTGGCAAGACTTGGCAGCAGCTGTCGTTGGCGCCACAAGCCGCCTCATCAACACTATTGTAAAGCGATAGTCCATTCTGAGATACAAGAACGCCACTTCCTGTACACACCCAGCGCAAATCTGCTGGTTTGCTTCGAACACCCCTGTTCTTTGAGCAACTGCCAAAAGGACTCTGGGGTAGGGTGGTTATAGGGAGACACCCTATCTGGGGTTAGCCTCAGTAGCCTCGGAGTAGACTGACTCGTTTTAGGGCAAGAACTCTGGGTTCGAGCCCCAGCCGTGCCAAAATTTTTGCAAGCCACATGACCTTTTTTTACGGTGAAATGTTCGTTGGGCTCAATTATAAGCATCTCTCAGGGGTGAGACAGTTGAATCAGATTTGGGAGCAGTTTTTGGAGCAGCGAAATCTTGATTTTGTTGCAGAACAACATTTATTATGTCCCCTAAGGAGCTTAAAAAACCAAATTCTTGGCAGGTTGGGGGTGGGGGGGGCAGTGCACTGCTTGAACATTTTGCGGCGATGTAGCCTGTGCCGCCACTTCTTCAGTGTCGATCGTCCCATTCCCGCCGCTCGCTATCAAAGGCAGCAATAACTCAGCGTTTTATAACAACACCGCAATGGGTCAGAAATTTCACTTCAAGTCCACACCACGCTTCACAGTCAAGGCCAAAACATAGCGAATTTGCGGGCACCAGGTCGTTTTTGAACTCCCGTCTTCCCAGTCGCGCAACTTCCTGCAACAGATCAAACGACTAAATGTAAATCCAGCCACCCCCATAACCAAAACCACGGTAGGAATCGGCAAAGAGCACTCTGCCTGAACCGCGAGCAACTGCTTCGCCAGGCGGCCATGTTTTCCAATCTTCACCACACCAAGATGGCGGCGCCCAGTAATCTTGTTCCGGAGATACGGCGCTTCGACAATTGCCGTTTTTTCATCAACTTGCACAAGTAGTTTGTCCCCCCAGTACACAGAAGTATTTTTTGTACCAGACTTTGCAATGGTTTTCGATGGGAAGACTAAAAACTAACGGAACTAACGGAATGTAACATGTGCAACCCGACATTGTGACTTCCGAAAAAACTATTTCGGGAACAATTTTAAGCGGGTTAATTTTTATTGAATGGTCAATCGATGAAACCTCTACAAACAGCACCCCCTTGCAGGTGCTGTTAAATTTCGCCGTTGACGGGAGCGTTGGCGCTGAAAATCCTTGGCTCTCAGAGGGTTTTGGAGCCGTTTGGCTGAATTTTTGCAATTTTCAAGCTTTTGGAGCAGCCTGGCGCAGGAAAACAAATTTTTATCGAAAATGCGCAACATGCGCAGCTGTCTCACCCCTGATCTTTTTCATAAATAAGGGAGCTTTGGCATGGTAGGGGAATTCGGGAGTGAATGCAAATCAAACCCAGGGCCTTTGGAACGAGGGTCGACCGCGCATCCTTCACACCACTTCAGTTGCACAAGTCCAACCTCCGACATATAAAAAGAAATCCGTACACGCACCTCCACGTAGAATGAGGTAGCACTTCCTAGTGCGTCATTAGGCTCAACGTTAAGGTAACCACCCATTAAGGGGGACCCACCTGTTAACATTCCTATTCGACCCACAGACTAATAAACCATCGTGTACCTATACGAAAAGTTTTGTCTACCCATGAAGATGCTCCATGCGGCCTAGTTTGCTTATATCAAAAATATGTCACTTCTGTACTGAAACTAAGAAATAAAACTTTGTTTTGCTTGACAGCCTAGTGAAAGTAAATGAACTAAAATGCATTTCACATTTGTTTTTTATTTCAGTAAAAAACATTTCTAAACGAAGCAAACTAGGCCATCAGTACCATTTTCATGTATTTGTACAACTTTTTGTACAGGTACACGATGCTTTTTAAGCCAGTGGGTCAATGAATTTGTAGGTCCCTTAGGAATGTGATCAGGTCAATTTTCCTAAGGCCTGCCAACATACTTGCTCGTGTAGATTGGCCAGTGACGATGACAGCAGCTCACGGGAGCAAACGGCCGTTCCGTTAATTCCCATTTGGCTGCGACTTCAACATGCCCGCCCACAATTCTCACACACCCACCCAGTGGGACTGACTAGAAATGACAACAGCTGCTGCCAGAGGCTCACGGCCGGTTTATTATTTGGCTGCAGCGTGAATGTACCCACTTGAAGGACAACTCTACGGTGTTCACACTCTCGGAGTCACAACACGTAAGTGCTTAGGTGTCATCAGACTTTATTATCCCTTGTCCACTAAAGGTCCCTGTCTGCTTTGGTATTCAAAGCTTGGCACACTCAAAAACAGGATAGCCTCTCAAATGATGTACTCAAGGCCTTTGTGACCACAAACATGACTTTATATAACATTTTAAAAATGAAAAATAACACTTTCACATTGCTGTGAAGGTGCGTAAAACACACGGACAACACGTGAGTCCAAGTCCGCAAGACTGTCAATTGATTGATTGATTGTGGGGTTCAACGCGCCGACGCAACGCAGGCGATGAGGCGCGCCGTAGTGGAGGGCTCCGGATTAATTTTGACCACCTGGGGATCTTTATCGTGCGCCGAAATCTCGTACACACGGGCGTTTTTGCTTTTCGCCTCCATCAGAAAAAGACTGTCAATTATTGCAGAATTATAAGTTAGCAAAACTCGTCAATTACAAATTGCAAATTGTACATTTATACAAAAGTGCACGGGCGCAGGGGCCAGTGGCAATTGAAATGCACTGCCGGCAATGTCATAGAGATAAAACAAATAAAAAAGGGCCATGCAAATATTGTGAAAACGACCATAAAAAAATTGTAACACATCATCCAAGCTCTCAAGACTGAAGAGATGGTTAAAGTGAACAAGGCAAACTGTAATGACATGAAGGAGATGATATGTAGTATACATGCTACCACTTGTAAATGCTTCCGTCAATCATGTCACAACTCGTGACACTATACAAAGCCAGGATGGAAAACCAATTATCAAGACGTTGTTAAACCTCGACTGAAGAGGTCGTCAAAGTGAACAAGACAGACTGTAATGTCATGCAAGAGACGATGTATAGTATATGCGCTACTATTTGCTAACACTCTTGCCAATTACGATGCAGCAACTCGCGACACTATACAAAGCCAGGATGGAAAACCAATTATCAAGACATTGTTAAACCTCGACTTAAGTGGTCGTCAAAGTGAAGACAGACGAGAGGCGATGTATAGTATATGCGCTACTATTCGCTAACACTCTTGCCAATTACAATGCAGCAACTCGCGACACTATACAAAGCCAGGATGAAGCAGGGTGGAAGAGTTTTCATCAGACCATGCCAGCACTGATGCTCTGAATCATCTCTTGCATCTTCTTCAGCTTGTCCAAGTCGGCGGCCATCTTTGCAGCCTGCTTGGTCTTGCTCTGGAGTGCTTCTTCCTTTTTCTGGTACTTGATTTCGAGAGTTTGCAGCTGCGTTGAGAGAAAAAGAGAAAGAATGTTTCTATCAGACAATGAAATATTTCAAGGAAGCGGGCTGGCATGGTATCATAGATCCTTGAGTGGGGCAAACAAAAGGATAATAGTTGCAAATGTCTGCTTAGATTCAGGGTGTAGCTATATAGTATCCTGGACAATGAGTAGTGCTGTTTCCAGTAAGGGGATGGTTTGATGGCTTAGGTAAGCACTGCACATTAAAAATCTGAAATTTTTTTAACATAGTTTTGCCTGCCACAGTAGAACCTCCTTACAAGAGACGCTGTTACAAGAGTTGGTTATAAGAGACATTTTAAAATGGTTTGGTTGGTTTTCTTATGTTCACCATGTTAGCAACATTGCATACAAGATACACGGTTACAAGAAACACTCTGTTACTGAAGACAACTTTTTGGGGTCCCAAGAGTGAATTCTACACCAATTAGAAGACACTTTATAGGGGGGGCCTTATATGAAGGACCTTGTGGAAAACTGCCCTGAACAGGAAGCTTGGGCCTGCATCCAAGAGACCGCAGAGGTTCCAGAGACTTTTGAGGAGCTTGTCTGCAGATGTGGACTTGTCTGCGCGTTCGAGGAGCCTACAGATCATGCGATCTTCACGCAAGTAAATGGTGCCATAGAGGATGAACTAGAGGAGTAAGATGACGACGGTATTGTAGGACAGAAAGTGTCGGCAGTTAAGGCTGACAATTGTCCAAGAGCACTTTAATGGCATTGCGAGAACAGGAACACCTGCAAAGTGAAGGGCTTTACCTACAAAAGTTGGGAAGGAAGCTAATACAACCTGCAGTCCCTAAAACTAATACGAATGAATTTTTTAAGCCATAGCGAGAATTTTCTTGTCGGCCTGTCTGAATATGCTTTGATCCTGATTTGTAACAAAGTGATTACATTCAACTCACCACGGTGTTTAGAGTTTTTGGTTACAAGAGACATTGGTTACAGAAGACATGTTTCCCGGATCCCCTGAGTGGCTATTGTAACGAGGTATTACTGTATATACAAACTGAAGTAACATAAAAAATACCTTACATTAAAAAAATTCAGCAGAAGTTGACGTTGCATCTACCTTTTTCTAGTAATGGTTTACGCATGCGCACACTGCCAATCTGCCTTTTGGGGGGTGCCTCGGGTGATATAAGCAAACGTGTGCATCCTCAGATTTCTGCTGGGGCAGCAGCTATTGCTTTCTGGCGCTGCATCTTTTTTTAACACGAAAGTGTTTTATTCCCGGATGCACGAAGATTTCACTGACGTCATATCCGTCACGGAAGTGACGCCTGTACAACAAAGCAAGCGGCCTGTAAAGGGTGCACCCCTGCACAGAGGGTCTTGTTGCGGGAAGCAACCTTTAATACTACAGAGTATGTCATGCTTAGGGTTGTTCGTTTGCGGGTTTTATATTTCATAACGAAAGTGTTTTATGCCGCGATACGCCAAGATTTCACTGACGTCATATCAGTCACGGAAACGACGCCAGTGCACCTTTGCTGAAGCGACCCGCCAGCAGGACGTCGCTCGCCAAGCACACCCACAAGACAGCCGCCGACCCGCAAATCATGCTCAGCTGCAGATTTCGCTGCACATTTCACTTTCGCATTTGACTGATTCCTATCACAGAGGAATCAACCACAGTTTTTTCCCCAATTTTTCAACCAGAAAGCTTGTACAGGGGTTGAAGCAAGCTTGAGCCTTGTGGGGCTGCTCAAGGAGCAGGAATAACACTGTTTTTGGGAAGCATTGGAGCAGTAACAGAGGAGTTTGGGAGCAGCCCTGGAGCACCAAAAGACGAATTTTGGAGCAGGTTTCTATCAAACATCACTTATTTGCAATTTTTCATTTCTGGCAAGCATAAAAAACAAAAATTCAAATGGCTTTTACTCAACATTTAATCAATGCTGAGCAACCTTTTAAGAAAAATATGCCCCCAGAATTAAAGCATCATAGCTGACAAAGAAACAACTGCAGATATAATTGAACAAATTATATCGTACAATAGGAACATTCCTTGAGGTATAACAGCAACATTTTGAACAAAGAAATGTTCCTGTTATTACAACACCATTACAGCCATGAGAACTAGCAAAAAAAAAAACAAAAAAAAACAGAGATGAACCCTGCAACTCAAGGTTATTAACTGGGAAAAGAATTTTGGCTGCTATTAGCTCTATCAAGCCATCACACTTCATCTCACTGAAATTGGTAGAGAAAGCTTGCCTCACACAGCGACAGAAAACTTCCCTCTTGTTCAGAGTTGCTTACCGACAGCAAGTGACCCAACCATGTCCAGGCGTAAAAACCTTCCTTTTTTGTTCACCTTAAAGGGACACTGAAGTGATTTGTAAACAATGCGAGATTACGAGCGCAAATTGTAGTCCGGAGTCCCTAGGCCCTGTTTCGACCACTCTGAGCGCGTTTACGCGAATTTATTTAGTAGAATAATCAATTCGAAAATGCTGTCCTCCTCTCTGCACTCTCGCCCATCTTCTGTGGCGTTTTCGTGTGATGTCAGCAGGAGAGGAGCTGGCAATTGGCTGCGCTACTGCACGGCTCGCCGACCTTCCGCGACCGAGTCAGTCGGCCCAACGTTTAGTCCGCCGGCCGCCGATGGGTCGTCGCAATTCGCTCGATCAGTTGAAACTAAGCCACAACACGTTTGTGAATGGAAGAACGTGCCTTTCTTTACTTCGTTAGTTTGTACACTGTATCTAGCTCCAAGTCAAGGTCGCTTCACACAAGCGCTGCATAAGCGCACATGCAACGCTTCGCTGACTGGTATGCCAGTAGGAAAATATAAGGCCTCTTAACGGGGGAGAAGAGTCAGCGAAGTCAATATAGATACTAATGAAATAAAATCAACTGATATTTTTACCGTACAGCGTAAAACTAGGGTGCGGGAAGCACATGGACGCGGAGGGCGTTCATGCACTGCGTAAGTCTCGGCTAGTGATAGCTACGACTACAAGCCGTCCTCGGAGGCTTATCTTGTGCATTTTACAGCCGACAACATGGCAGAAGCGCGGTACTACGATTACTGGGATATTGAGAATACCCATCCAACGACACCATCGGATGTCAAACATGTTGTTTTACAGAACCGAAACCGAAAGTGTGATTGCTAACCTTGGGCATCGTCCAATCACGGTGCCCCCTCCTCTCAACGTCACAGCTTAGTTGGTGCGGCCGCCGCAAACCGCGCATGGTAGTTTTTCTTCTTTCACGCTTTGTAAAATAATTACCGATTTGTCAACCGGATAAACGATGAAAAGTGTGCTAATTTGAGCCAGTCTATGCAGTGCAAGCAAAAACGGCAGCTTGACAAATTCACTTCAGTGTCCCTTTAATGGGTGCACACTCATAGACTAGTTCAAACTTCCCCGTTCGCATGAACCACGCAGAGGACCAATCGGCATGGGCTTAGAATAACGAGTTGCCAGTACTCTATTTATTCGACTGTAAGGCAGTCACGATTACAAGGCGAGGGTAGTTTGGAGAGCAAAAAAATCCCCCCCCACACACACATTCATACATACCATACATACTGAGCTTTGAATATAAGGTGGGGTATGACTTTGAGACTACAGATTTTCGAAAAAAAAAAAAAAAAAAAAAACACCTCGCCTTATATTCGTATAAATACGGTAACTGTACAAGAGCAAGACAACTGCGCAGGCTAGCAGGTCACAGGATGGTGAACGTTGCCAGACCTGTTGTTCGAGTGCTGCCTTTTCCTTCTGCAGCAGGACGCCGGCCTCGTGCAGGCTGGACTTCTCAGCCGCCAGGGACTTCACCAGCGTGCTCTTGTCCTCCAGCTTGCCTTGCAGGATGTGCAGGCACTTGGCCTGGTCTGGGAAAGGACAAGCAGAGAGAAAAAAAGAAGGCAACGAGGCCGGTGAGCAAAAAATTAAAGCAGTTCCACTCAACGTGAAAGCTGTTCAGTGCGGAGGAGTGATCCACCAGAGGGACTGTGGCGACCTCTCTTGACTACTTCCAGTATCAGCCTGGCGTTGACATAGAGAGTAGTAAAGAGAGGGCACCGCAGCCACTGAAAAGGCCTATACAGAGCCAATGCTTCGAGTTTTTATTAATTCAGGGTAATTAATGCATTAATTCGTGGTTTCTTATTTTATATTACTGTGTACTTATTTCTGACCCTAGCAACGGTAACCTCCGTGACGACACAGTGCAAAAATCACCCGCAACACTTTCATTACGACGTGTGCCTGTGTGGTGCAATATTGATATCGGCTTCGTCATGCGAGGGACCCAGATTCCATCCCGACCAGGGAAGTGGCGATTTTTTCGAAGCCTCTGTTTCGGTGCGTGACACCCCGTGACAATGGTGACTGGATACTGTAACACCAGATGAGCTACAACGACAAACCAGGCCGCTAAAGTGCTCCGGACTTAAAACGATCGACCAGGCCAAATGAATATGTCTGGAAATGTGAAGAAGAGGGACAGACAAAGAGAAGTTTTATTGATGAACCATGAAGAGGCTAGCCCTCCTGCTAGTGGCAGCAATTTGGAGCTCACACGGTGAAAAAAGAAAAGCTGTGAAATGTCGTTTCTCATCCCAACAATCGCTATTTATTAGAAGCTTTGCAACTATCGGACACAATCAAAACGAAATTGACTGCCAACAGTGAAAATGTACAAGCAGTGGCATGTTTACAAGCAAAACATTTTTCATCGCATCTTCGTGCTACTGTATCAATTTCACGCAGCTCCGAGAAGGCAAATTTGATTTAAAAATTTTAAATACCTTAGCACTATTACCAGTCTTTATAAGATATCTTCAAACAAAGATTAAATTATTGACAAAAAGAAACAACACAATGCTCAAGAACTGCCTGTCTGAAACAATGACCCCAACCTTTCATCTTGGCTTCATGTTCTTTGATGACCTTTTCCTGGTTCTGGTTCGCCAACTCAAGCTCTTCGTTTGTCTTGGTGAGCCTGAAGGAAGAAGATGGGGCACAGTTGGAGGCATTGAGGGGTACCAACTGTGAACCCTAGCAACATGAAAGCATGGGAAGAAGCTGTCAGAGAATCAAAGTGGAAACGTACGCATCGAACTTGAGCTTGAGGGTGTCACCGTGCTTTTGAAGCATGGCGATCATTTCAGCTTGTGACTGGATTTCCTGCTGAGCCGAATCCAAGCTCTTGAGCACCACTTCAAGCCTGCGGAAGAAAAAAAGATGATCGCGAGTGCAAGTTACAACCTTTGTCCAACTAAAGCATGGAAAACGTGGAATTAGGACACACGGTTCATGAGACAAGAAACGCTTTGAAGTGCTAACGAAGCTATGTGGCAATTTTCTGTCTATGCGTTGCCATTTTTTTTGTTACCCCTTTCATGACCGTGCATATCCTCATCGATAGTATGTTATTGATGAATACAAATTCAAATTTTGGCACACTCCACGCAATTATGGACTGCTAATGCCATCCAAAGGGTAAAAAAGAAAGTATTTTATCAGTTTTGCTTTCGAGTTTCTTTTCTCTGCAGCGGGGGGGTTTTTAAAGCACCTTTGCTGTCAGGCGCACCTGGTTTTGGTTTGTGGCGTCGATGCCACTTGCTGATGCTCCACAGTAATGGCGAATTTTGACACATTCCCATGAAACTGAGCTGTAATCTCTCAATAGCAGCACAGACATGTAAGGTGACTTCGATTCAGCAGACTTCACTACGGATGGCGAAAGTGTGTCAAACTGCCCCGGAGCATCAGCAGGTATCTGCCGGTAGATTTCACTTCCTCCTCGGGCCGTTCTATTGCTGCCGCGCATTGATGTAGACATATCCAGCCTCTTCTAAAGGTCACAGCGCTTATCTGCAGAGTGTTGACTTCGTTCGGGCGAGATCACTTGGTGCCAGCTGCACAGTGGAGCCAAGCCTTATTTTACTGTGTTGAAAAACTGCTTCGCGCGGTGGCATCATAGGCACTAGTGCCTATATTTTTTTATGTATGTAAATAACCTTTGTACTTACAGAGGTCATATTTGCAGTATTATGCTACAATGACCCTGTATTCAGAGTATGGTTCAATTTTTTTATGCTTACCCTGTGCAAAGTAGCAATGATGTTCCCATCATTTTCTTCTTTTTGTTACTTTTTCTTGTTTTGATAATTTTTTGATAATATTCATAATAAAGCCATTGTTTGGAATTAATACTGCTGGAAAGCCCTATCCTTCCTCCATCATTTCACACTTTACACTTTAGCATCAATCATTTTCTTTATGTGGCAGGAAAAAAATATTTCTTGAACTACCCAAAAACAACAGATTTTTCCAGGTTCACGAAAGTGTTGCATAAGAGCAGCCCACCTCTTCGCTTTCATGTCGAGGTCGTTGTTCCTCTGTTCCAAGTCCTCGATGTGTCCCTTCATAGCCTTGATCTTGGCTTTCGATGCCTTCAGAGTCTGGACAGTGTCTTCGTTGCGCCTCTCCAGCTGCAGGCAATGGCATTGAATCGCTGAGGTGTGATAGTTGCCACATGCTGCTGAACACACACTTAAAGGCCAACTGCACTCAAATTTCACCCTGGCTAAATGCCTTCGAAATGTGTAGTAGGTACCATGAGAACTACTGCGACGCGACCGGTAGCTCTGTGCAATGCGTGGTTATTCAGTTTCAGGCACTCAAAATAACGCCCTTGCAGACGACAAAGCACCTGCCGGCATGTCGCGCAAACAGCCATTTAGCGGAAGTGACATGCCAGCCGTCCAGGCCGATCGGCCTGCTTCGCAGCGGGAGAATCCAGGAAACTCGTATTTCGCACCACCGGTACTCCTGGCCTTCGTGGCTCCGAAGAGGCTTCGTCAACCATGCGGTTCTCTCCTTTTGGAGTGTCGTCGTGACATCATGCCTACGCGGTGTGGCTGGACAAGCGCTCGCTTTTCCTCACGCCTCCCACACCCCCGCACGTGCACACTCACACTCTCCTCCTGGCTGGCCGAGCCGGCCGCGTCGGCCGGTCTGCACAGCTCGCGCCGTCAGGCCAGGCCGTCTGGCCGCTCGCGCCGACGGCTGATAAGTCACTTCTGCCTGCCCGTAATGGCCGCGTTTTGCCCAGTTTCGTTTTCAAAATCGTTTGTGCTCGTCGCTTGCGGCGTAATTACGCACATTTTAGGCGTCATACTTCGTACATCGCGGTCTTTTTAGTCATACTATGCAGGAACAGTGATTTCGCGCGGTCGAAATTTTGAGTGCAGTTGGCCTTTAAGCCCACGGAACTTTTAGAACATTTACCACTGTTGAGGAACAGGCTGCCCCCAGTGACCACATTCAATAAACTCCAATATGGTCTAGTCCAATTATAACAATATCCCACGGAAATTCCTTTGTTATAACCGATAATTGCTGTAGGCGGGTTGACAAAAAAGAAAAAGAAAAACGAAACAGCTCAAAACATTTTATTCGCATGCAAAAAAGGTCATGCTACTACTAATTTGCAGAAAAGAAGCTATAGCCGGTCAGCTTTGTTCGCTGCACGTGAAGCTGGCGCACATTGTTTTCAACAGCATCTGAGCAAATGGTCTGTGGCAGAAACAGAGTCCCCGAGGGACTGTATCATGCATTGGGCCTCCTCCGAAGACACTACCTGAGTAGGCTGCGCAACCGTGTCCGCAACCGCATTCTCCCAACTCGCTCGTGGAGCAACGAACATTACGGCCAAAAAATGATCAATTCAGTATAAAAACAGTACCCCAGAACAAATAAATGAACATTAAGCATTCCAACCACCTTAGATGACTATTTTTTGAACAACGTTTGTGCAGTAAGTGTCCCCCATTTTCCTACAAATATCTCATCTTTGGCGACTGCATTCCTCACACAGAAAAGCAATCGGAGATGTGTGGTCGTGCTGCCGACCACTGTGCCAGTTCACCCAGCGCAAAATGTGCTTCCCGTCTCGTTGCTTTATGCTGTACGATAAAGGTTTCATTTGATTTTAATTCCTTAGAACCATTAACTTCGCTGACTCTTCTCCCCCCTTCAATTGGCCTTAGATTTTTCTACTAGCATACCAGTCAGCGAAGCATCGCATGTGTGCTTGTATGGAGCTATTTGGACTCACAGCTTGATACAGTCTACAAACTAACAAACTAAAAGCACATTCCCCCAGACACAGAAGTGTCATGGCTTAGTTTCAACTGAGCGAACGAATTGCGATGACCCATTGGTGGCAAGCCGACTAAACGCTGGACCAACTAATTCTGTCAGAGGGTCAGCGAGCCGTGCAGTGGCGCAGTCAAGCCAAGCCATGTCGTCATTCTGAAGTCATTCCGAACATCGTAGAAATTGGCAAAGAGGTTGCAGAGAGGAGGACAGTATTTTCGAATTGATTTTTCTACGAGATGAATTTGCGTAAACACACCCAGAATGGTCGAAACATGGCACACTGACTCCGGACTACAATTAGAGCTAGTAATCCAGCAATGTTTACAAATCCCTTCAGGGGCGGTATTCTCATAACTGTCCCTTTTGAAAACATCCCTTTCATCGTGACGTACTTGAAGTTAAGCCCAAGGGCCTTTGATTCAAATACCGTAACTGTTCTTGGAAGTGCATTTTAAAGAACTAAAACCATATTAGAGTATTCTTTATGTGTTCATTTGAAAAGTATTTTGGAAAACTAAACGCGATGAAATTTTTTTTGTTACGACGCTGAAAGTTTTCACCGCAAGGGGAGGAAAGTGCAAAGATGGCAGCTGCAGTCAGCTGTTTTGTTGTGCTAGTGAAGCGTAAACAATGCTGCGGCTACTCAGTTTTTTTCGGTTGGACTCCGTTTTGAGGTTTGTGACAATGCCCGCGCATCAAGAAAACTTCCCGGTTACATATTTTGGCATCGACGCACTTGTGGCAAGCCGACGCGGGCTTTTCCAAGGACCAGGAATGGTGCTTTACGTTGTTGAATTGTATGGTGCTCTACGAGTGGAAAAATGTGTAAGAGGGGGGGATTTCCGCTTCTTAACGACTTACCTGTTGCGCGAGACGTCTACGAACGTTAAGCTGGTATGTGTATGCCTAAAGTACCAATAAAAGGTTATAAAATGTCATATGGAGTGCTTGTGTAATTTTGGTCATCTGCTCGACAGCTATCAAGCTCGCAGACAATCCTTTATTTCACTGTGCGGTGGCGGCGTATGATGCACAGGCTCACGGAGGGCTGCGACAGCGATATCGCTTGCTCCTCGACGCTGAGCCGCGCGCGTCCACTGACCAAGTTTGTCCCAGAGCTCATCGCACAGCCACCGCCCGGTCCTCTTCGAGAGGCGGAAATGCTGGCGGAATGCTTCTAGGGGCATATTGAACGTGTCTAGATTGCTTCTCGACCACTTGTTCCGCCGGCGAGCCACCAATGAGGCGATAATCGGCGCATTCATGACTGCTTCCAAAAACCGTCTGTTTGAAATTCAAATTGCCTGCTCGAAGAAGCCGCGGTCAAACGCAGTAGGTCCGCTGCGCTTGCGTTACGTCACATCCAGTTTGCTTTTAGCCAATCAGGGCTCGCTCAAAAGGGACACTTTTGAAAGGGACAGAACACGAGAATACAACCCCAGTGTCCCTTAATACAAGCGTCACTAGAGTACCACCAACAGATAAACTACACCAGACTTTCTACTAAGCCTGTGGCAGGAATGTTCAACAGCCCGTTACATGCGTGCTTAGTCCGGAGCAAGAAATAAATTTCAACACTGCACTCAAGGTTCCCCGCAGTCTTTTAAAACTAATATTTCAGCACAGACGTGAAGGAGGGTGGATTAACAAACTGCTCCTTCTGCCATCGTAGAGAGACAGAACACTCCTCCATCGTTAAAAAGAAAAACGTTGGGGAACTTACGGTGTCCATCTTTTCCTGAGAATCCTCGATTCGCCGTTCCGATACCCTCAGAAGACTGCGAAGCTCTTCCACCTGCAACCAAAGCAAAGCACCATATCAATTTGAAATTAGAACTATGCAGGTTAGTTTATGTGGTGCTAAGAGCATTTCAAAGAGAAAAAAATATTAGAGGCGCGAATATTCGAAACATTTGAACGTCGAAGTAAATGTTGTGATATTTGGTTTGGCTTTGGAACGAATAGCACTGTGGTGGTGGTGATGCCTATTGACGGGCGGACCTAGCCTTGCCTGGTATGCTGAAAATTGCTCCTCCGATCAGCACTTTTTTACAGCTAAGTGGGGGAAGTCACCACGAGGCAATGAGGCTTGCGTGCCTCAAAAGCCAAAGGATCAGGCGCAAATGTCTTTCCTTGTGATCTAATGGCCTTTAGGAAAATGACATCAACCAAAGAGGCATGCGGAGCGGCTCTCCTTCGAAGTTCTTTAAACAAAGCTGACCCCTGACCCCAAAGCTGACCAAAGCAGTCCATGAAAAATTGTCCGACAAAACTTGTTACCCCACACGTTGGGCACAGAGGTGAGGAGATAAGGTTCAGCTTATGAAGTTATGCCGGTGGCTGCACTGAGTTGGTCCAGACACGGAACAGTAAGAATGCCTCGGTACTCTTCATTCCTTTGGTAACACAATGTTGATGTTGTGGTCGCCAAAGTGATCGGAAATGTTCTTCAATGACAGTTTTTTAAAATGCACCATTTGTTTGCAGTGTGCAGTAATTCTAACGGATACCACCTTTAGCAGCTTGGATTTCCTGTGGACAGACTTGCCAAAGGTCCCTATGCTCTCTTCAGCAGCTAAATAAAAACGGCCTTAGCATTCACTTCCAGTGGGTTCCTTCCCTCGTAGGAGTGCTTAGAAACGTAGACGTGGACAAGCTGGCTCGTGAAGCGACATTGTGTACTCGTTTTCTGAAAGTGGCTCCAGACGAATAGCATTAATAGTAGAATGTGTCGAATAAATCTTTTTCAAAATAAAGTATTTTGAAGTTTCAAAACACAAATGGGCAGTTGTTGTAAAGGGACCCTGCAACACTTGCCATCGACTACTAGTAATGTATTTTGGGATAAAGTCTATTGTCCCAGAAATCTCCTCCCGCAAGAATTATGAAAATCCGTTCACAATTAACGAAACTACGCGCGATGAGAAATCGCGCATAATCGTTCCCTCTCAACTCGACCGCGGGCAACGCGACGAAAGCTGCGCGCTCTCTCCCGGAGAGGGGGGCGGCTTCGCGGCATTCTCTTCGGCGGCCTTCGATATATCACATGCCGGGTAGTTTTCTCCTTTTCTCCGCATTGCGGAGGGGCCTATTTCCAGTCTCGTGCCACAAAAAAGCAGGCATGGGTGCCTGCTCGCAAGTGCGCGCTCGGGCTGGTGGGGCGTTTTTGAAGCAATAAACGTTTGTAGGCGAGTGGTCGCGTTGAAAGGGAAGTATTGAGCTCATCACTCAAACTCTGAGCGCACTCAAAACACAAAAGAAACGGCAAAACTGTGCCTACAGGTTCAGGCATAGAAGAAGTTCGTACGCAGCGATGACGACGACGGAAATGGGAGAATCTAGCAGCGAAGTTGACCAGCGACAGCCGATCGGGCAGCCGTGGCCTATGTGACGTCCCTTAGGCCATGCATAATGAGGACAACTGAAGAGAGAGCGGTTGGTTTTTCCGCGTCTTTCACATCGATTTGCGCGCTCACCGCTTCACGTGCACGTGTAATATTTGGCTCAGGTATTCCCGGCAGTGTAATCTAAACGTCGCGCAGGTTTACTTGCACTGCTCAAAGAGTGTTGCAGGGTCCCTTTAATGATCTAGAATATACAAAATTAGGCCTTGAAAACAAAGAACTGCCCTGCTAAACAAATGCATGAAAATTGGCCATGCGTGTGTTCGTGTCACCGCAAATGTCGTCGAAAGACGATAGCCTTCTGTTGCCCCTATTAATCTACTGTCTAACCTGCCCACCTCTCACGCCGCTCCCCTTTTGTCTCCCATTGGAAGTTCGCGGAGTTCAGTTTTGCTGTTGGGACGTAGCATTCGAGCCACAAGTGCGAAGTCTGGGCAGCAGGCTTGCTTGTATTCTGCGTGAAACTTCTTTTTCAACACGCTCTTATAATTTGCTCTCGCAAAAATTGAGCCTACATCTACTTTTAATTAAAATAACGCCGAAAACACTGGCTATGTGTTGACATTCTTCCTCAAATAAGACATAATATCTTTTTGTTGAACAATCCCGACAAATATAGAGCGTCTTTCTAGATTTATCAGTTTGGCAATGCTTTGCCTCTATAAACGTCTCGCCCAAGAATTCAACTTTTGGCCGGTTGGCTGGATCGACGGACAGACAGACAATTTTTTGCATTTCATTGGCTGAAGAAAGAATAGCGTCCTTGAATATCCTTTTGCAACGAGTTAGAGCTAGTTGGGCCCTGGATGCATCGCACCTTGCGTATAATCGACCACGGCAAACATGCACAGACGTTCCCTGTTTGCAGCGACAGGCTTTCCAATAATTCACCGGTGTCGCGCAGTTACACGACTGCAGACAGACGCTTTTGGGGAGTGCCTCCTATCTTCTTGCCCTTGCGTCAACTCTACTCCAACGCTACTCTTTTCCCATTTTGATAACCTGGTTGCACTCAGATGAATACCCTCTGGATGGGAGAGATCGCAGCTATGTACTGTCAGTCCTCGATTCTTCTTTCACAACCAGTAATGTTCCTTCTATTTCTATACGGGACATAAGAGAACACGAATTTGGCTATCTTTGCACTCCTAGACACCGAGATAAAGCTTTCCTGAGAAGGTGTCAAAGGGACCCTGCAACACTCTTTGAGCAGTGCAAGTAAACCTGCGCGACGTTTAGATTACACTACCAGGAATACCTGAGCCAAATATTAAGTGTGCACGTGAAGCGGTGAGCGCGCAAATCGCTGTGAAAGACGCAGAAAAGCCAACTGCGCTCTCTTCAATTCTCCTCATTATGCACCCCTGCCATGACCTATACGACGTCATTCGTGCCACGTCTGTCCAATCGGCTGTCACTGGTCAACTTCGCGGCTAATTTTTTCCATTTCCTGCGACGATCCGCTGCCATCAGCGCTGTGTGCGACCCTCTTCTATGCCTGAACCTGTAGGCAGTTTTGCCGTTTCTTTTTTGTTTTGAGTGTGCGCAGAGTGAGTGATGAGCTCGATACTTTCCTTTCAACCAGACCACTCGACAACGAACGTTCATCAACGCCATACCAACCCGAGCGCGCGCTTACAAGCAGGCAGCCATGCCTGCTTTTTTGTGGCACCTAACCAGAAACAGACCCCCCCCCCCCCCCCCGCGTTTCGGAGAAAAAGGGAAAACTCCCCGGCCTGCCATATATCGAAGGCCGCCGGAAATGACGCCACAAGCCGCCCCCTCTTTCCGGGAGAGAGTGCGCAGCTTTCGTCGCGTTGTCCACGGTCGAGTTGAGAGGGAACAATTATGCGCGATTTTTCATTGAGCGTAGTTTCAGCGATAGTGAACAGATTTTTATAATTTTTGCGGGAGTAGATTGCTGGGACGATAGACTTTACCTTAAAATACATTCCGAGTAGTCGACGGCAAGTGTCAGGGTCCCTTTAAGCTCTATAACTCCCATATCTGGTTTCGGGACTGAGCATGTTTGTTAACACACACTTGCACCAATTTAGGTCTCAACCCTTTTTCATATTTTAGAAATAGATGCTCTTTGCTGAAGATTCTATTAAGTGCCCACAGGGACAATCACAGCCCAAATTCTCTTTAAAATTAAGATTTATGGACAGTTAGTACTTAGAAACAGTTCCATGACCAAATGAAAAGTTTGGTTTAAAAGAATAAGGCTAATTTTTCATGCCGCGTGCTGCCCTATACACCGAGTTGCCTTACCAAAACTGATATAAACGTCTATGTAACTGCCATTTACATTTATTTTTAAAAGACGTGCTCATTCTGGTTGTCAGAATATATACCATTATTACACTAATACTGAAACATTTGTGGTTGAGGTCACCACGAGATGAAAGTTTACTCCACATGAAATATAGTATCATAAATAAAACTAAAGGCAGCAGAAAGCTACTGTATATTTGCTTTATGCCACAGAAAAATTTTGGTAATTGTTCTAACTGAGCCATTTATTTGTCTAAACAATAGAGTTAGTGGAGCAGGTTTGAGAAATGGTATACAGTCAAACCCCGCGATAACGAAATCCCGCGCGTACGAAATTCCCGCGGCAACGAAATATTTTCGCATCCCCGGCGAACGTCCATAGACGCCTATGTATTTTATATCTCGCGGCAACGAAACGTTTTTGGAAACTGATCCCGCGCTAACGAAATTTTCTGCAAGTTTGGTCGGCATTTTACCTACCCACTGAAGGTTAACTGTGTCCAAAAAGTGCTCAAATACATTTCTTTCGGACTGAAAGTGCGTAAACTTCTGCCACAGCACTTTTGCATGGCCGCCGCCATATTTGTTTACAAAAGACCGCGCAGCCGGCGGCCGTGGAGGCAGCCTCGCAGCGGCACCACCAGGGGGCGACACATGGTGACTCAAGTCGCGGCTTTGGCTTGGGTTACGTAGCCCGCTACTGCTAAACAGCGTGTGCGTTTGTTGTGTGTGTGCGGCGATTGGCGTGTTTGCTCACGGTAAGATGCCTTCGCCAGCCCAAAAGTGGAAGTTTTTATCGCTACAAGATAAGGCAGCCACCATCGTCGAAGTCAGTGGCCCAAGTGGAGGAAGGGAGTATAAAGGGAGGATAGCGCCGACGAGTTTGGAAACGCCTGCAGCTCGCTCAACCATCCCAGTTCACACGTGCGCAAAACAAAACAGTGACGGCTGTAGACTTTCTGGACGTCAACAGAGCTGTGCTCACTTAGTTTTCTAAACAGTATTGGTGCAACGAGGTGCCATTCTCTGTCTAGCAAAGTTCATAAACAGAAGAAGCTGGGCTTCGCTTGCATGATCGGACATACTTGGTTCCGAGGGCCAGGGCGAAAAACGTGCAGAGAAGGTGAACCCACGGAGTGTTTTGGATGCGTTTGACACGATCTCGTCGTTCTTAGGCGCGCGCGACGACTAGCAATGAACCACTTGTACAGTGAGAGCTGAACTGTGACGTTGGCTGCAAGGTAAGGCTCACGAAGCACTATAGCCGACTTAAAAGGAAATAAATTTTCGGTTTGTAGCCATTTTCCGGTCGTTTATGTTTCATTCTCGCGGCAACGAAATTCCCGCAAAAGCGAATTTTCTGGCTTTCCCCGGCGGTTTCGTTATTGCGGGGTTCGACTGTATGTCAGTTCTCTTACTGAAAATGGCAGAATATTCCTTTCGATTCAAAAATATTTGCTTCGATTCGCAACCATTTCAAGGAAATCCTTATTCACTTTGTATTAGCTTCGAAACCAAAAATAACTATTTGCGCACCACAAAAAATATACACGTATAAACGGAAGATAACAAAGCCCTTACAATTTAACTAAGGGCAGCCGTTTTTGTGTTAGTGCCAGTGAATTTGGTGTTTTTTTTTCAATACCGCAACGCAAGCGGTTGCTACTAGCTCATGGAAACCATGTTTTTTTGTACAAAATCTGCATTGTATTAACACGAGTGCACCATAGCAAGAGACCTTCACAGCTTTAGCTATTACAACGAGGCAAAAATATAACTACTCGAAAGCTTAATAAGGAACTGCGTACAGTTCAGTTCAGAAAATAATACAGCATAAGCTGTACGGCCAAACTTCCTCTACTGCAGCAAGAAGTGCTGAGTGCTCATTGTTGAGTTTCTACAGTCCAATGTTTTTCGAGCAGCCTGCTTTAGCAGCCACTAAAAGTGCAAGCAGCAGAATCAGCTGGAAAAAAAAAAAAAAAAAAAAAAAAGAAGTTTCCTTGAAATAATTTTCGGCGAAAAACAAAACAAGACGTCCACACCACAGAATCCCACCAGAGTTTGGCGATGTCACTCGAGCATTCCCAAACAGTACATCTTAAAGTGTGCTAAAAAGTGACAGAAAAAAGAAAATGCTCGCACGTTTGTGGACAGTAACGTTGTAAACGAGGACAGAACAAAGAACACCAGACCTCAGCTTCATTCTTGGCCTCAATGCAGGTGTACTTGGTGACTAGACGATCGGCCTGTTGCAGGGCGGCCGTTTTCGTCTCGAGAAGCGCCAACAGCTCCTCCTCCCGCGCCTTCCAAGACAGGGAGAAGAAAGGCGACTTGTTAAGACAGGTTTCCCTCGAAGCAGCCCGGAAGACAAAGCACAAGTTAAGACAGGTTTCCCTTAAAGTGGAAGCACAAGTTATGACAGGGTTTCCTTAAAATGGACCTGAAGACAAAGCTCAACTCTCTTTCCATAAAATAACTGTCTTGTCCTGATAACACTGGAAATTATATGGCAAATTTCAAACAAATAAAGGAGGTGTTGAAGAAAACATACAAAGATGTTGCAACTTGCCAACTACTCTGGTAATTTCTCAATGACTTTTTTTTTTTTTTTACATTCTCAAATACTTGAAAATTCAGCTTGAATGAAAACCACAAGACTCGGGGAGGAGACACAAACACAACAGACAGGGCCTAGTCAATATGAACCAACTCGCCCAAACCCAACCAGCTAAAATACTCCCACTTTGAACGAAATATTGAAAAAAAAGTAAGCTTGGCTCATTTAAAGAGCGGGGAAACAAAAGAGGGAGAGAAAAAAAAAAAGCCTGCAGTAATGCAGGCAACCAAAATGCTGGAAATGTCCCATACCAAAGCAAACAAAACGGGGAGAAAAAGGCTGAGAAACCCACCTTGAGCTTGAATATCTTGGTTTCATACACTGCCAAAATCTCTGACTGCTTCAGCTCACCCATCTGCAAAACAAAGTTGAGAGGGTTGATCCACACACCACGTCCACATTTGATCAAGGAGCGAAAGTCCGTCAGACGTTTCCATCCCGCGGACTTGGTGGTAGACAATCAATGCAGCATAACACATGAGCTCTTTTATTTCAAAGCTATGAAAATGACCTGGAGGTGCAGTCTCAGTTGAATAGGCATAATACATTGGATTCCTGGATAATATGACTTCCAAAGAGACCGCGCGAAAGCATCGTGTGACCGGGGTGTCGTATGAGCGGGGTACTGGAGACTGTCTCAACCGACAGGCGGGCTAAAAACTTGTTTAAACTACTATACTTAGTGCATCCTCACGTAATTTCTGAACCCCAAACTAAAATCTAAAGCTTCTAAAAATAAAATGCCTACAAATAAAGCTACAGTCGTTCGTTGTAACCGAGTGTTCGCTATAACTGCGGCTATTGTAAGTGGGCTTGGCGTTATTATTAAAGGAGCCATGAAGAGAAAATACAACTTCGTTTAATTTGAAAGAAGTAGGAAAAGCAAGAAGTATTTAAAAACTTTCAAATTTTGCGCCACAGTGACGTGTTATGAGCAAGAATGACGTCATACGGGCCAACAATAAAACATAAGTTTCAGTGCGTTAACTGCACGTTAGCATTCAAGTGATGCGGTCAAATGGAACCAGAGGCCTCATTACAGACGTCCAGTCATGTGTCGTCGCGACAGGTCAGTTAGGCGGCCGCCAATCGCACAAACAAGGTTCCATGACGTCATAGAAAAGTTGCGGGAAATTGGCTAGGGGGTCGCGACTGCTTCACACGTTTTCTTTTATATCTCCGTTATTTGTTCGAAGATTGCGATAATATTGGTATCATTGTTATCGGGACTAAGCAGTCTTTCTAATAAACCCAACTTGTATTCTGTCTTCATGGCTCCTTGAAGCCACAACGACCATCGCCGTCCCCGGAAACAAAATGGTACCGGCCGGAACCCCACCACCGCCATGACTCTAGGCAAAATTACCAAAGATCCTGAGCCAGCTAAAAAAAGGCCCCTGGACCAAAACCGAGCCAATCAAGTCAAAGCAAAGAGGCACAAACGTCAAAGCTCTGCTCCAGCTTGCGCGATATCCTCTCGATGCTGTTTTCGACCGAGAGACGCCGGTTGTGGTTGCTGCAGTAGCGGTTGCAGTGCGGAGTGGCCGCAGAAGGGCCGGGCACCGCTGGCCGTTCCCGCCTCTCGGGCGATTCCAGGGCTTTCCGCTTTCGGTTGACCGAGATGAGAGACTGCACAAACCTGCGTGCGATGCACAAAAAGATGATGACGGTGATTGTAGGGTTTAACACGCCAACGCTACACAAGCGATGAGGTGCGCCGTAGTGGAGGGCTCCTCCGTATTACCGTATTTACACGATTGTAGGTCGACCCTTTTTTTTTTTTCAAGTTTGACAATTAAATGTTGGGGGGTTGACTTAGAACCAAAATCGAACTTTGTGCCGCTTGTAACGGCACAAGAAATCATAAATCAGGGGTGCTATGAGTTGAGGAAAGCGTAACACCCTCATTTCTACGGCTATGGTCAAAGCGTGACGTTTACCACTGCATACATTTTGGTGTCAATAAAGGTGATGCCGATTTGAAAGTTGGCGAACCCGATCTGTGCCCTATGTCCACCGTACCTTGAGCAGCTAACCTTCCACCACCGCGTTCGGAAGTGTACTGAACAACGTGATGTGATTGTGCCTACGTCACCGCCGTGCATTGATTCAAGGGATTCAATGATACTATTTTTTTTTATTAGAGACGAACAAAACGCTTCGTGAATGCGAGTAACGTACTCACGAATCAAAGGAAATGGTGAGCGGCCGCTTCCGTCAGCTGCCATGTTGTTTGTTTTGATATCGCGCGGCAGTGGCTGCTGCCGGTAGCTTCGATGGTTGTCATCTCGCAGCGAATGTGTTCTCATGACTGGGAATAAAATTTCCCGCTCAACCCACGGTGCATGGTTATTCCGCATGCTTATACAAAGATTTTCTTCTTTAAATCTACTGCATGCACCACGTGTACGGCTCTTGTGGGAGCATTGATCATTGATGGAAGAGCCGCCGTATAGGGGGTATTGGTAGTTGACGGAAGAGTTTCTTCTTGTGATACGATTTTCTAGGCGGCCGCGTTGTCGCGTGTTTATGTCACTTCTGTGTTGTGCTGAATCGTCCCGTCTGTCACGAGTGCCCTGGGCCTTAAAGGGACACTGAAGTGATTTGTAAACATTGCGGGATTACTAGCGCAAATTGTAGTTCGGAGTCCGTAGGCCTTGTTTCGACCACTCTGGGCGCGTTTACGCGAATTTATTTAGTAGAAAAATCAATTCGAAAATGCTGCCCTCCTCTCTTTACGCTCGCCCATTTTCTGTGGCGTTTTCGTGTGCCGTCAGCAGGAGATGAGCTGGAAAATGGCTGCGCTACTGCACGGTTCACCGACCAGCCGACCTATACCGATCGAGTCAGTCGGCCCAGCGTTTCGTCCGCCGGCCGCCGACGGGTCGTCGCTATTCGCTCGCTCAATTTAAACTAAGCCACAACACCTTTGTGAATGAAAGAATGTGCCTTTCTTTACTTTGTTAGTTTGTACACTGTGTCAAACTCAGTGTCCGGGTCACTCCACACAAGCGCTGCACAAGTGCACATGCGACGCTTCGCTGACTTTACGCTAGTAGGAAAATCTAAGGCCAATTGAAGGCGGGAGAAGAGTCAGCGAAGTCAATATAGGTACTAAGAAAATAAAATCAACAAACTTTTACCGTACAGCGCAAAACTAGGGAGCAGGAAGCACTTTTTGCGCTGGGTAAACAAGCACAGCGGTCAGCAGCACGACCGCACATCTGCGAACGCTTTTCCGTCAAAGAAATGCAATTGCTAGACGTGAGATATTGTGGAAGTCTGGGGGACGCTTACTGCAGGAGCGCTATACAACAAATAGTCACATAAAGTACTTGAAATGCTTAAAATAAATAAAAGTGTAAACTGGTTATACATTATAGACCTTATATATCCAGCCGAGTCTGTGCCGGCTCGTGGCCTAGCGGTTTGAGGCGCTGGGATTATGTTTCGAAAGTCGCAGGTTCGAATCCCCGAGAGTACGTTTTTTTTTTTAAGTTGATTTTTTCGTATGCGGCCGATGTTTTCTGGACTAAGTTCACCCTTTTTGGGCCGTAACGTTCACTGCTCCACGAGCGAGATCGCAGAACGCGCGCACACTGGCAATGACGCGCTAGCGAGTTCTCGTTGGCGTGCTGTTGCCATAAGCACCGACTGCTTGCGGGCAGTGGGCCCAGGCCTCAATCAGCACACCCTTGGCCTGATGCGAACTAGCTTTTTACGAACAGACATGAGTGGGGCAAGCTCCGAATATGCGAGAAAAGCGCATGGCATTTGAGAGTCTGCGGTGACGCGGAGGGCGTTCATCCACTGCGTAGGCCTCGTCTAGTGATTTCTACGATTCCAAGCCGCCCTGGGAGGTTTATCTTAGACATTTGACAGCCGACAACATGGCAGAAGCGCGGTACGGCGATTACTGAGATATCGAGAATGGCCATCCAACAACGCCATCGGATGTCAAGCATGTTGTTTTACAGAACCGAAACCGAAACTTGTTTGATTGCTAACCTTGGGCATCGTCCAATCACGGTGCCCCCCCTCCTGACGTCACAGCCTTTAGTTGGTGCGGCCACCGCGAACCGCGCATGGTAGCTTTTCTTCTTTTGCGCTTTGTAAAATAATTACCGGTTTGTCAACCGGATAAACGATGAATAGTGTGTTAATTTGAGCCAGTCTATACAGTGCAAGCAAAAACGGGAGCTTGACAAATTCACTTCAGTGTCCCTTTAAGAACTCTCTCGGAGCTTGTTCACAGCAGCGTTCAACTGGACTGCTTTCCGCGCTCGCATTTTTTTTGAGAGAGAGATGCAATTTTGGGGGGGTCGACCTACATTCGAGTCGAGTTACAATCGTTTAAATACAGTAATTTTGACCATCTGGGGATTTTCCACGTATGTTGAAATCGCGAACACGCGGGCGTTTTCGCTTTTCACCTTCATCAGAGCGACACGAAAAGACCGTTGAACGTTTAGTTGAGACTCTGGGTCAGTCAGAAACAGGTTTCTGCATGGAGGAAAGAATACTCAGGAGAGGCCCCTGGCATCCCAATGCATTGCGAAAAGTGTGGAGGAAGTTACGTCATTTTTCTTGAGCCCATGGACAATGTTGCTTACTTGTTTATAACTGCGGCGCCAAATTTGGGCAAATAGAACGGACAAATTTTTAAGGCGCTTGGCATTTCGCTGCCTGGCTACGCTTGCAAACCAGCGCAGTCACTACGACAAACGTTTTTAGATTAGGCCAGTTTGAAAACTCTGCCGTCGTTGCGCCATCCCGCGAGCCTGTTGCTATGACGACGACAAACGCTACTTTGCCGGGCTGAAGAGCTGAAAAATCGTCCTTCTATCTCAAAAACGAAGGCCGTTTTTCGATTGAAACTTTGGGTGAGAATTAGAATGGGCAAATTGAAGGCGAAATCAACAGCTTAGAACATCACATCGCACCGAGGAATTAGCGACGAAGCTGTTTTCGCTTCGAAGCGGGAGGGCAGGGCGACGCCATGTTAGTCAAATCAAACCGGAGACAGCAAAGGATGATGGGATAGAGTGCTGGGCTCCGTGGGCTCAAGTCATGGCGGGACTCGGCTTCACAAATGTGACGTCACGGCCTCTCCTAACCTTTTCTTTCCTCCATGGGTTTCTGGGAGCGCACAGCCAAGCTGTGGTTTGCAACAATTTCTGGAGCAACAAAATATCAATTGTAGAGAATGTTGGAACACCTAAATATGGATTTCGGAGCGCTGCTTTAGAGCAACTAAATATCTAATTACGGAGTTATTCAACACACTTCTGACCCCTGTTGTCCCATAACTATTTGCTCAATGTATGAGTACACTGCTCTGCATCGAAATTTAAACAAGAAGAAACTAAATCCCGGCTCCCTTTAATTTAAACGATGACACGAGACTTGCTCAGACAACCTGCTGCAGTCTTTTTTAACGATAGCTGCCGTCGTAGCCATGTTTTCAGCTAGGCTAAAATTACCTTCAGCCAGTAACTTGCATTAGAGAAGAAGCCAGGATTCTGTCCACAACGCAACAGCATAGGGAAGAAAACGCGCAGCACTCGCGAATGTTTTGACTCCGCTGTTTGACTTCATTTCAGATACGCAGTCTTTAGGGGGATGTGAACCACTCTGTTCTGGTTGGCTCAACAACTTCCGTGGCTAAGGCGCTGCTGCATTGCTGAGAACAAACACGCGGGTCCAATTCATGGCTCAGGCGGCCAATTTTCTGAAGGACGAAAAAAAGCGAAAAAGGCCCATGTGTTTAAGACTTTGGCGCATTTCCTGAGGTGGTCAAAATTAATCCGGAGCCCTCCACTATGGGTCACCTCATTGCCTCTGTAGCTTCAGCACATTAACTCTTTCGTTACGGCGGAAAAACGGCCGATTTTGAGTGCTTCCACAATACTATTTTTTTCTCCTGAGCTAGTGGACAGATTTAGCGTTGCTATGCATGTAATTTTAGCTTATAGATTGCTCTTGCAAACCCATACCGGCAGTTTTGTGAAAGGTACAATTACTTACAGTTTATTAGTCAAATAGCCAGAAAAAAATGCACAAAAAAGTATACACACAACGTATATAGGCAATTGTAATGAGCCTAAAAATTATTTTAGGAATTCTAAGATGTGCAAATTGTTCCTACATTTCTCGGCTATGATTCAATATATATATCAACGCTGTACACCAAGTTTTGTATTTTTGTGGGCCCGTCAACCTAGCAGAACTGACGGCTGTGCCACTCCTCGAAGCCACTCGAGTGTAAGTCAGTCATGCATCCAAGCACACTTTTTTTTGTGTTTCGACTCAAAATCCTTTTCACTTTAGTGGTAAAAAACCAGAAAAAAATCCAGCGCTCTCGAGAAGTGTCGCACATCGCTCCGTAGCGGTAATCTGACACGAGTGCCAGGCTATCATGAAGGTGATAACGCGATATGACGCGGTGCATTTGGCAAAATATCCCTACCGTACGTTGTCCAGACCCTACACATCAATGTGTAAAGCCACAGTCATCCGATAGGAAGCTCGTTTTGTTTATAAATACAGCCCAAATACAGCGGACGCCATTTTCACACAACTCGCCACTATCGCGGGTTCAAATTTCACTCTTGGCGCAGTCTCTGCACGCGAAATATCAACAAAACATAATAAATCGAAAAATGAGTTGTCAATAAATACGCCAGATGGTGTTAGTTGTCCACCAGGCGCCGTTTTTAGCTTTCGCGGGACGTTTAAGATCATCGGACACCGGCGTCCGATGGCCTATGGCGCCGTACTGAAAGAGTTAAGCCCCCTAATCAATAAACTCTACAACTTTGCAAATATTTTCACAATGAAAACAAAAAGGTTCTCATTATTTGGTGGTTGTTCTCGCCTATTTCAATTCAGCCATTAAGTGGCACCGCAGGTTTGATGAAATTGAAGGCCCCAAGTGGAACTTACTCAATATCAAAAAAGAAACGAAACATTATTTGTAGGGGCCTCAGTTACACGTTGGTGAGGCAGACAGTAAATGCAGGCAACCTGCATCACAATACACACCAGGAGAAGCTTGTCAGGATATATGCCCTCATCACACTAAGAAACACTTGTGCTTGAGGTCACCACATGAGATGACACCAGCACCCATATCAAAATATGAGGTTTAAAGAACTCACAGCAGCAGAAGTGTATGTGTACTTGCTTCATGCCATGAAGAAGTTTTACGGAAGCTTTTAACTGTTTCGTGACCACGCCATAGGCCATCGTTCACTGGTGAACAATGATTTTCAAATCTCCTGCAAAAACTAAAAACAGCACTATTCAGATAACTGCCACCAGCTGGCGTGTTCATTGGAAACCCCTTTTTCGGTTTCGTTGCCGTTTATTTACATTTCGCGTGGGTAGACCGCGGCGCGAGTGAAATTTGAACCCAGGGTAGCGCAGCGAGTTGGGTGAAAATGGCGTCCTGTTTCACTGTGCGCTCTTCTGCAAAGGCAAACAGCGGTTTCAGGGTCTTCGGCCACTGCTGCTGCTGATTTTTTTTTTTTACCCCAGCAGCAGTGACGACTCCAGTAGCAATGTGGGAGGAGGAGGATAAACTTTATTGGGAGCATCGTAATGTGGTGTGGGGCCCTCATTCCAGGACTCCATTAGAGACTTCTGCCGCTACGGCCCTTTCCACCTGCCTAAGCTGGGAATCGAGACTGGAGCTGGACAGCTCCTTCTCCCACTGCTCACGGGAAGGGTGTGCGATTCTTGGAATTTGGGGGTTTGCCGAACACTCCCATACCATATGGTACAGGGTGCCCGGGGAAGCGCAAAATTTGCACAGCTGGAAGTACTGGGTGGGATGGAGCAAGTGAAGTTTTGACAGATGAGGAAACGTATTCGTTTGGAGGAGCTGGAGGCAGTGCTCCTGCTCTTTGGTTAGGGATGCATGACCGGGGGGATAGATCATTCTTTGGCACTTATAGTACCCCGTTATGTCCTGATACGTAACCAAAGGACATGCAGTCTCTAACCTACACCCTCGTGTCGCCTGGCGGGATAGATCTCGGGCGATGTCATGGGCGGTCGTGTTGCCCTTGAGGGTTGAGTGGGCTGGCGTCCAAATAATCTTCACTTTTCTTTCGGGTGGCTTTTGCAGCAGGATGTTCAGAGCTGTTTTGGAAATTCTACCACGAAGGAAGTTTCGGCAAGCCTGTTGCGAGTCCGTAATAACGGTATCCGCATTTGTCTGGGAGATGGCCAGAGCAATGGCTGCTTCCTCTGCCTGGGTAGTGGTTGTGAAGGGCAAGGTGATACTGGTGAGGTGGTTCTCTCTTGAAGTAACCACGGCGGTCATGGCTCCCCTTCTGGCGTAGTCGGCGTCGTCGGTGTAAACCGTGCGGTCTCGGTCCCTGTGTCGTTTGTCGAGAGTGCGCACTCTTGATTCTCTTCTCCCTGCGTGGTGAGTAGGGTCCATCTTGCGGGGTATAGGTGCAACGTCAATGTTTATTCTTATTTTTGGAGGTACAGTGGAATCTCGGTCATACGAATCTCTAGGGGCGGCAAAAATATTCGTATCACCCGAAAATTCGTATCATCAGAAAACTAGAAAAAATGGAAATGTGCTGCGCATGCCACAGGCGTCGGCAATATGGCGTCGGCTCTTGCCGCGAAGAGGTGCAGGTAGCTTCAGCAACCGCTTCTAACCTTTTGTTAAAACGGAGCTCAAGGTGTAAATTAAATTGCTCATGCGGGAAAGGAGCGGGCAGTATGGGAGAAGCACTATAAAATGTCATCTACGCCAAATATCCACCGCGGAGGTGGCCCAGCCAGCTGCTGCTAGCGCTCCGAAATTGCCGCAATCACAATGAGGCGCGCGTCTCCCCATTGGCGCAAGTCGTGAGGCTCCTCCCAATGCCGTTAGCGGTAACCGAGGCAGAGGCTGGCGCCTGAGTGCCGGGCTGAATCGTCAGCGTGGGCGTCAAAAGAACGCGCGCTCATCGCCGACGCGACGCGCGCACACGAACTCAAGCGTGAACCGCATGCGATTCGGGCGCGTCGGCGTTTGCGCGCGCGTTCTTTTGATGCCCGCGTCGACGATTTCGCCCCCACGTCAGATTTTACCTCGCTCGTAAAATGACGCGCGACAGTGGGAGGAGCCTGCCGACTTGCGCCAACGGGGAGGCACACTCTTCATGGCGCCAGTTTGAAAGCGCTCCGGACAGCCCGCTGGCTCCGCCGGAGATGTTTAGGCTTACCACGGTGGCGGATATTTGATAGGCGCTTTCCCTAGCCGCGCGGACGATGCTTTACAGTGTCGTTTTCGGACACATTATCAGCTCCCTTACTTCATAAGCAACTTCTTTTGTTACTTTTAAGAGCGGTCAGAAGCGGTCGGTCGAGCTACCCGCCCTACTTCGCGGCTGTTGACGCCGCCATGTTGCCGCGGCTTACTGCGCCGCGCGCCGCATGCGAGTGGTATTCGCGGTGGCGTCAGCGCGCCTGTGGCGTGCGCGGCACGTTTTCATGAGCAGAAAACGCTTCATGTGGTTCACGCTTAATGATTTTCTGCCTCCGTGCGACCAAGGCCACACGGCCGCACAAACACTCCCGCCTCCCATCCACGCCGCAGTCATCTGCTCGCGGCTCGCGTGTTCGTATCACCCGCACCGGGTGATAAATGCGAACGGATCATCCGAATTTTTTTACATTGCGTACAATGCATTTTGGCCGGGGAATTTTGAAAATTCGTATCACAACGAAATTCGTATCAACCGAATTCGTATCACCGAGATTCCACTGTACGTCGCGTACTTGCTCGGATCTTTCTTCGGGGGACGCCATTCCCAGTCTGGTGAGGAGACTCCTCCCGCAGGGCGTCGTGCTTAGTCGCAGACGCTGGCTGGCGAGGTGGGCTTCGTCAGATTTTAGTTCTGATGAAGGCGCTCCCATTCAACAGCCTTAGACTTCGACAGGTGCTGCCAGGGAAGGTTCGTTTTTGACTTCGTGCTGTGTTCATAAACAAAACGTGCTTCTTATCTGATGACTGCGGTTTCTCAGTTTCATGTGTAGGGTCTGGACAATGTGCGCCGGGAATATTTTGCCAAATACACTGCACTATATCGCGTTATCACATCCAAGATAGCCTGGCGCTCATGTAAACATAGCGCTGTGGAGCGACATAGGCCGCTTCTGAGGAGCGCTGGATTTTTTTCTTTTGGCTTTTTGCCACTGATGTTACAAGGATTTTGTGTGAGAACACAAACACGTCTGCTTGGATGCACATTTTAGAGGTACCCAGGGGTGAGACAACTGAATCAGATTTGGGAGCAGTTTTTGGAGCAGCGAAATCTCGATTTTGGAGCAGAAGAACCTTAATTTGGAGTAGAAGAACGTCATTTATTACGTCACCTCAGGAGCCTAAAAAATCAAATTTTTGGCGACTCCGGGGAGAAAAGTGCACTTCTTAATCTGTTTTGAACGTACATAACACTGATACAGCATTTCAATAAAGTTTTTTTCTATTCCACTACCCTTACGCAAACCATTTTTAAATTCTTAGGCTTTATGCATAGATAGCGTGCCGTTGGAAATATTGAATTGAAAAACTAAGCAATTTCAACGCATTTTTACTATCATGTGAATGCAGAAATTAATATTTTTCTAATCCCAGACTGGGTTTTATGCACAAGTGTAGAGCCACGGCAAAAGTTGCGCTAAACGAGGTGACAGTCGTCGCACCCCACCAGCCCTCCCATTTCAATTCCCAATGTGCATGTTCATTACGATCGTAATTTGAGTAATGTTGGTATATTTAGCCACCTCCCTCTTGGCATTAAATTTCGCTTCAGATAGACGAACTATTATTACTAGCCTGCAATAATAGCCCGTCCCGCTACCGGACACTGCTTGAACATTTTGCGGCGGTGTAGCCTGCGCCGCCACTTCTGCAGTGTCGATCGTCCCATTACCGCCGCTCGGACGCTCGCTGTCAAAGGCCGCAATAACTCAGCGTTTTATAACACCGCAACGAGTCCGAAATTTCACTTCAAGCACGCACTCAAGGCCGAAATACGGCGAATTCACGGGCACCACATTGTTTTGGATGAACTCCGGTTTTTCTAGTCGTGCAACTCCCCGCAACAGATCAAACGACTTAATGTAAACCCAGCCAGCCTCATAACCAAAACCACGGTAGAAATCGGCGAAGAGCACTCTGCCTGTACCACGAGCAACTGCTTCGCTCGGCGGCCATGTTTCCCAATCTTCTCCACACCAAGATGGGGGCGCCCCGTGATGTCGTTCCGGAGATACGGAGCTCCGAAAATTGCCGTTTTCTTATCAACTTACACAAGTAGTTTGTCGCCTCAGTACACATAAGTATTTTTTATACAGGACTTTGCTATGGTTTTGGATGGGAAGACTTTAAAATCTCACAGAATATAACAAATGCCACCCGACATTGTGACTTTCAAAAAGACTACCTCAGGGGAAATTTAAGCGGGTTTTTTATTAAATGGTCAATCGATTAAACCTTTACAAACAGCATCACCTTTGTGGTGCTGGAAAATTATGCCGTCAGTAAGCATTTTCCCCCACCGAAACTGACGGGAGCGTTACAATCCTTGGCTCTCAGACTATTTTGGAGCAGTTTGGTGCAATTTTTGGGAATTTCAAGCTTTTGGAGCAGCCCGGCGCAGGAAAACACATTTGTATCAGAACTGCGCAATATGCGCAGCTGTCTCACCCCTGGGTACCGACCCACCCTCGAGTGGCTTCGCGGAGTGGCACAGCCGTCAGGCCGCTAGGTTGGTGGGCGCGCAAAAATCCAAGACTTGGGTGAACAGCATTGATTTATATATTGAATCATAGCTTAAGAACGAAGGAACAACTTGTATGTCTTAGAATTCCGAAAATAAATTTTAGGTTTAGGCTCAATACAATCACCTATATGTGTTGTGTGCATACTTTTGGTGCATTTTGTTCTGCTTATTTGACCAATAAGCTGTAAATAATTGTACCTTTCACAAAACTGCTGTTATGTGTTCGAAGGAGCAATCTATAAGGTACAATTTCATGAACAGCAATGGTAAATGTGCCCAGTAGCTCTAGAGAGAAAAAAAAGTTTTGTGGAAGCACCCGAAATAGGGCATTTTTCTGCCGTAACGAAAGAGTAAAACTGCTTGTGTTTGCAGAGCTGAATCCTTTGAGATGTCAGAAGTGCGAACTTCTGATTGGGGTGAATATCGACAGTATTTTTGATTAAATGCTTCCTGTGAACTCGACTTGTCACAGACGCCGCTTTTGGCACAACTTGAATCACAATGGTTTTTTTTTTTTTTTTTTTCCCACCAGAAGTACGCAAAATTTCAATACACCTGGAAGTTTGACCACCCTGCAAAGGGCCATTAGGGACTTACTCAGTCTTGCTGAAGTTTGGCTGAAAGTTGGCCATCACGGCGAGCTTGAAAGCTGGCTCGACGACGCTTTCCTTGGTGAGGGAGAGCGCTACGGACAGGTAATTGGCAGTCGTCGACTCCTAGAAGAAGATGAAAAGAAGCAATGAGTGCAGTAAGTCTCCCCAACAAAGCTCAATGACTGGCTGAGAGGACGATTCTAAACAAGGGCCCACAGGTTCACTAAAGCGTGCCTCTTGGACTGAAAGCCTTAAGGAGGCAGCTGGGTCTTTGGGGCCGAAAAACGTTAAAAAGGAGGCGTTTTCTGAAAAATGGCATTTTCAGCCTCCATGGCCATTTTTCTATCAGTCTGTAAATTTCCTCATCAAAAGGCACCATATTTTGCTGTTTATTATAATAGCATTTTAATGTGCACTCTACAGCTCAACGCAGAATTTGATGGTGAAACGGCACTTTTCTTGCAATGCAAAGCTAGCATTTCATCTTTGATATCTTGGAACCCAGAGCAGGTACAACTGCAATTCTTTTTGCTTCTGATACCAAAGTCTGTGGACAATACAATGTTGGAAACAAATTTTTCAAATGGAGGCTTTGGAAAATTATTATTGCGTTCGACTGGCACCACTTGCGAGCCATTTCTGGCAGAGCGCGGGAGGAGCGAAGTTCACTGAGTTGTACAACGACCAAAAATAGCTGAATCAAAAAAGTTCTTCCTACGTTGTACAGTCAAAACCCGCAATAACGAAACCGCCGGGGAAAGCAAGAAAATTCGCTTTTGCGGGAATTTCGTTGCCGCGAGAATGAAACATAAACGACCGGAAAATTGGCCACAAACCAAAAATTTATTTCCTAAAGTCGGTTATATTACTTCGTGAGCCTCACCTTGCAGAAAACGTCACAGTTCAGCTATCACTGTACAAGTGGTTCATTGCTAGTCGTCGTGCGCGCCCAAGAACGAGATCGTGTCAAACGCATCCAAAACATTCCGTGGGTTCACCTTCTCTGCACGTTTTCCGCCCTGGCCCTCGGCACCGAGTACGTCCGATCATGCAAGTGGAGTCCAGCTTCTGTTTACGAACTTTGCCAGACAGAGTGGCACCTCGTTGCGCCAATGCTGTTTACAAAACTTAGCGAGCACCGCTTTCTAGACGTCCAGAAAGGTCACAGCTGTAACTGTTTTGTTTTGCGCACGTGCGCCATTGAAAACTGGTGGGATCCTTGCTTTTCAAAATGGTTGAGCTAGTTGCAGGCGTTGCGAAACACGCGCAGGGCGTTTCCAAACTCGTCGGCGCTATCCTCCCTTGGGCCACTGACTTGGGCGATGATGGCTGCCTTATCTCGTAGCGATAAAAACCTCCACTTTTGAGCTGGCGAAGGCATCTTACTGAGAGCAAACATGCCAATCGCCACACACAAACAACAAACACACGCGCTCTGTTCAGCGGTAGTGGGCTAGCGTAGCCCAAGCCAAAGCCGCGACTTGAGTCACCATGTGTCGCCCCCTGGTGGTGCAGCTGCGAGGCTGCCTCCACGGCCGCCGGCTGCGCGGTCTTTTGTAAACAAATATGGCGGCGGCCATGCAAACGTGCTGTGGCTGAAGTTTACGCACTTTGAGTCCAAAAAAAATGCACTTGAGCACTTTTTGGATACAGTTACCCTCCAACGGGTCGGTAAAATGCCGACCAAACTTGCACCGAATTTCGTTAACGCGGGATCAGTTTCCGAAAATGTTTCGTTGCCGCGAGATATAAAATACATGGGCGTCTATGGACGTTCGCCGGGGATGCGAAAATATTTCGTTGCCGCGGGAATTTCGTAGCAGCGGGATTTCGTTATCGCGGGTTTTGACTGTATTCTTTAGTTATATTTGTCTGCCTAGCCACATGGTAATTGCCATTGATTGATTGTGGGGTTTAACGCGCCGACGCAACGCAGGCGAGGAGGCGCGCCGTAGTGGAGGGCTCCGGATTAATCTTGACCACCTGGGGATCTTTAACGTGCGCCGAAATCTCGCACACACGGGCGTTTCTGCTTTTCGCCTCCATCAGAAAAGCGGCCGCCGCGGCCGGGAATCGAACCCGCGACCTCGTGCTCAGCAGCGCAACGCCTTAGCCACTGAGCCACCACGGCGGGTCACATGGTAATTGCCATTCTGTATGGAGTGGTTATTTTGTAATTGTGACTCAAAATAATGGCAATTAATCATTAACTCAAAATACAATCAACTTACAAAAAATCTAAGGGCAGATTTGAAATCAGCACAAAAAACTCTATAATGCAGTGCAGTTTTATTAAAATTGATTAGTAAATAAAAAAATAGCTCTATGACCAGTCTGCCCCCTTAAAGGGACCCTGCAACACTTTCGATAAAGACTTTCACTCTTTCCTTCGCGCCTGGAAACACTGCGAAAGCTATAGTTACTGCCAGCACGGAGCGGCACTGCTTGGTTTGCTTGTCGTAGCATTTATGCCTTCCTCCGTTTCTGCCTTTGTTTTTGTGGCTTTATTTTTAAAGTTGCCATCGAAAAGCGTTCATTGCTGCAACAGAATGCGGCCAACAGCAGCTACATGGCCTTAGTGACGTAATTCGGGCCATCGAAGAATGTCAAGACCGGAAAAGAGAGAAAAATCTTTTGAGCGAGTTTCCAAGTTACCTGATGGGCATACAGCAGTAATTTTTGGTCGAGGTACCTCGCCACCCTCTAATCCAAGTACTGGCTGTGTTGGGTGACTACATTCTGCAGGCACTTCAGATTTCAAAACTACACAGAAAAAGTTGAAGAAGTGTTGCAGGGCCCCTTTAAAGGGGCCATAAAGAGAAAATGCAACCTTGTTCGTTTTCAAAGAACTGGAATTTGGTAACTCACTCAGCCATTAAAGCCACGAAAGACATTGCTTAAATTGAAAAATCGGAAGAAGTGTTAAAAAGCTTTATTTTATGCCTTACAAAGGCAATGATGCAATAAAGAAAAACACCGCCCAAAAGAAAGCATTTATAAACTGGTTCTAGCTGATCTTTGCTGCTTCCTGCTGGTCTCAGCTGGGCTTCAGTATGAAATAACAGTTGGTTTGATTGATTATAGGGTTTAACGCGTCAATGCAACGCAAGTGATGAGGCGCCCCGTAGTGGAGGGCTCCGGATCAATTATGACCACCTGGGGATCTTTAACATGCGCCGAAATCTCAAACACACGTGCGCTTTCGCTTTCCCCCTCAATCAGAAAGGAAGAACAGTTGGTACCAGGGGTTGTCGGTACCCAGCTGGTCTCTGCTATAATGGCCTGCCAGATCCAGGAAGCCATTAGCAGAAACCAGCTGGGTCCAACTACAGATCAACTTTAAGCATATACCAACACAAATAAAGCCTGCTCCCGCTTGGTGACATGAGCAACAAGAACGGTATGCCTAGAAATAGTGCAAAAAGCAGGACACAAGAGAGCGCCATGCTTGTGCTCTTCTCCCTTCTTGTGTCGTGATTTTTTTGCGCTATTTCTAAGCATTATGCAGTAACTCGCCCAATCGCCCGTTCCAATGAAAACAGATATTTCACCACAACTGCCAAATTTGGCCATGCCCCAACCCCTACTTTTGCCCTTCATAAAGCAAACAAGTAGGAGTGCACTGAATTTCAGCTTGAAGCTATGAACCAGAAAATCTATTTTAGACACAGATCGGATTATGGTATCTCCTTAACACTCTAACAATGCCGGCAACATTTTTTTTAATAAGCTGGCTGCAAAATCAACTGAAGCCATGCCAAGCTAGTAGTTTTGTAGCCAATATGACAGCAACTATGTGGTGTACTAGCAGACAGGTGTGTCTTTTGGGGCTGGTAAGAAAGGGGGGGAAGGGGTCCCTTTTGTGATGAAGAAAATTTCTGCTGCAGAGTTCCTGTTGCAAGCAGTGTCCCTGGTAGCTGTTGCTTACCAGATGGGCTCACAAGTTTTGTTGGTTAAAAGCAGAAACTGCAAATAATTCCACACAAATTCAGCGTGCAACTTCACACGCTTTTTCGGATACAAGCGAAAGGCACCACGACAGTAAAACGCATGTGGCATCTGGCAGCAGTACCGCAGGAACTCCTACGAAAGCGGGCCCACCTGAAGAAGCTCGTGCAGGCATTGCTCGGCATTCTCGAGCTTCAGGGAGAACTGGCACAGGAAGTCGAGGGTTGAAATGACGACTTCCACCTGCTTGACGCTTGTGGTTTGGCTGAGGAGAAATGGGAAGTAAAAAATGAGAATTCAGTTTTTCTTTCAAACAAGCACATCTATTTTGATTCATGGTCATTCCATACCCAAACAATTTGGCGTGGGATTTAAAAAAACAAAAATATTTCTGAGATTCTAAGCACCCCCTCCCCACCAAGAACTTTAAATGTCATTTAAGATGTGGCTTCAATGTAAGCGCTCCTAACCACTCCTGAAGCACCAGTTTTAAGGGGGAGAGAGAGAGAGAGAGAGAGAGTTAAAAACAAATCCCTGGCCATCTCCACTAAGAGGAAACCTGGGGAGGGGCAAAGCACGCAGCGCATACCGTATTTCCGTGCGTATAACCCACCCCTGCATATAATCCACACCCCCACTTTATGCCCACTGGAAAAGAAAAAAAAAAATCCTTGCGTATTGCCCGCACATTTGATATAGGAAAGGCCAAAGCTGCTGCTCACATACTATATAGACAAAAAAAAAAAAAAAGCACGTATATTTAGCAAGTAGAATACACTGATGCAAGGTGAAAGTCACAATTCACTAATAAAATTCAGTTAGCGTTAGCGTGTGCTCGCCCTTGTTTTTTCTACCTTGTATGTTTTCCGCAATCACTGCCATGGAAGGCTTTCAGTGTTACTACGTAGGAGAAGCTGCACTAAAGAAAAAACCCAGCGTGTTATCTGTACCCCTACTTTGCCATTGAAATTTTTGCATTTTTGGTGCGGGTGATACGCGTGAAAATAAGGTAAGTGCTTTCTTGGCACCTTGGCGTTTTTGCCAACGGAGATGAAACTGTTGGAGGGTATACTCGGGAACAAGTTAAGAACGGCACCAGCTCATGTACGGTATCACTCCGCCTAAGCGACGGACCCGGATGTCAACGGGCGCGCGCGTTTTGAAAGGAGACTGCCACGAATGCGTAATATCGTCTGCCTTTTCTCACGTAGTTTGTTTGCCGTCGCTGCAGTAGTTTATAAGCATATTAGGTCCAAAAAGATACAAAAACGGCTCGTGCCATGTTCAAAATATTCCCAGTAACGCGCTACTTGTGCTGCGCGGAGTGACATCCGGCTGCGGTGATGAGGCAGAGCGGCAACTTCGGTGCCGTTCTTAAGTTGTAACCGAGTATAGAGGTATACACCCTTGCCGTAAAAGTCTTGTCTTTGAAGCACGAAGCTCTCTAGCGCAAGGCGTAAGTGAGGGTCTTGGTGCTTTTTGAGAACGTGTTACGTTCTACCGCGAGGCGTAAACGAGTTTCTCGGTGTTTCAGTAGCGCGACTACATGAGACGGCGATTATGACGACGACAACGACAGGAGATGTTAACAGCCCCAGCCCCTAAGGGACTTCCCCGCTAAACCCTAAAAAAGATAATACAGTCGAACCCCGCTACAACGAACGCCGCTTCAACGAAATTTTTGCTTCAACGAAATATTTCCAATTCCCCGTCAGCTAGCCATAGAAGTCAATGCAACAAAGTCCTCGCCACAACGAACCATTTGTCAGGCTTGCTTTCGCTTCAACGAAATTTTCGATGATTTGGGCTGGGTTTGAACAATTATTTTACAATAAAATAAGCATAGCGCCAGCTATCTGTAACTTTTTATACATTCCGGACGCTTAGTTTCACCGAAAATGCGCGTTGCGACCACACCGCCACCCAAAACAAAACAAAAAATAACTCATAGGCGCACGCCATTGCTTGATGGTGATAACGATGTGGCTGGCCGTCTTTACACGAGGCGCAGGCCCGCTTCGCCAAGGCGGAGCCCCAGAGCTACAGCCAATCCGTATCCAGTTGAAATTGCATGAATGTGCTCCGCTGCTGGCGCGGTGCCGTCATGTATGGGTTGCGAGCAGCTGTCCTTGCCGTTTTCCTTCTACCATTCTTCATAGCCAAGAGCGAAAATCATGTTTGCGCGTTTGGTCTTGAAGCCTAGTCATCCTATCTTAGTCGCGAGCGCGCGGTCATGTTAAATGCAAGCGCGCGCGTCTTGCCTGCCAAGGTCAGTAGCTGCCGTGCCCTGTCAGAGGATAAGATAACGGCACTGCTCCTGCCACAAGCGAGAGGGGGGCTTCCCACGGCCTAGCAGCTATCTGCAAGTAATCAGCTCGGTGGACACGCCTTGTCGTACAGCGATACGTTTTGCGCCTGCATATCTTCACCCCCCTCCGTAACGTAACGCGTTCTTTGGGTGGTGAAAAAACAGATAACCATTGGTATGTTTGTTATCCGAATAAACATGAGTTATTGCGCGTCACTCCTTTTTCTAAACATTGTATTATGCTGCCAATGTTGCGGAAACGCACAGGGCTATTTTTCTGGCCTTTCCGTGGTGTGTTGGGGCAGATTTCGCCTCAACGAATTTTCGCTTCAACGAAATTTTTCGCACGTCCCGTCAATTTCTTTGTAGCGGGATTCGACTGTATTCCT